>NC_135656.1:16390943-16706261 GCF_964188315.1 Podarcis muralis | reverse complement strand
AGAGATTTTTTCAAAAAAAAGTTGTTCAGACGTCAACGGCTAATTCTGTTTCCAATGATAAAAACCCATCTGTTTCCACCAAAAAACCTGGCAGGGGATCGTTTGCAACAGTCTGGCATCATTTTTGAGTGAATTGCAAAACGTCAGATTTTTGCTGAAATTGTGACCGCGCGGCTTAGGGATTTTTTCAAAAAAAAGTTGTTCAGACGTCAACGGCTAATTCTGTTTCAATGATAAAAACCCATCTGTTTCCACCGAAAAACCTGGGAGGGGCTCGTTTGCAACAGTCTGGCACCATTTTTGAGTGAATTGCAGAACGTCAGATTTTTGCTGAAATTCTGACCGCGCGGCTTAGGGATTTTTTACAAAAAAAAGTTATTCAGAAGTCAACGGCTAATTCTGTTTACAAGGATAAAAACCCATCTGTTTTCACCGAAAAACCTGGCAGGGGATCGTTTGAAACAGTTTGGCACCATTTTTGAGTGAATTGCAAAACGTCAGATTTTTGCTGAAATTGTGACCGCGCGGCTTAGGGATTTTTTCAAAAAAAAGTTGTTCAGAAGTCAACGGCTAATTCTGTTTCCAATGATAAAAACCCATCTCTTTCCACCAAAAAACCTGGCAGGGGATCGTTTGAAACAGTTTGGCATCATTTTTGAGTGAAATGCAGAACGTCATATTTTTGCTTAAATTGTGACCGCGCGGCTTAGGGATTTTTTTCAAAAAAAAGTTGTTCAGACGTCAACGGCTAATTCTGTTTCCAATGATAAAAACCCATCTGTTTCCACCGAAAAACCTGGCAGGGGATCGTTTGCAACAGTCTGGCACCATTTTTGAGTGAATTGCAGAACGTCAGATTTTTGCTGAAATTGTGAACGCGCGGCTTAGGGATATTTTCAAAAAAAAGTTGTTCACACCTTGTGGGCTAATTCTGTTTCAATGATAAAAACCCATCTGTTTCCACTGAAAAACCTGGCAGGGGATCGTTTGAAACAGTCTGGCACCGTTTTTGAGTGAATTCCAGAACGTCAGATTTTTGCTGAAATTGTGACCGCGCGGCTTAGGGGTTTGTTTTTTTTTTTAAGTTGTTCACACCGTGCCGGCTAATTCTGTTTCCAATGATAAAAACCCATCTGTTTCCACCGAAAAACCTGGCAGGGGATCGTTTGAAACAGTTTGGCACCATTTTTGAGTGAAATGCAGAACGTCAGATTTTTGCTGAAATTGTGACCGCGCGGCTTAGTGATTTTTTCAAAAAAAAAGTTGTTCAGACTTTGCGGGCAAATTTTGTTTCAATGATAAAAACCCATCTGTTTCCACCGAAAAAACTGTTCGAGGTTCGTTTGCAACAGTTTGGCACCATTTTTGAGTGAATTGCAGAACGTCAGATTTTTGCTGAAATTGTGACCGCGCGGCTTAGGGATTTTTTCAAAAAAAAGTTGTTCAGACGTCAACGGCTAATTCTGTTTCCAATGATAAAAACCCATCTCTTTCCACCAAAAAACCTGGCAGGGGATCGTTTGCAACAGTCTGGCACCATTTTTGAGTGAATTGCAGAACGTCAGATTTTTGCTGAAATTGTGACCGCGCGGCTTAGGGATTTTTTCAAAAAAAAGTTGTTCAGACGTCAACGGCTAATTCTGTTTCCAATGATAAAAACCCATCTGTTTCCACCGAAAAACCTGGCAGGGGATCGTTTGCAACAGTCTGGCACCATTTTTGAGTGAATTGCAGAACGTAAGATTTTTGCTGAAATTGTGACCGCGCGGCTTAGGGATTTTTTCAAAAAAAAAGTTGTTCAGACTTTGCGGGCTAATTTTGATTCAATGATAAAAACCCATCTGTTTCCACCGAAAAACCTGGCAGGGGATCGTTTGCAACAGTTTGGCACCATTTTTGAGTGAAATGCAGAACGTCAGATTTTTGCTGAAATTGTGACCACGCGGCTTAGGGATTTTTTCAAAAAAAAGTTGTTCACACCTTGTGGGCTAATTCTGTTTCAATGATAAAAACCCATCTGTTTCCACCGAAAAACCTGGCAGGGGATCGTTTGAAACAGTCTGGCACCGTTTTTGAGTGAATTGCAGAACGTCAGATTTTTGCTGAAATTGTGACCGCGCGGCTTAGAGATTTTTTCAAAAAAAAGTTGTTCAGACGTCAACGGCTAATTCTGTTTCCAATGATAAAAACCCATCTGTTTCCACCAAAAAACCTGGCAGGGGATCGTTTGCAACAGTCTGGCATCATTTTTGAGTGAATTGCAAAACGTCAGATTTTTGCTGAAATTGTGACCGCGCGGCTTAGGGATTTTTTCAAAAAAAAGTTGTTCAGACGTCAACGGCTAATTCTGTTTCAATGATAAAAACCCATCTGTTTCCACCGAAAAACCTGGGAGGGGCTCGTTTGCAACAGTCTGGCACCATTTTTGAGTGAATTGCAGAACGTCAGATTTTTGCTGAAATTCTGACCGCGCGGCTTAGGGATTTTTTACAAAAAAAAGTTATTCAGAAGTCAACGGCTAATTCTGTTTACAAGGATAAAAACCCATCTGTTTTCACCGAAAAACCTGGCAGGGGATCGTTTGAAACAGTTTGGCACCATTTTTGAGTGAATTGCAAAACGTCAGATTTTTGCTGAAATTGTGACCGCGCGGCTTAGGGATTTTTTCAAAAAAAAGTTGTTCAGAAGTCAACGGCTAATTCTGTTTCCAATGATAAAAACCCATCTCTTTCCACCAAAAAACCTGGCAGGGGATCGTTTGAAACAGTTTGGCATCATTTTTGAGTGAAATGCAGAACGTCATATTTTTGCTTAAATTGTGACCGCGCGGCTTAGGGATTTTTTTCAAAAAAAAGTTGTTCAGACGTCAACGGCTAATTCTGTTTCCAATGATAAAAACCCATCTGTTTCCACCGAAAAACCTGGCAGGGGATCGTTTGCAACAGTCTGGCACCATTTTTGAGTGAATTGCAGAACGTCAGATTTTTGCTGAAATTGTGAACGCGCGGCTTAGGGATATTTTCAAAAAAAAGTTGTTCACACCTTGTGGGCTAATTCTGTTTCAATGATAAAAACCCATCTGTTTCCACTGAAAAACCTGGCAGGGGATCGTTTGAAACAGTCTGGCACCGTTTTTGAGTGAATTCCAGAACGTCAGATTTTTGCTGAAATTGTGACCGCGCGGCTTAGGGGTTTGTTTTTTTTTTTAAGTTGTTCACACCGTGCCGGCTAATTCTGTTTCCAATGATAAAAACCCATCTGTTTCCACCGAAAAACCTGGCAGGGGATCGTTTGAAACAGTTTGGCACCATTTTTGAGTGAAATGCAGAACGTCAGATTTTTGCTGAAATTGTGACCGCGCGGCTTAGTGATTTTTTCAAAAAAAAAGTTGTTCAGACTTTGCGGGCAAATTTTGTTTCAATGATAAAAACCCATCTGTTTCCACCGAAAAAACTGTTCGAGGTTCGTTTGCAACAGTTTGGCACCATTTTTGAGTGAATTGCAGAACGTCAGATTTTTGCTGAAATTGTGACCGCGCGGCTTAGGGATTTTTTCAAAAAAAAGTTGTTCAGACGTCAACGGCTAATTCTGTTTCCAATGATAAAAACCCATCTCTTTCCACCAAAAAACCTGGCAGGGGATCGTTTGCAACAGTCTGGCACCATTTTTGAGTGAATTGCAGAACGTCAGATTTTTGCTGAAATTGTGACCGCGCGGCTTAGGGATTTTTTCAAAAAAAAGTTGTTCAGACGTCAACGGCTAATTCTGTTTCCAATGATAAAAACCCATCTGTTTCCACCGAAAAACCTGGCAGGGGATCGTTTGCAACAGTCTGGCACCATTTTTGAGTGAATTGCAGAACGTAAGATTTTTGCTGAAATTGTGACCGCGCGGCTTAGGGATTTTTTCAAAAAAAAAGTTGTTCAGACTTTGCGGGCTAATTTTGATTCAATGATAAAAACCCATCTGTTTCCACCGAAAAACCTGGCAGGGGATCGTTTGCAACAGTCTGGCACCATTTTTGAGTGAATTGCAGAACGTCAGATTTTTGCTGAAATTGTGACCGCGCGGCTGAGGGATTTTTTCAAAAAAAAGTTGTTCAGAAGTCAACGGCTAATTCTGTTTCAATGATAAAAACCCATCTCTTTCCACCAAAAAACCTGGCAGGGGATCGTTTGAAACAGTTTGGCATCATTTTTGAGTGAAATGCAGAACGTCAGATTTTTGCTGAAATTGTGACCGCGCGGCTTAGGGATTTTTTTTAAAAAAAAGTTGTTCAGACTTTGCGGGCTAATTTTGATTCTATGATAAAAACCCATCTGTTTCCACCGAAAAACCTGGCAGGGGATCGTTTGCAACAGTCTGGCACCATTTTTGAGTGAATTGCAGAACGTCAGATTTTTGCTGAAATTGTGACCGCGCGGCTGAGGGATTTTTTCAAAAAAAAGTTGTTCAGAAGTCAACGGCTAATTCTGTTTCAATGATAAAAACCCATCTGTTTTCACCGAAAAACCTGGCAGGGGATCGTTTGAAACAGTTTGGCACCATTTTTGAGTGAATTGCAGAACGTCAGATTTTTGCTGAAATTGTGACCGCGCGGCTTAGGGATTTTTTTAAAAAAAAGTTGTTCACGACGTGCCGGCTAATTATGTTTCAATGATAAAAACCCATCTGTTTCCACCGCAAAACCTGTCAGGTGATCGTTTGCAACAGTTTGGCACCATTTTTGAGTGAATTGCAGAACGTCAGATTTTTGCTGAAATTGTGACCGCGCGGCTTAGGGATTTTTTCAAAAAAAAGTTGTTCACACCTTGTGGGCTAATTCTGTTTCAATGATAAAAACCCATCTGTTTCCACCGAAAAACCTGGCAGGGGATCGTTTGCAACAGTCTGGCACCATTTTTGAGTGAATTGAAGAACGTCAGATTTTTGCTGAAATTGTGACCGCGCGGCTTAGTGATTTTTTCAAAAAAAAAGTTGTTCAGACTTTGCGAGCTAATTTTGATTCAATGATAAAAACCCATCTGTTTCCACCGAAAAACCTGGCAGGGGATCGTTTGCAACAGTCTGGCACCATTTTTGAGTGAATTGCAGAACGTCAGATTTTTGCTGAAATTGTGACCACGCGGCTGAGGGATTTTTTCAAAAAAAAGTTGTTCAGAAGTCAACGGCTAATTCTGTTTCAATGATAAAAACCCATCTGTTTTCACCGAAAAACCTGGCAGGGGATCGTTTGAAACAGTTTGGCACCATTTTTGAGTGAATTGCAGAACGTCAGATTTTCGCTGAAATTGTGACCGCGCGGCTTAGTGATTTTTTCAAAAAAAAAGTTGTTCAGACTTTGCGGGCTAATTTTGATTCAATGATAAAAACCCATCTGTTTCCACCGAAAAACCTGGCAGGGGATCGTTTGCAACAGTTTGGCACCATTTTTGAGTGAAATGCAGAACGTCAGATTTTTGCTGAAATTGTGACCACGCGCCTTAGTGATTTTTTCAAAAAAAAGTTGTTCAGACTTTGCGGGCAAATTTTGTTTCAATGATAAAAACCCATCTGTTTCCACCGAAAAAACTGTTCGAGGTTCGTTTGCAACAGTTTGGCACCATTTTTGAGTGAATTGAAGAACGTCAGATTTTTGCTGAAATTGTGACCGCGCGGCTTACGGATATTTTCAAAAAAAAGTTGTTCAGACGTCAACGGCTAATTCTGTTTCCAATGATAAAAACCCATCTGTTTCCACCGAAAAACCTGGCAGGGGATCGTTTGCAACAGTCTGGCACCATTTTTGAGTGAATTGCAGAACGTCAGATTTTTGCTGAAATTGTGACCGCGCGGCTGAGGGATTTTTTCAAAAAAAAGTTGTTCAGAAGTCAACGGCTAATTCTGTTTCAATGATAAAAACCCATCTGTTTTCACCGAAAAACCTGGCAGGGGATCGTTTGAAACAGTTTGGCACCATTTTTGAGTGAATTGCAGAACGTCAGATTTTTGCTGAAATTGTGACCGCGCGGCTTAGGGATTTTTTTTAAAAAAAGTTGTTCAAAACGTGCCGGCTAATTCTGTTTCAATGATAAAAACCCATCTGTTTCCACCGCAAAACCTGTCAGGTGATCGTTTGCAACAGTTTGGCACCATTTTTGAGTGAATTGCAGAACGTCAGATTTTTGGTGAAATTGTGACCGCGGGGCTGAGGGATTTTTTCAAAAAAAAGTTGTTCAGAAGTCAACGGCTAATTCTGTTTACAAGGATAAAAACCCATCTCTTTCCACCGAAAAACCTGGCAGGGGATCGTTTGAAACAGTTTGGCACCATTTTTGAGTGAAATGCAGAACGTCAGATTTTTGCTGAAATTGTGACCGCGCGGCTTAGTGATTTTGTCAAAAAAAAGTTGTTCAGACTTTGCGGGCAAATTTTGGTTCAATGATAAAAACCCATCTGTTTCCACCGAAAAAATTATTCGAGGTTCGTTTGCAACAGTTTGGCACCATTTTTGAGTGAATTGAAGAACGTCAGATTTTTGCTGAAATTGTGACCTGAGGGATTTTTTCAAAAAAAGTTGTTCAGACGTCAACGGCTAATTCTGTTTCAATGATAAAAACCCATCTGTTTCCACCGAAAAACCTGGCAGGGGATCGTTTGCAACAGTCTGGCACCATTTTTGAGTGAATTGCAGAACGTCAGATTTTTGCTGAAATTGTGACATCGCGGCTGAGGGATTTTTTCAAAAAAAAGTTGTTCAGAAGTCAACGGCTAATTCTGTTTACAAGGATAAAAACCCATCTGTTTTCACCGAAAAACCTGGCAGGGGATCGTTTGAAACAGTTTGGCACCATTTTTGAGTGAATTGCAGAACGTCAGATTTTTGCTGAAATTGTGACCGCGCGGCTTAGGGATTTTTTTTAAAAAAAGTTGTTCACAACGTGCCGGCTAATTCTGTTTCCAATGATAAAAACCCACCTCTTTCCACCAAAAAACCTGGCAGGGGATCGTTTGAAACAGTTTGGCACCATTTTTGAGTGAAATGCAGAACGTCAGATTTTTGCTGAAATTGTGACCGCGCGGCTTAGGGATTTTTTCAAAAAAAAGTTGTTCACACCTTGTGGGCTAATTCTGTTTCAATGATAAAAACCCATCTGTTTCCACCGAAAAACCTGGCAGGGGATCGTTTGAAACAGTCTGGCACCGTTTTTGAGTGAATTGCAGAACGTCAGATTTTTGCTGAAATTGTGACCGCGCGGCTTAGAGATTTTTTCAAAAAAAAGTTGTTCAGACGTCAACGGCTAATTCTGTTTCCAATGATAAAAACCCATCTGTTTCCACCAAAAAACCTGGCAGGGGATCGTTTGCAACAGTCTGGCATCATTTTTGAGTGAATTGCAAAACGTCAGATTTTTGCTGAAATTGTGACCGCGCGGCTTAGGGATTTTTTCAAAAAAAAGTTGTTCAGACGTCAACGGCTAATTCTGTTTCAATGATAAAAACCCATCTGTTTCCACCGAAAAACCTGGGAGGGGCTCGTTTGCAACAGTCTGGCACCATTTTTGAGTGAATTGCAGAACGTCAGATTTTTGCTGAAATTCTGACCGCGCGGCTTAGGGATTTTTTACAAAAAAAAGTTATTCAGAAGTCAACGGCTAATTCTGTTTACAAGGATAAAAACCCATCTGTTTTCACCGAAAAACCTGGCAGGGGATCGTTTGAAACAGTTTGGCACCATTTTTGAGTGAATTGCAAAACGTCAGATTTTTGCTGAAATTGTGACCGCGCGGCTTAGGGATTTTTTCAAAAAAAAGTTGTTCAGACGTGAACGGCTAATTCTGTTTCCAATGATAAAAACCCATCTCTTTCCACCAAAAAACCTGGCAGGGGATCGTTTGAAACAGTTTGGCATCATTTTTGAGTGAAATGCAGAACGTCATATTTTTCTTAAATTGTGACCGCGCGGCTTAGGGATTTTTTTCAAAAAAAAGTTGTTCAGACGTCAACGGCTAATTCTGTTTCCAATGATAAAAACCCATCTGTTTCCACCGAAAAACCTGGCAGGGGATCGTTTGCAACAGTCTGGCACCATTTTTGAGTGAATTGCAGAACGTCAGATTTTTGCTGAAATTGTGAACGCGTGGCTTAGGGATATTTTCAAAAAAAAGTTGTTCACACCTTGTGGGCTAATTCTGTTTCAATGATAAAAACCCATCTGTTTCCACTGAAAAACCTGGCAGGGGATCGTTTGAAACAGTCTGGCACCGTTTTTGAGTGAATTCCAGAACGTCAGATTTTTGCTGAAATTGTGACCGCGCGGCTTAGGGTTTTTTTTTTTTTTTTTTAAGTTGTTCACACCGTGCCGGCTAATTCTGTTTCCAATGATAAAAACCCATCTGTTTCCACCGAAAAACCTGGCAGGGGATCGTTTGAAACAGTTTGGCACCATTTTTGAGTGAAATGCAGAACGTCAGATTTTTGCTGAAATTGTGACCGCGCGCGGCTTAGTGATTTTTTCAAAAAAAAAGTTGTTCAGACTTTGCGGGCAAATTTTGTTTCAATGATAAAAACCCATCTGTTTCCACCGAAAAAACTGTTCGAGTTTCGTTTGCAACAGTTTGGCACCATTTTTGAGTGAATTGCAGAACGTCAGATTTTTGCTGAAATTGTGACCGCGCGGCTTAGGGATTTTTTCAAAAAAAAGTTGTTCAGACGTCAACGGCTAATTCTGTTTCCAATGATAAAAACCCATCTCTTTCCACCAAAAAACCTGGCAGGGGATCGTTTGCAACAGTCTGGCACCATTTTTGAGTGAATTGCAGAATGTCAGATTTTTGCTGAAATTGTGACCGCGCGGCTTAGGGATTTTTTCAAAAAAAAGTTGTTCAGACGTCAACGGCTAATTCTGTTTCCAATGATAAAAACCCATCTGTTTCCACCGAAAAACCTGGCAGGGGATCGTTTGCAACAGTCTGGCACCATTTTTGAGTGAATTGCAGAACGTAAGATTTTTGCTGAAATTGTGACCGCGCGGCTTAGGGATTTTTTTAAAAAAAAAGTTGTTCAGACTTTGCGGGCTAATTTTGATTCAATGATAAAAACCCATCTGTTTCCACCGAAAAACCTGGCAGGGGATCGTTTGCAACAGTCTGGCACCATTTTTGAGTGAATTGCAGAACGTCAGATTTTTGCTGAAATTGTGACCGCGCGGCTTAGGGATTTTTTCAAAAAAAAGTTGTTCAGAAGTCAACGGCTAATTCTGTTTCAATGATAAAAACCCACCTCTTTCCACCAAAAAACCTGGCAGGGGATCGTTTGAAACAGTTTGGCATCATTTTTGAGTGAAATGCAGAACGTCAGATTTTTGCTGAAATTGTGACCGCGCGGCTTAGGGATTTTTTCAAAAAAAAAGTTGTTCAGACTTTGCGGGCTAATTTTGATTCAATGATAAAAACCCATCTGTTTCCAACGAAAAACCTGGCAGGGGATCGTTTGCAACAGTCTGGCACCATTTTTGAGTGAATTGCAGAACGTCAGATTTTTGCTGAAATTGTGACCACGCGGCTGAGGGATTTTTTCAAAAAAAAGTTGTTCAGAAGTCAACGGCTAATTCTGTTTCAATGATAAAAACCCATCTGTTTTCACCGAAAAACCTGTCAGGGGATCGTTTGAAACAGTTTGGCACCATTTTTGAGTGAATTGCAGAACGTCAGATTTTTGCTGAAATTGTGACCGCGCGGCTTAGGGATTTTTTTTAAAAAAAGTTGTTCACGACGTGCCGGCTAATTATGTTTCAATGATAAAAACCCATCTGTTTCCACCGCAAAACCTGTCAGGTGATCGTTTGCAACAGTTTGGCACCATTTTTGAGTGAATTGCAGAACGTCAGATTTTTGCTGAAATTGTGACCGCGCGGCTTAGGGATTTTTTCAAAAAAAAGTTGTTCACACCTTGTGGGCTAATTCTGTTTCAATGATAAAAACCCATCTGTTTCCACCGAAAAACCTGGCAGGGGATCGTTTGCAACAGTCTGGCACCATTTTTGAGTGAATTGAAGAACGTCAGATTTTTGCTGAAATTGTGACCGCGCGGCTTAGTGATTTTTTCAAAAAAAAAGTTGTTCAGACTTTGCGAGCTAATTTTGATTCAATGATAAAAACCCATCTGTTTCCACCGAAAAACCTGGCAGGGGATCGTTTGCAACAGTCTGGCACAATTTTTGAATGAATTGCAGAACGTCAGATTTTTGCTGAAATTGTGACCACGCGGCTGAGGGATTTTTTCAAAAAAAAAGTTGTTCAGAAGTCAACGGCTAATTCTGTTTCAATGATAAAAACCCATCTGTTTTCACCGAAAAACCTGGCAGGGGATCGTTTGAAACAGTTTGGCACCATTTTTGAGTGAATTGCAGAACGTCAGATTTTCGCTGAAATTGTGACCGCGCGGCTTAGTGATTTTTTCAAAAAAAAAGTTGTTCAGACTTTGCGGGCTAATTTTGATTCAATGATAAAAACCCATCTGTTTCCACCGAAAAAACTGTTCGAGGTTCGTTTGCAACAGTTTGGCACCATTTTTGAGTGAATTGAAGAACGTCAGATTTTTGCTGAAATTGTGACCGCGCGGCTTACGGATATTTTCAAAAAAGAGTTGTTCAGACGTCAAAGGCTAATTCTGTTTCCAATGATAAAAACCCATCTCTTTCCACCAAAAAACCTGGCAGGGGATCGTTTGAAACAGTTTGGCATCATTTTTGAGTGAAATGCAGAACGTCAGATTTTTGCTGAAATTGTGACCGCGCGGCTAAGGGATTTTTTCCAAAAAAAAGTTGTTCAGACTTTGCGGGCTAATTTTGATTCAATGATAAAAACCCATCTGTTTCCACCGAAAAACCTGGCAGGGGATCGTTTGCAACAGTCTGGCACCATTTTTGAGTGAATTGCAGAACGTCAGATTTTTGCTGAAATTGTGACCGCGCGGCTGAGGGATTTTTTCAAAAAAAAGTTGTTCAGAAGTCAACGGCTAATTCTGTTTCAATGATAAAAACCCATCTGTTTTCACCGAAAAACCTGGCAGGGGATCGTTTGAAACAGTTTGGCACCATTTTTGAGTGAATTGCAGAACGTCAGATTTTTGCTGAAATTGTGACCGTGCGGCTTAGGGATTTTTTTTAAAAAAAGTTGTTCAAAACGTGCCGGCTAATTCTGTTTCAATGATAAAAACCCATCTGTTTCCACCGCAAAACCTGTCAGGTGATCGTTTGCAACAGTTTGGCACCATTTTTGAGTGAATTGCAGAACGTCAGATTTTTGGTGAAATTGTGACCGCGGGGCTGAGGGATTTTTTCAAAAAAAAGTTGTTCAAAAGTCAACGGCTAATTCTGTTTCCAATGATAAAAACCCATCTGTTTCCACCAAAAAACCTGGCAGGGGATCGTTTGCAACAGTCTGGCATCATTTTTGAGTGAATTGCAAAACGTCAGATTTTTGCTGAAATTGTGACCGCGCGGCTTAGGGATTTTTTCAAAAAAAAGTTGTTCAGACGTCAACGGCTAATTCTGTTTCAATGATAAAAACCCATCTGTTTCCACCGAAAAACCTGGGAGGGGCTCGTTTGCAACAGTCTGGCACCATTTTTGAGTGAATTGCAGAACGTCAGATTTTTGCTGAAATTCTGACCGCGCGGCTTAGGGATTTTTTACAAAAAAAAGTTATTCAGAAGTCAACGGCTAATTCTGTTTACAAGGATAAAAACCCATCTGTTTTCACCGAAAAACCTGGCAGGGGATCGTTTGAAACAGTTTGGCACCATTTTTGAGTGAATTGCAAAACGTCAGATTTTTGCTGAAATTGTGACCGCGCGGCTTAGGGATTTTTTCAAAAAAAAGTTGTTCAGACGTGAACGGCTAATTCTGTTTCCAATGATAAAAACCCATCTCTTTCCACCAAAAAACCTGGCAGGGGATCGTTTGAAACAGTTTGGCATCATTTTTGAGTGAAATGCAGAACATCATATTTTTGCTTAAATTGTGACCGCGCGGCTTAGGGATTTTTTTCAAAAAAAAGTTGTTCAGACGTCAACGGCTAATTCTGTTTCCAATGATAAAAACCCATCTGTTTCCACCGAAAAACCTGGCAGGGGATCGTTTGCAACAGTCTGGCACCATTTTTGAGTGAATTGCAGAACGTCAGATTTTTGCTGAAATTGTGAACGCGTGGCTTAGGGATATTTTCAAAAAAAAGTTGTTCACACCTTGTGGGCTAATTCTGTTTCAATGATAAAAACCCATCTGTTTCCACTGAAAAACCTGGCAGGGGATCGTTTGAAACAGTCTGGCACCGTTTTTGAGTGAATTCCAGAACGTCAGATTTTTGCTGAAATTGTGACCGCGCGGCTTAGGGGTTTTTTTTTTTTTTTAAGTTGTTCACACCGTGCCGGCTAATTCTGTTTCCAATGATAAAAACCCATCTGTTTCCACCGAAAAACCTGGCAGGGGATCGTTTGAAACAGTTTGGCACCATTTTTGAGTGAAATGCAGAACGTCAGATTTTTGCTGAAATTGTGACCGCGCGGCTTAGTGATTTTTTCAAAAAAAAAGTTGTTCAGACTTTGCGGGCAAATTTTGTTTCAATGATAAAAACCCATCTGTTTCCACCGAAAAAACTGTTCGAGGTTCGTTTGCAACAGTTTGGCACCATTTTTGAGTGAATTGCAGAACGTCAGATTTTTGCTGAAATTGTGACCGCGCGGCTTAGGGATTTTTTCAAAAAAAAGTTGTTCAGACGTCAACGGCTAATTCTGTTTCCAATGATAAAAACCCATCTCTTTCCACCAAAAAACCTGGCAGGGGATCGTTTGCAACAGTCTGGCACCATTTTTGAGTGAATTGCAGAATGTCAGATTTTTGCTGAAATTGTGACCGCGCAGCTTAGGGATTTTTTCAAAAAAAAGTTGTTCAGACGTCAACGGCTAATTCTGTTTCCAATGATAAAAACCCATCTGTTTCCACCGAAAAACCTGGCAGGGGATCGTTTGCAACAGTCTGGCACCATTTTTGAGTGAATTGCAGAACGTAAGATTTTTGCTGAAATTGTGACCACGCGGCTTAGGGATTTTTTAAAAAAAAAAGTTGTTCAGACTTTGCGGGCTAATTTTGATTCAATGATAAAAACCCATCTGTTTCCACCGAAAAACCTGGCAGGGGATCGTTTGCAACAGTCTGGCACCATTTTTGAGTGAATTGCAGAACGTCAGATTTTTGCTGAAATTGTGACCGCGCGGCTTAGGGATTTTTTCAAAAAAAAGTTGTTCAGAAGTCAACGGCTAATTCTGTTTCAATGATAAAAACCCATCTCTTTCCACCAAAAAACCTGGCAGGGGATCGTTTGAAACAGTTTGGCATCATTTTTGAGTGAAATGCAGAACGTCAGATTTTTGCTGAAATTGTGACCGCGCGGCTTAGGGATTTTTTCAAAAAAAAAGTTGTTCAGACTTTGCGGGCTAATTTTGATTCAATGATAAAAACCCATCTGTTTCCAACGAAAAACCTGGCAGGGGATCGTTTGCAACAGTCTGGCACCATTTTTGAGTGAATTGCAGAACGTCAGATTTTTGCTGAAATTGTGACCACGCGGCTGAGGGATTTTTTCAAAAAAAAGTTGTTCAGAAGTCAACGGCTAATTCTGTTTCAATGATAAAAACCCATCTGTTTTCACCGAAAAACCTGTCAGGGGATCGTTTGAAACAGTTTGGCACCATTTTTGAGTGAATTGCAGAACGTCAGATTTTTGCTGAAATTGTGACCGCGCGGCTTAGGGATTTTTTTTAAAAAAAGTTGTTCACGACGTGCCGGCTAATTATGTTTCAATGATAAAAACCCATCTGTTTCCACCGCAAAACCTGTCAGGTGGTCGTTTGCAACAGTTTGGCACCATTTTTGAGTGAATTGCAGAACGTCAGATTTTTGCTGAAATTGTGACCGCGCGGCTTAGGGATTTTTTCAAAAAAAAGTTGTTCACACCTTGTGGGCTAATTCTGTTTCAATGATAAAAACCCATCTGTTTCCACCGAAAAACCTGGCAGGGGATCGTTTGCAACAGTCTGGCACCATTTTTGAGTGAATTGAAGAACGTCAGATTTTTGCTGAAATTGTGACCGCGCGGCTTAGTGATTTTTTCAAAAAAAAAGTTGTTCAGACTTTGCGAGCTAATTTTGATTCAATGATAAAAACCCATCTGTTTCCACCGAAAAACCTGGCAGGGGATCGTTTGAAACAGTTTGGCACCATTTTTGAGTGAATTGCAGAACGTCAGATTTTCGCTGAAATTGTGACCGCGCGGCTTAGTGATTTTTTCAAAAAAAAAGTTGTTCAGACTTTGCGGGCTAATTTTGATTCAATGATAAAAACCCATCTGTTTCCACCGAAAAACCTGGCAGGGGATCGTTTGCAACAGTTTGGCACCATTTTTGAGTGAAATGCAGAACGTCAGATTTTTGCTGAAATTGTGACCACGCGCCTTAGTGATTTTTTCAAAAAAAAGTTGTTCAGACTTTGCGGGCAAATTTTGTTTCAATGATAAAAACCCATCTGTTTCCACCGAAAAAACTGTTCGAGGTTCGTTTGCAACAGTTTGGCACCATTTTTGAGTGAATTGAAGAACGTCAGATTTTTGCTGAAATTGTGACCGCGCGGCTTACGGATATTTTCAAAAAAGAGTTGTTCAGACGTCAAAGGCTAATTCTGTTTCCAATGATAAAAACCCATCTCTTTCCACCAAAAAACCTGGCAGGGGATCGTTTGAAACAGTTTGGCATCATTTTTGAGTGAAATGCAGAACGTCAGATTTTTGCTGAAATTGTGACCGCGCGGCTAAGGGATTTTTTCCAAAAAAAAGTTGTTCAGACTTTGCGGGCTAATTTTGATTCAATGATAAAAACCCATCTGTTTCCACCGAAAAACCTGGCAGGGGATCGTTTGCAACAGTCTGGCACCATTTTTGAGTGAATTGCAGAACGTCAGATTTTTGCTGAAATTGTGACCGCGCGGCTGAGGGATTTTTTCAAAAAAAAGTTGTTCAGAAGTCAACGGCGAATTCTGTTTCAATGATAAAAACCCATCTGTTTTCACCGAAAAACCTGGCAGGGGATCGTTTGAAACAGTTTGGCACCATTTTTGAGTGAATTGCAGAACGTCAGATTTTTGCTGACATTGTGACCGTGCGGCTTAGGGATTTTTTTTAAAAAAAGTTGTTCAAAACGTGCCGGCTAATTCTGTTTCAATGATAAAAACCCATCTGTTTCCACCGCAAAACCTGTCAGGTGATCGTTTGCAACAGTTTGGCACCATTTTTGAGTGAATTGCAGAACGTCAGATTTTTGGTGAAATTGTGACCGCGGGGCTGAGGGATTTTTTCAAAAAAAAGTTGTTCAAAAGTCAACGGCTAATTCTGTTTCCAATGATAAAAACCCATCTGTTTCCACCAAAAAACCTGGCAGGGGATCGTTTGCAACAGTCTGGCATCATTTTTGAGTGAATTGCAAAACGTCAGATTTTTGCTGAAATTGTGACCGCGCGGCTTAGGGATTTTTTCAAAAAAAAGTTGTTCAGACGTCAACGGCTAATTCTGTTTCAATGATAAAAACCCATCTGTTTCCACCGAAAAACCTGGGAGGGGCTCGTTTGCAACAGTCTGGCACCATTTTTGAGTGAATTGCAGAACGTCAGATTTTTGCTGAAATTCTGACCGCGCGGCTTAGGGATTTTTTACAAAAAAAAGTTATTCAGAAGTCAACGGCTAATTCTGTTTACAAGGATAAAAACCCATCTGTTTTCACCGAAAAACCTGGCAGGGGATCGTTTGAAACAGTTTGGCACCATTTTTGAGTGAATTGCAAAACGTCAGATTTTTGCTGAAATTGTGACCGCGCGGCTTAGGGATTTTTTCAAAAAAAAGTTGTTCAGACGTGAACGGCTAATTCTGTTTCCAATGATAAAAACCCATCTCTTTCCACCAAAAAACCTGGCAGGGGATCGTTTGAAACAGTTTGGCATCATTTTTGAGTGAAATGCAGAACATCATATTTTTGCTTAAATTGTGACCGCGCGGCTTAGGGATTTTTTTCAAAAAAAAGTTGTTCAGACGTCAACGGCTAATTCTGTTTCCAATGATAAAAACCCATCTGTTTCCACCGAAAAACCTGGCAGGGGATCGTTTGCAACAGTCTGGCACCATTTTTGAGTGAATTGCAGAACGTCAGATTTTTGCTGAAATTGTGAACGCGTGGCTTAGGGATATTTTCAAAAAAAAGTTGTTCACACCTTGTGGGCTAATTCTGTTTCAATGATAAAAACCCATCTGTTTCCACTGAAAAACCTGGCAGGGGATCGTTTGAAACAGTCTGGCACCGTTTTTGAGTGAATTCCAGAACGTCAGATTTTTGCTGAAATTGTGACCGCGCGGCTTAGGGGTTTTTTTTTTTTTTTAAGTTGTTCACACCGTGCCGGCTAATTCTGTTTCCAATGATAAAAACCCATCTGTTTCCACCGAAAAACCTGGCAGGGGATCGTTTGAAACAGTTTGGCACCATTTTTGAGTGAAATGCAGAACGTCAGATTTTTGCTGAAATTGTGACCGCGCGGCTTAGTGATTTTTTCAAAAAAAAAGTTGTTCAGACTTTGCGGGCAAATTTTGTTTCAATGATAAAAACCCATCTGTTTCCACCGAAAAAACTGTTCGAGGTTCGTTTGCAACAGTTTGGCACCATTTTTGAGTGAATTGCAGAACGTCAAATTTTTGCTGAAATTGTGACCGCGCGGCTTAGGGATTTTTTCAAAAAAAAGTTGTTCAGACGTCAACGGCTAATTCTGTTTCCAATGATAAAAACCCATCTGTTTCCACCGAAAAACCTGGCAGGGGATCGTTTGCAACAGTCTGGCACCATTTTTGAGTGAATTGCAGAACGTAAGATTTTTGCTGAAATTGTGACCGCGCGGCTTAGGGATTTTTTCAAAAAAAAAGTTGTTCAGACTTTGCGGGCTAATTTTGATTCAATGATAAAAACCCATCTGTTTCCACCGAAAAACCTGGCAGGGGATCGTTTGCAACAGTCTGGCACCATTTTTGAGTGAATTGCAGAACGTCAGATTTTTGCTGAAATTGTGACCGCGCGGCTGAGGGATTTTTTCAAAAAAAAGTTGTTCAGAAGTCAACGGCTAATTCTGTTTCAATGATAAAAACCCATCTCTTTCCACCAAAAAACCTGGCAGGGGATCGTTTGAAACAGTTTGGCATCATTTTTGAGTGAAATGCAGAACGTCAGATTTTTGCTGAAATTGTGACCGCGCGGCTTAGGGATTTTTTCAAAAAAAAAGTTGTTCAGACTTTGCGGGCTAATTTTGATTCAATGATAAAAACCCATCTGTTTCCACCGAAAAACCTGGCAGGGGATCGTTTGCAACAGTCTGGCACCATTTTTGAGTGAATTGCAGAACGTCAGATTTTTGCTGAAATTGTGACCACGCGGCTGAGGGATTTTTTCAAAAAAAAGGTGTTCAGAAGTCAACGGCTAATTCTGTTTCAATGATAAAAACCCATCTGTTTTCACCGAAAAACCTGGCAGGGGATCGTTTGAAACAGTTTGGCACCATTTTTGAGTGAATTGCAGAACGTCAGATTTTTGCTGAAATTGTGACCGCGCGGCTTAGGGATTTTTTTTAAAAAAAGTTGTTCACGACGTGCCGGCTAATTATGTTTCAATGATAAAAACCCATCTGTTTCCACCGCAAAACCTGTCAGGTGATCGTTTGCAACAGTTTGGCACCATTTTTGAGTGAATTGCAGAACGTCAGATTTTTGCTGAAATTGTGACCGCGCGGCTTAGGGATTTTTTCAAAAAAAAGTTGTTCACACCTTGTGGGCTAATTCTGTTTCAATGATAAAAACCCATCTGTTTCCACCGAAAAACCTGGCAGGGGATCGTTTGCAACAGTCTGGCACCATTTAAGAGTGAATTGAAGAACGTCAGATTTTTGCTGAAATTGTGACCGCGCGGCTTAGTGATTTTTTCAAAAAAAAAGTTGTTCAGACTTTGCGAGCTAATTTTGATTCAATGATAAAAACCCATCTGTTTCCACCGAAAAACCTGGCAGGGGATCGTTTGCAACAGTCTGGCACCATTTTTGAGTGAATTGCAGAACGTCAGATTTTTGCTGAAATTGTGACCACGCGGCTGAGGGATTTTTTCAAAAAAAAGTTGTTCAGAAGTCAACGGCTAATTCTGTTTCAATGATAAAAACCCATCTGTTTTCACCGAAAAACCTGGCAGGGGATCGTTTGAAACAGTTTGGCACCATTTTTGAGTGAATTGCAGAACGTCAGATTTTTGCTGAAATTGTGACCGCGCGGCTTAGGGATTTTTTTAAAAAAAAGTTGTTCACAACGTGCTGGCTAATTCTGTTTCAATGATAAAAACCCATCTGTTTCCACCGCAAAACCTGTAAGGTGATCGTTTGCAACAGTTTGGCACCATTTTTGAGTGAATTGCAGAACGTCAGATTTTTGGTGAAATTGTGACCGCGGGGCTGAGGGATTTTTTCAAAAAAAAGTTGTTCAGAAGTCAACGGCTAATTCTGTTTACAAGGATAAAAACCCATCTCTTTCCACCGAAAAACCTGGCAGGGGATCGTTTGAAACAGTTTGGCACCATTTTTGAGTGAAATGCAGAACGTCAGATTTTTGCTGAAATTGTGACCGCGCGGCTTAGTGATTTTTTCAAAAAAAAGTTGTTCAGACTTTGCGGGCAAATTTTGGTTCAATGATAAAAACCCATCTGTTTCCACCGAAAAAATTATTCGAGGTTCGTTTGCAACAGTTTGGCACCATTTTTGAGTGAATTGAAGAACGTCAGATTTTTGCTGAAATTGTGACCTGAGGGATTTTTTCAAAAAAAAGTTGTTCAGACGTCAACGGCTAATTCTGTTTCAATGATAAAAACCCATCTGTTTCCACCGAAAAACCTGGCAGGGGATCGTTTGCAACAGTCTGGCACCATTTTTGAGTGAATTGCAGAACGTCAGATTTTTGCTGAAATTGTGACCGCGCGGCTTAGGGATTTTTTCAAAAAAAAGTTGTTCAGACGTCAACGGCTAATTCTGTTTCCAATGATAAAAACCCATCTGTTTCCACCAAAAAACCTGGCAGGGGATCGTTTGCAACAGTCTGGCATCATTTTTGAGTGAATTGCAAAACGTCAGATTTTTGCTGAAATTGTGACCGCGCGGCTTAGGGATTTTTTCAAAAAAAAGTTGTTCAGACGTCAACGGCTAATTCTGTTTCAATGATAAAAACCCATCTGTTTCCACCGAAAAACCTGGGAGGGGCTCGTTTGCAACAGTCTGGCACCATTTTTGAGTGAATTGCAGAACGTCAGATTTTTGCTGAAATTCTGACCGCGCGGCTTAGGGATTTTTTACAAAAAAAAGTTATTCAGAAGTCAACGGCTAATTCTGTTTACAAGGATAAAAACCCATCTGTTTTCACCGAAAAACCTGGCAGGGGATCGTTTGAAACAGTTTGGCACCATTTTTGAGTGAATTGCAGAACGTCAGATTTTTGCTGAAATTGTGACCGCGCGGCTTAGGGATTTTTTTAAAAAAAAGTTGTTCAGACGTGAACGGCTAATTCTGTTTCCAATGATAAAAACCCATCTCTTTCCACCAAAAAACCTGGCAGGGGATCGTTTGAAACAGTTTGGCACCATTTTTGAGTGAAATGCAGAACGTCAGATTTTTGCTGAAATTGTGACCGCGCGCCTTAGTGATTTTTTCAAAAAAAAGTTGTTCAGACTTTGCGGGCAAATTTTGTTTCAATGATAAAAACCCATCTGTTTCCACCGAAAAAACTGTTCGAGGTTCGTTTGCAACAGTTTGGCACCATTTTTGAGTGAATTGAAGAACGTCAGATTTTTGCTGAAATTGTGACCGCGCGGCTTACGGATTTTTTCAAAAAAAAGTTGTTCAGACGTCAACGGCTAATTCTGTTTCCAATGATAAAAACCCATCTCTTTCCACCAAAAAACCTGGCAGGGGATCGTTTGAAACAGTTTGGCATCATTATTGAGTGAAATGCAGAACGTCAGATTTTTGCTGAAATTGTGACCGCGCGGCTAAGGGATTTTTTCAAAAAAAAAGTTGTTCAGACTTTGCAGGCTAATTTTGATTCAATGATAAAAACCCATCTGTTTCCACCGAAAAACCTGGCAGGGGATCGTTTGCAACAGTCTGGCACCATTTTTGAGTGAATTGCAGAACGTCAGATTTTTGCTGAAATTGTGACCGCGCGGCTGAGGGATTTTTTCAAAAAAAAGTTGTTCAGAAGTCAACGGCTAATTCTGTTTCAATGATAAAAACCCATCTGTTTTCACCGAAAAACCTGGCAGGGGATCGTTTGAAACAGTTTGGCACCATTTTTGAGTGAATTGCAGAACGTCAGATTTTTGCTGAAATTGTGACCGCGCGGCTTAGGGATTTTTTTAAAAAAAAGTTGTTCACAATGTGCCGGCTAATTCTGTTTCAATGATAAAAACCCATCTGTTTCCACCGCAAAACCTGTCAGGTGATCGTTTGCAACAGTTTGGCACCATTTTTGAGTGAATTGCAGAACGTCAGATTTTGGTGAAATTGTGACCGCGCGGCTGAGGGATTTTTTCAAAAAAAAGTTGTTCAGAAGTCAACGGCTAATTCTGTTTACAAGGATAAAAACCCATCTCTTTCCACCGAAAAACCTGGCAGGGGATCGTTTGAAACAGTTTGGCACCATTTTTGAGTGAAATGCAGAACGTCAGATTTTTGCTGAAATTGTGACCGCGCGGCTTAGTGATTTTTTCAAAAAAAAGTTGTTCAGACTTTGCGGGCAAATTTTGGTTCAATGATAAAAACCCATCTGTTTCCACCGAAAAAATTGTTCGAGGTTCGTTTGCAACAGTCTGGCACCATTTTTGAGTGAATTGCAGAACGTCAGATTTTTGCTGAAATTGTGACCGCGCGGCTTAGAGATTTTTTCAAAAAAAGTTGTTCAGACGTCAACGGCTAATTCTGTTTCCAATGATAAAAACCCATCTGTTTCCACCAAAAAACCTGGCAGGGGATCGTTTGCAACAGTCTGGCATCATTTTTGAGTGAATTGCAAAACGTCAGATTTTTGCTGAAATTGTGACCGCGCGGCTTAGGGATTTTTTCAAAAAAAAGTTGTTCAGACGTCAACGGCTAATTCTGTTTCAATGATAAAAACCCATCTGTTTCCACCGAAAAACCTGGGAGGGGCTCGTTTGCAACAGTCTGGCACCATTTTTGAGTGAATTGCAGAACGTCAGATTTTTGCTGAAATTGTGACCGCGCGGCTTAGGGATATTTTCAAAAAAAAGTTGTTCACACCTTGTGGGCTAATTCTGTTTCAATGATAAAAACCCATCTGTTTCCACTGAAAAACCTGGCAGGGGATCGTTTGAAACAGTCTGGCACCGTTTTTGAGTGAATTCCAGAACGTCAGATTTTTGCTGAAATTGTGACCGCGCGGCTTAGGGTTTTTTTTTTTTTTTAAGTTGTTCACACCGTGCCGGCTAATTCTGTTTCCAATGATAAAAACCCATCATTTTCCACCGAAAAACCTGGCAGGGGATCGTTTGAAACAGTTTGGCACCATTTTTGAGTGAAATGCAGAACGTCAGATTTTTTCTGAAATTGTGACCGCGCGGCTTAGGGATTTTTTCTAAAAAAAAGTTGTTCAGACTTTGCGGGCTAATTTTGATTCAATGATAAAAACCCATCTGTTTCCACCGAAAAACCTGGCAGGGGATCGTTTGCAACAGTCTGGCACCATTTTTGAGTGAATTGCAGAACGTCAGATTTTTGCTGAAATTGTGACCACGCGGCTGAGGGATTTTTTCAAAAAAAAGTTGTTCAGAAGTCAACGGCTAATTCTGTTTCAATGATAAAAACCCATCTTTTTTCACCGAAAAACCTGGCAGGGGATCGTTTGAAACAGTTTGGCACCATTTTTGAGTGAATTGCAGAACGTCAGATTTTTGCTGAAATTGTGACCGCGCGGCTTAGGGATTTTTTTTAAAAAAAGTTGTTCACAACGTGCCGGCTAATTATGTTTCAATGATAAAAACCCATCTGTTTCCACCGCAAAACCTGTCAGGTGATCGTTTGCAACAGTTTGGCACCATTTTTGAGTGAATTGCAGAACGTCAGATTTTTGGTGAAATTGTGACCGCGCGGCTGAGGGATTTTTTCAAAAAACAGTTGTTCAGAAGTCAACGGCTAATTCTGTTTACAAGGATAAAAACCCATCTCTTTCCAACGAAAAACCTGGCAGGGGATCGTTTGCAACAGTTTGGCACCATTTTTGAGTGAAATGCAGAACGTCAGATTTTTGCTGAAATTGTGACCGCGCGGCTTAGTGATTTTTTCAAAAAAAAGTTGTTCAGACTTTGCGGGCAAATTTTGGTTCAATGATAAAAACCCATCTGTTTCCACCGAAAAAATTGTTCGAGGTTCGTTTGCAACAGTTTGGCACCATTTTTGAGTGAATTGAAGAACGGCAGATTTTTGCTGAAATTGTGACCGCGCGGCTGAGGGATTTTTTCAAAAAAAAGTTGTTCAGACGTCAACGGCTAATTCTGTTTCCAATGATAAAAACCCATCTGTTTCCACCGAAAAACCTGGCAGGGGATCGTTTGCAACAGTCTGGCACCATTTTTGAGTGAATTGCAGAACGTCAGATTTTTGCTGAAATTGTGACCGCGCGGCTTAGGGATTTTTTCAAAAAAAAGTTGTTCAGACGTCAACGGCTAATTCTGTTTCCAATGATAAAAACCCATCTGTTTCCACCGAAAAACCTGGCAGGGGATCGTTTGCAACAGTCTGGCACCATTTTTGAGTGAATTGCAGAACGTCAGATTTTTGCTGAAATTGTGACCGCGCGGCTTAGGGATTTTTTCAAAAAAAAGTTGTTCAGACGTCAACGGCTAATTCTGTTTCCAATGATAAAAACCCATCTGTTTCCACCGAAAAACCTGGCAGGGGATCGTTTGCAACAGTCTGGCACCATTTTTGAGTGAATTGCAGAACGTCAGATTTTTGCTGAAATTGTGACCGCGCGGCTGAGGGATTTTTTCAAAAAAAAAGTTGTTCAGACTTTGCGGGCAAATTTTGGTTCAATGATAAAAACCCATCTGTTTCCACCAAAAAAATTGTTCGATGTTCGTTTGCAACAGTTTGGCACCATTTTTGAGTGAATTGAAGAACGTCAGATTTTTGCTGAAATTGTGACCGCGCGGCTGAGGGATTTTTTCAAAAAAAAGTTGTTCAGAAGTCAACGGCTAATTCTGTTTCAATGATAAAAACCCATCTGTTTCCACCGAAAAACCTGGCAGGGGATCGTTTGAAACAGTTTGGCACCATTTTTGAGTGAATTGCAGAACGTCAGATTTTTGCTGAAATTGTGACCGCGCGGCTTAGGGATTTTTTCAAAAAAAAGTTGTTCAGACGTCAACGGCTAATTCTGTTTCCAATGATAAAAACCCATCTGTTTCCACCGAAAAACCTGGCAGGGGATCGTTTGCAACAGTCTGGCACCATTTTTGAGTGAATTGCAGAACGTCAGATTTTTGCTGAAATTGTGACCGCGCGGCTTAGGGATTTTTTCAAAAAAAAGTTGTTCAGACGTCAACGGCTAATTCTGTTTCCAATGATAAAAACCCATCTGTTTCCACCGGAAAACCTGGCAGGGGATCGTTTGAAACAGTTTGGCACCATTTTTGAGTGAATTGCAGAACGTCAGATTTTTGCTGAAATTGTGACCGCGCGGCTTAGGGATTTTTTTTAAAAAAAGTTGTTCACAACGTGCCGGCTAATTCTGTTTCCAATGATAAAAACCCATCTGTTTCCACCGAAAAACCTGGCAGGGGATCGTTTGCAACAGTCTGGCACCATTTTTGAGTGAATTGAAGAACGTCAGATTTTTGCTGAAATTGTGACCGCGCAGCTGAGGGATTTTTTCAAAAAAAAGTTGTTCAGACGTCAACGGCTAATTCTGTTTCCAATGATAAAAACCCATCTGTTTCCACCGAAAAACCTGGCAGGGGATCGTTTGCAACAGTCTGGCACCATTTTTGAGTGAATTGCAGAACGTCAGATTTTTGCTGAAATTGTGACCGCGCGGCTTAGGGATTTTTTCAAAAAAAAGTTGTTCAGACGTCAACGGCTAATTCTGTTTCCAATGATAAAAACCCATCTCTTTCCACCAAAAAACCTGGCAGGGGATCGTTTGCAACAGTCTGGCATCATTTTTGAGTGAATTGCAAAACGTCAGATTTTTGCTGAAATTCTGACCGCGCGGCTTAGGGATTTTTTACAAAAAAAAGTTATTCAGAAGTCAACGGCTAATTCTGTTTACAAGGATAAAAACCCATCTGTTTTCACCGAAAAACCTGGCAGGGGATCGTTTGAAACAGTTTGGCACCATTTTTGAGTGAATTGCAAAACGTCAGATTTTTGCTGAAATTGTGACCGCGCGGCTTAGGGATTTTTTCAAAAAAAAGTTGTTCAGACGTGAACGGCTAATTCTGTTTCCAATGATAAAAACCCATCTCTTTCCACCAAAAAACCTGGCAGGGGATCGTTTGAAACAGTTTGGCATCATTTTTGAGTGAAATGCAGAACGTCATATTTTTGCTTAAATTGTGACCGCGCGGCTTAGGGATTTTTTTCAAAAAAAAGTTGTTCAGACTTTGCGGGCAAATTTTGTTTCAATGATAAAAACCCATCTGTTTCCACCGAAAAAACTGTTCGAGGTTCGTTTGCAACAGTTTGGCACCATTTTTGAGTGAATTGAAGAACGTCAGATTTTTGCTGAAATTGTGACCGCGCGGCTTACGGATATTTTCAAAAAAAAGTTGTTCAGACGTCAACGGCTAATTCTGTTTCCAATGATAAAAACCCATCTCTTTCCACCAAAAAACCTGGCAGGGGATCGTTTGAAACAGTTTGGCATCATTTTTGAGTGAAATGCAGAACGTCAGATTTTTGCTGAAATTGTGACCGCGCGGCTAAGGGATTTTTTCAAAAAAAAAGTTGTTCAGACTTTGCGGGCTAATTTTGATTCAATGATAAAAACCCATCTGTTTCCACCGAAAAACCTGGCAGGGGATCGTTTGCAACAGTCTGGCACCATTTTAGAGTGAATTGCAGAACGTCAGATTTTTGCTGAAATTGTGACCGCGCGGCTGAGGGATTTTTTCAAAAAAAAGTTGTTCAGAAGTCAACGGCTAATTCTGTTTCAATGATAAAAACCCATCTGTTTTCACCGAAAAACCTGGCAGGGGATCGTTTGAAACAGTTTGGCACCATTTTTGAGTGAATTGCAGAACATCAGATTTTTGCTGAAATTGTGACCGCGCGGCTTAGAGATTTTTTTAAAAAAAAGTTGTTCACAACGTGCCGGCTAATTCTGTTTCAATGATAAAAACCCATCTTTTTCCACCGCAAAACCTGTCAGGTGATCGTTTGCAACAGTTTGGCACCATTTTTGAGTGAATTGCAGAACGTCAGATTTTTGCTGAAATTGTAAACGCGCGGCTTAGGGATTTTTTCAAAAAAAAGTTGTTCAGACGTCAACGGCTAATTCTGTTTCAATGATAAAAACCCATCTGTTTCCACCGAAAAACCTGGCAGGGGATCGTTTGAAACAGTCTGGCACCGTTTTTGAGTGAATTGCAGAACGTCAGATTTTTGCTGAAATTGTGACCGCGCGGCTTAGGGATTTTTGTAAAAAAAAGTTGTTCAGACTTTGCGGGCTAATTTTGTTTCAATGATAAACACCCATCTGTTTCCACTGAAAAACCTGGCAGGGGATCGTTTGAAACAGTTTGGCACCATTTTTGAGTGAATTGCAGAACGTCAGATTTTTGCTGAAATTGTGACCGCGCGGCTTAGGGATTTTTTTTTAAAAAAAGTTGTTCACAACGTGCCGGCTAATTCTGTTTCCAATGATAAAAACCCATCTGTTTCCACCGAAAAACCTGGCAGCGGATCGTTTGCAACAGTCTGGCACCATTTTTGAGTGAATTGCAGAACGTCAGATTTTTGCTGAAATTGTGACCGCGCGGCTTAGGGATTTTTTCAAAAAAAAGTTCTTCACACCTTGTGGGCTAATTCTGTTTTAATGATAAAAACCCATCTGTTTCCACCGAAAAACATGGCAGGGGATCGTTTGCAACAGTCTGGCACCATTTTTGAGTGAATTGCAGAATGTCAGATTTTTGCTGAAATTGTGACCGCGCGGCTTAGGGATTTTTTCAAAAAAAAAGTTGTTCAGATGTCAACGGCTAATTCTGTTTCCAATGATAAAAACCCATCTTTTTCCACCGAAAAACCTGGCAGGGGATCGTTTGAAACAGTTTGGCACCATTTTTGAGTGAAATGCAGAACGTCAGATTTTTGCTGAAATTGTGACCGCGCGGCTTAGGGATTTTTTCAAAAAAAAGTTGTTCACACCTTGTGGGCTAATTCTGTTTCAATGATAAAAACCCATCTGTTTTCACCGAAAAACCTGGCAGGGGATCGTTTGAAACAGTTTGGCACCATTTTTGAGTGAATTGCAGAACATCAGATTTTTGCTGAAATTGTGACCGCGCGGCTTAGAGATTTTTTTTAAAAAAAGTTGTTCACAACGTGCCGGCTAATTCTGTTTCAATGATAAAAACCCATCTTTTTCCACCGCAAAACCTGTCAGGTGATCGTTTGCAACAGTTTGGCACCATTTTTGAGTGAATTGCAGAACGTCAGATTTTTGCTGAAATTGTAAACGCGCGGCTTAGGGATTTTTTCAAAAAAAAGTTGTTCAGACGTCAACGGCTAATTCTGTTTCAATGATAAAAACCCATCTGTTTCCACCGAAAAACCTGGCAGGGGATCGTTTGAAACAGTCTGGCACCGTTTTTGAGTGAATTGCAGAACGTCAGATTTTTGCTGAAATTGTGACCGCGCGGCTTAGGGATTTTTGTAAAAAAAAGTTGTTCAGACTTTGCGGGCTAATTTTGTTTCAATGATAAACACCCATCTGTTTCCACTGAAAAACCTGGCAGGGGATCGTTTGCAACAGTCTGGCACCATTTTTGAGTGAATTGCAGAATGTCAGATTTTTGCTGAAATTGTGACCGCGCGGCTGAGGGATTTTTTCAAAAAAAAGTTGTTCAGAAGTCAACGGCTAATTCTGTTTACAAGGATAAAAACCCATCTGTTTTCACCGAAAAACCTGGCAGGGGATCGTTTGAAACAGTTTGGCACCATTTTTGAGTGAATTGCAGAACGTCAGATTTTTGCTGAAATTGTGACCGCGCGGCTTAGGGATTTTTTTTAAAAAAAAGTTGTTCACAACGTGCCGGCTAATTCTGTTTCCAATGATAAAAACCCATCTGTTTCCACCGAAAAACCTGGCAGGGGATCGTTTGCAACAGTCTGGCACCATTTTTGAGTGAATTGCAGAACGTCAGATTTTTGCTGAAATTGTGACCGCGCGGCTTAGGGATTTTTTCAAAAAAAAGTTCTTCACACCTTGTGGGCTAATTCTGTTTTAATGATAAAAACCCATCTGTTTCCACCGAAAAACATGGCAGGGGATCGTTTGCAACAGTCTGGCACCATTTTTGAGTGAATTGCAGAATGTCAGATTTTTGCTGAAATTGTGACCGCGCGGCTTAGGGATTTTTTCAAAAAAAAAGTTGTTCAGACGTCAACGGCTAATTCTGTTTCCAATGATAAAAACCCATCTCTTTCCACCGAAAAACCTGGCAGGGGATCGTTTGAAACAGTTTGGCACCATTTTTGAGTGAAATGCAGAACGTCAGATTTTTGCTGAAATTGTGACCGCGCGGCTTAGGGATTTTTTCAAAAAAAAGTTGTTCACACCTTGTGGGCTAATTCTGTTTCAATGATAAAAACCCATCTGTTTCCACCGAAAAACCTGGCAGGGGATCGTTGGAAACAGTCTGGCGACGTTTTTGAGTGAATTGCAGAACGTCAGATTTTTGCTGAAATTGTGACCGCGTGGCTTAGGGATTTTTGTAAAAAAAAGTTGTTCAGACGTCAACGGCTAATTCTGTTTCCAATGATAAAAACCCATCTGTTTCCACCGAAAAACCTGGCAGGGGATCGTTTGCAACAGTCTGGCCCCTTTTTTTAGTGAAATGCAGAACGTAAGATTTTTGCTGAAATTGTGACATCGCGGCTGAGGGATTTTTTCAAAAAAAAGTTGTTCAGAAGTCAACGGCTAATTCTGTTTACAAGGATAAAAACCCATCTGTTTTCACCGAAAAACCTGGCAGGGGATCGTTTGAAACAGTTTGGCACCATTTTTGAGTGAATTGCAGAACGTCAGATTTTTGCTGAAATTGTGACCGCGCGGCTTAGGGATTTTTTTTAAAAAAAGTTGTTCACAACGTGCCGGCTAATTCTGTTTCCAATGATAAAAACCCATCTGTTTCCACCGAAAAACCTGGCAGGGGATCGTTTGCAACAGTCTGGCACCATTTTTGAGTGAATTGCAGAACGTCAGATTTTTGCTGAAATTGTGACCGCGCGGCTTAGGGATTTTTTCAAAAAAAAAGTTGTTCAGACGTCAACGGCTAATTCTGTTTCCAATGATAAAAACCCATCTGTTTCCACCGAAAAACATGGCAGGGGATCGTTTGCAACAGTCTGGCACCATTTTTGAGTGAATTGCAGAACGTCAGATTTTTGCTGAAATTGTGACCGCGCGGCTTAGGGATTTTTTCAAAAAAAAAGTTGTTCAGACGTCAACGGCTAATTCTGTTTCGAATGATAAAAACCCATCTCTTTCCACCGAAAAACCTGGCAGGGGATCGTTTGAAACAGTTTGGCACCATTTTTGAGTGAAATGCAGAACGTCAGATTTTTGCTGAAATTGTGACCGCGCGGCTTAGAGATTTTTTCAAAAAAAAGTTGTTCAGACGTCAACGGCTAATTCTGTTTCCAATGATAAAAACCCATCTGTTTCCACCAAAAAACCTGGCAGGGGATCGTTTGCAACAGTCTGGCATCATTTTTGAGTGAATTGCAAAACGTCAGATTTTTGCTGAAATTGTGACCGCGCGGCTTAGGGATTTTTTCAAAAAAAAGTTGTTCACACCTTGTGGGCTAATTCTGTTTCAATGATAAAAACCCATCTGTTTCCACCGAAAAACCTGGCAGGGGATCGTTTGAAACAGTCTGGCACCGTTTTTGAGTGAATTGCAGAACGTCAGATTTTTGCTGAAATTGTGACCGCGCGGCTTAGAGATTTTTTCAAAAAAAAGTTGTTCAGACGTCAACAGCTAATTCTGTTTCCAATGATAAAAACCCATCTGTTTCCACCAAAAAACCTGGCAGGGGATCGTTTGCAACAGTCTGGCATCATTTTTGAGTGAATTGCAAAACGTCAGATTTTTGCTGAAATTGTGACCGCGCGGCTTAGGGATTTTTTCAAAAAAAAGTTGTTCAGACGTCAACGGCTAATTCTGTTTCAATGATAAAAACCCATCTGTTTCCACCGAAAAACCTGGGAGGGGCTCGTTTGCAACAGTCTGGCACCATTTTTGAGTGAATTGCAGAACGTCAGATTTTTGCTGAAATTCTGACCGCGCGGCTTAGGGATTTTTTACAAAAAAAAGTTATTCAGAAGTCAACGGCTAATTCTGTTTACAAGGATAAAAACCCATCTGTTTTCACCGAAAAACCTGGCAGGGGATCGTTTGAAACAGTTTGGCACCATTTTTGAGTGAATTGCAAAACGTCAGATTTTTGCTGAAATTGTGACCGCGCGGCTTAGGGATTTTTTCAAAAAAAAGTTGTTCAGAAGTCAACGGCTAATTCTGTTTCCAATGATAAAAACCCATCTCTTTCCACCAAAAAACCTGGCAGGGGATCGTTTGAAACAGTTTGGCATCATTTTTGAGTGAAATGCAGAACGTCATATTTTTGCTTAAATTTTGACCGCGCGGCTTAGGGATTTTTTCAAAAAAAAGTTGTTCAGAAGTCAACGGCTAATTCTGTTTCCAATGATAAAAACCCATCTGTTTCCACCGAAAAACCTGGCAGGGGATCGTTTGCAACAGTCTGGCACCATTTTTGAGTGAATTGCAGAACGTCAGATTTTTGCTGAAATTGTGAACGCGCGGCTTAGGGATATTTTCAAAAAAAAGTTGTTCACACCTTGTGGGCTAATTCTGTTTCAATGATAAAAACCCATCTGTTTCCACTGAAAAACCTGGCAGGGGATCGTTTGAAACAGTCTGGCACCGTTTTTGAGTGAATTCCAGAACGTCAGATTTTTGCTGAAATTGTGACCGCGCGGCTTAGGGGTTTTTTTTTTTTTTTAAGTTGTTCACACCGTGCCGGCTAATTCTGTTTCCAATGATAAAAACCCATCTGTTTCCACCGAAAAACCTGGCAGGGGATCGTTTGAAACAGTTTGGCACCATTTTTGAGTGAAATGCAGAACGTCAGATTTTTGCTGAAATTGTGACCGCGCGGCTTAGTGATTTTTTCAAAAAAAAAGTTGTTCAGACTTTGCGGGCAAATTTTGTTTCAATGATAAAAACCCATCTGTTTCCACCGAAAAAACTGTTCGAGGTTCGTTTGCAACAGTTTGGCACCATTTTTGAGTGAATTGCAGAACGTCAGATTTTTGCTGAAATTGTGACCGCGCGGCTTAGGGATTTTTTCAAAAAAAAGTTGTTCAGACGTCAACGGCTAATTCTGTTTCCAATGATAAAAACCCATCTCTTTCCACCAAAAAACCTGGCAGGGGATCGTTTGCAACAGTCTGGCACCATTTTTGAGTGAATTGCAGAACGTCAGATTTTTGCTGAAATTGTGACCGCGCGGCTTAGGGATTTTTTCAAAAAAAAGTTGTTCAGACGTCAACGGCTAATTCTGTTTCCAATGATAAAAACCCATCTGTTTCCACCGAAAAACCTGGCAGGGGATCGTTTGCAACAGTCTGGCACCATTTTTGAGTGAATTGCAGAACGTAAGATTTTTGCTGAAATTGTGACCGCGCGGCTTAGGGATTTTTTCAAAAAAAAAGTTGTTCAGACTTTGCGGGCTAATTTTGATTCAATGATAAAAACCCATCTGTTTCCACCGAAAAACCTGGCAGGGGATCGTTTGCAACAGTCTGGCACCATTTTTGAGTGAATTGCAGAACGTCAGATTTTTGCTGAAATTGTGACCGCGCGGCTGAGGGATTTTTTCAAAAAAAAGTTGTTCAGAAGTCAACGGCTAATTCTGTTTCAATGATAAAAACCCATCTCTTTCCACCAAAAAACCTGGCAGGGGATCGTTTGAAACAGTTTGGCATCATTTTTGAGTGAAATGCAGAACGTCAGATTTTTGCTGAAATTGTGACCGCGCGGCTTAGGGATTTTTTTTTAAAAAAAGTTGTTCAGACTTTGCGGGCTAATTTTGATTCAATGATAAAAACCCATCTGTTTCCACCGAAAAACCTGGCAGGGGATCGTTTGCAACAGTCTGGCACCATTTTTGAGTGAATTGCAGAACGTCAGATTTTTGCTGAAATTGTGACCGCGCGGCTGAGGGATTTTTTCAAAAAAAAGTTGTTCAGAAGTCAACGGTTAATTCTGTTTCAATGATAAAAACCCATCTGTTTTCACCGAAAAACCTGGCAGGGGATCGTTTGAAACAGTTTGGCACCATTTTTGAGTGAATTGCAGAACGTCAGATTTTTGCTGAAATTGTGACCGCGCGGCTTAGGGATTTTTTTAAAAAAAAGTTGTTCACGACGTCCCGGCTAATTATGTTTCAATGATAAAAACCCATCTGTTTCCACCGCAAAACCTGTCAGGTGATCGTTTGCAACAGTTTGGCACCATTTTTGAGTGAATTGCAGAACGTCAGATTTTTGCTGAAATTGTGACCGCGCGGCTTAGGGATTTTTTCAAAAAAAAGTTGTTCACACCTTGTGGGCTAATTCTGTTTCAATGATAAAAACCCATCTGTTTCCACCGAAAAACCTGGCAGGGGATCGTTTGCAACAGTCTGGCACCATTTTTGAGTGAATTGAAGAACGTCAGATTTTTGCTGAAATTGTGACCGCGCGGCTTAGTGATTTTTTCAAAAAAAAAGTTGTTCAGACTTTGCGAGCTAATTTTGATTCAATGATAAAAACCCATCTGTTTCCACCGAAAAACCTGGCAGGGGATCGTTTGCAACAGTCTGGCACCATTTTTGAGTGAATTGCAGAACGTCAGATTTTTGCTGAAATTGTGACCACGCGGCTGAGGGATTTTTTCAAAAAAAAGTTGTTCAGAAGTCAACGGCTAATTCTGTTTCAATGATAAAAACCCATCTGTTTCCACCGAAAAACCTGGCAGGGGATCGTTTGAAACAGTTTGGCACCATTTTTGAGTGAATTGCAGAACGTCAGATTTTTGCTGAAATTGTGACCGCGCGGCTTAGGGATTTTTTCAAAAAAAAGTTGTTCAGACGTCAACGGCTAATTCTGTTTCCAATGATAAAAACCCATCTGTTTCCACCGAAAAACCTGGCAGGGGATCGTTTGCAACAGTCTGGCACCATTTTTGAGTGAATTGCAGAACGTCAGATTTTTGCTGAAATTGTGACCGCGCGGCTTAGGGATTTTTTCAAAAAAAAGTTGTTCAGACGTCAACGGCTAATTCTGTTTCCAATGATAAAAACCCATCTGTTTCCACCGGAAAACCTGGCAGGGGATCGTTTGAAACAGTTTGGCACCATTTTTGAGTGAATTGCAGAACGTCAGATTTTTGCTGAAATTGTGACCGCGCGGCTTAGGGATTTTTTTTAAAAAAAGTTGTTCACAACGTGCCGGCTAATTCTGTTTCCAATGATAAAAACCCATCTGTTTCCACCGAAAAACCTGGCAGGGGATCGTTTGCAACAGTCTGGCACCATTTTTGAGTGAATTGAAGAACGTCAGATTTTTGCTGAAATTGTGACCGCGCAGCTGAGGGATTTTTTCAAAAAAAAGTTGTTCAGACGTCAACGGCTAATTCTGTTTCCAATGATAAAAACCCATCTGTTTCCACCGAAAAACCTGGCAGGGGATCGTTTGCAACAGTCTGGCACCATTTTTGAGTGAATTGCAGAACGTCAGATTTTTGCTGAAATTGTGACCGCGCGGCTTAGGGATTTTTTAAAAAAAAAGTTGTTCAGACGTCAACGGCTAATTCTGTTTCCAATGATAAAAACCCATCTCTTTCCACCAAAAAACCTGGCAGGGGATCGTTTGCAACAGTCTGGCATCATTTTTGAGTGAATTGCAAAACGTCAGATTTTTGCTGAAATTCTGACCGCGCGGCTTAGGGATTTTTTACAAAAAAAAGTTATTCAGAAGTCAACGGCTAATTCTGTTTACAAGGATAAAAACCCATCTGTTTTCACCGAAAAACCTGGCAGGGGATCGTTTGAAACAGTTTGGCACCATTTTTGAGTGAATTGCAAAACGTCAGATTTTTGCTGAAATTGTGACCGCGCGGCTTAGGGATTTTTTCAAAAAAAAGTTGTTCAGACGTGAACGGCTAATTCTGTTTCCAATGATAAAAACCCATCTCTTTCCACCAAAAAACCTGGCAGGGGATCGTTTGAAACAGTTTGGCATCATTTTTGAGTGAAATGCAGAACGTCATATTTTTGCTTAAATTGTGACCGCGCGGCTTAGGGATTTTTTTCAAAAAAAAGTTGTTCAGACTTTGCGGGCAAATTTTGTTTCAATGATAAAAACCCATCTGTTTCCACCGAAAAAACTGTTCGAGGTTCGTTTGCAACAGTTTGGCACCATTTTTGAGTGAATTGAAGAACGTCAGATTTTTGCTGAAATTGTGACCGCGCGGCTTACGGATATTTTCAAAAAAAAGTTGTTCAGACGTCAACGGCTAATTCTGTTTCCAATGATAAAAACCCATCTCTTTCCACCAAAAAACCTGGCAGGGGATCGTTTGAAACAGTTTGGCATCATTTTTGAGTGAAATGCAGAACGTCAGATTTTTGCTGAAATTGTGACCGCGCGGCTAAGGGATTTTTTCAAAAAAAAAGTTGTTCAGACTTTGCGGGCTAATTTTGATTCAATGATAAAAACCCATCTGTTTCCACCGAAAAACCTGGCAGGGGATCGTTTGCAACAGTCTGGCACCATTTTTGAGTGAATTGCAGAACGTCAGATTTTTGCTGAAATTGTGACCGCGCGGCTGAGGGATTTTTTCAAAAAAAAGTTGTTCAGAAGTCAACGGCTAATTCTGTTTCAATGATAAAAACCCATCTGTTTTCACCGAAAAACCTGGCAGGGGATCGTTTGAAACAGTTTGGCACCATTTTTGAGTGAATTGCAGAACATCAGATTTTTGCTGAAATTGTGACCGCGCGGCTTAGGGATTTTTTCAAAAAAAAGTTGTTCAGACGTCAACGGCTAATTCTGTTTCAATGATAAAAACCCATCTGTTTCCACCGAAAAACCTGGCAGGGGATCGTTTGAAACAGTCTGGCACCGTTTTTGAGTGAATTGCAGAACGTCAGATTTTTGCTGAAATTGTGACCGCGCGGCTTAGGGATTTTTGTAAAAAAAAGTTGTTCAGACTTTGCGGGCTAATTTTGTTTCAATGATAAACACCCATCTGTTTCCACTGAAAAACCTGGCAGGGGATCGTTTGAAACAGTTTGGCACCATTTTTGAGTGAATTGCAGAACGTCAGATTTTTGCTGAAATTCTGACCGCGCGGCTTAGGGATTTTTTTTAAAAAAAAGTTGTTCACAACGTGCCGGCTAATTCTGTTTCCAATGATAAAAACCCATCTGTTTCCACCGAAAAACCTGGCAGGGGATCGTTTGCAACAGTCTGGCACCATTTTTGAGTGAATTGCAGAACGTCAGATTTTTGCTGAAATTGTGACCGCGCGGCTTAGGGATTTTTTCAAAAAAAAGTTCTTCACACCTTGTGGGCTAATTCTGTTTTAATGATAAAAACCCATCTGTTTCCACCGAAAAACATGGCAGGGGATCGTTTGCAACAGTCTGGCACCATTTTTGAGTGAATTGCAGAATGTCAGATTTTTGCTGAAATTGTGACCGCGCGGCTTAGGGATTTTTTCAAAAAAAAAGTTGTTCAGACGTCAACGGCTAATTCTGTTTCCAATGATAAAAACCCATCTTTTTCCACCGAAAAACCTGGCAGGGGATCGTTTGAAACAGTTTGGCACCATTTTTGAGTGAAATGCAGAACGTCAGATTTTTGCTGAAATTGTGACCGCGCGGCTTAGGGATTTTTTCAAAAAAAAGTTGTTCACACCTTGTGGGCTAATTCTGTTTCAATGATAAAAACCCATCTGTTTTCACCGAAAAACCTGGCAGGGGATCGTTTGAAACAGTTTGGCACCATTTTTGAGTGAATTGCAGAACATCAGATTTTTGCTGAAATTGTGACCGCGCGGCTTAGAGATTTTTTTTAAAAAAAGTTGTTCACAACGTGCCGGCTAATTCTGTTTCAATGATAAAAACCCATCTTTTTCCACCGCAAAACCTGTCAGGTGATCGTTTGCAACAGTTTGGCACCATTTTTGAGTGAATTGCAGAACGTCAGATTTTTGCTGAAATTGTAAACGCGCGGCTTAGGGATTTTTTCAAAAAAAAGTTGTTCAGACGTCAACGGCTAATTCTGTTTCAATGATAAAAACCCATCTGTTTCCACCGAAAAACCTGGCAGGGGATCGTTTGAAACAGTCTGGCACCGTTTTTGAGTGAATTGCAGAACGTCAGATTTTTGCTGAAATTGTGACCGCGCGGCTTAGGGATTTTTGTAAAAAAAAGTTGTTCAGACTTTGCGGGCTAATTTTGTTTCAATGATAAACACCCATCTGTTTCCACTGAAAAACCTGGCAGGGGATCGTTTGCAACAGTCTGGCACCATTTTTGAGTGAATTGCAGAATGTCAGATTTTTGCTGAAATTGTGACCGCGCGGCTGAGGGATTTTTTCAAAAAAAAGTTGTTCAGAAGTCAACGGCTAATTCTGTTTACAAGGATAAAAACCCATCTGTTTTCACCGAAAAACCTGGCAGGGGATCGTTTGAAACAGTTTGGCACCATTTTTGAGTGAATTGCAGAACGTCAGATTTTTGCTGAAATTGTGACCGCGCGGCTTAGGGATTTTTTTTAAAAAAAAGTTGTTCACAACGTGCCGGCTAATTCTGTTTCCAATGATAAAAACCCATCTGTTTCCACCGAAAAACCTGGCAGGGGATCGTTTGCAACAGTCTGGCACCATTTTTGAGTGAATTGCAGAACGTCAGATTTTTGCTGAAATTGTGACCGCGCGGCTTAGGGATTTTTTCAAAAAAAAGTTCTTCACACCTTGTGGGCTAATTCTGTTTTAATGATAAAAACCCATCTGTTTCCACCGAAAAACATGGCAGGGGATCGTTTGCAACAGTCTGGCACCATTTTTGAGTGAATTGCAGAATGTCAGATTTTTGCTGAAATTGTGACCGCGCGGCTTAGGGATTTTTTCAAAAAAAAAGTTGTTCAGACGTCAACGGCTAATTCTGTTTCCAATGATAAAAACCCATCTCTTTCCACCGAAAAACCTGGCAGGGGATCGTTTGAAACAGTTTGGCACCATTTTTGAGTGAATTGCAGAACATCAGATTTTTGCTGAAATTGTGACCGCGCGGCTTAGAGATTTTTTTTAAAAAAAGTTGTTCACAACGTGCCGGCTAATTCTGTTTCAATGATAAAAACCCATCTTTTTCCACCGCAAAACCTGTCAGGTGATCGTTTGCAACAGTTTGGCACCATTTTTGAGTGAATTGCAGAACGTCAGATTTTTGCTGAAATTGTAAACGCGCGGCTTAGGGATTTTTTCAAAAAAAAGTTGTTCAGACGTCAACGGCTAATTCTGTTTCAATGATAAAAACCCATCTGTTTCCACCGAAAAACCTGGCAGGGGATCGTTTGAAACAGTCTGGCACCGTTTTTGAGTGAATTGCAGAACGTCAGATTTTTGCTGAAATTGTGACCGCGCGGCTTAGGGATTTTTGTAAAAAAAAGTTGTTCAGACTTTGCGGGCTAATTTTGTTTCAATGATAAACACCCATCTGTTTCCACTGAAAAACCTGGCAGGGGATCGTTTGCAACAGTCTGGCACCATTTTTGAGTGAATTGCAGAATGTCAGATTTTTGCTGAAATTGTGACCGCGCGGCTGAGGGATTTTTTCAAAAAAAAGTTGTTCAGAAGTCAACGGCTAATTCTGTTTACAAGGATAAAAACCCATCTGTTTTCACCGAAAAACCTGGCAGGGGATCGTTTGAAACAGTTTGGCACCATTTTTGAGTGAATTGCAGAACGTCAGATTTTTGCTGAAATTGTGACCGCGCGGCTTAGGGATTTTTTTTAAAAAAAAGTTGTTCACAACGTGCCGGCTAATTCTGTTTCCAATGATAAAAACCCATCTGTTTCCACCGAAAAACCTGGCAGGGGATCGTTTGCAACAGTCTGGCACCATTTTTGAGTGAATTGCAGAACGTCAGATTTTTGCTGAAATTGTGACCGCGCGGCTTAGGGATTTTTTCAAAAAAAAGTTCTTCACACCTTGTGGGCTAATTCTGTTTTAATGATAAAAACCCATCTGTTTCCACCGAAAAACATGGCAGGGGATCGTTTGCAACAGTCTGGCACCATTTTTGAGTGAATTGCAGAATGTCAGATTTTTGCTGAAATTGTGACCGCGCGGCTTAGGGATTTTTTCAAAAAAAAAGTTGTTCAGACGTCAACGGCTAATTCTGTTTCCAATGATAAAAACCCATCTCTTTCCACCGAAAAACCTGGCAGGGGATCGTTTGAAACAGTTTGGCACCATTTTTGAGTGAAATGCAGAACGTCAGATTTTTGCTGAAATTGTGACCGCGCGGCTTAGGGATTTTTTCAAAAAAAAGTTGTTCACACCTTGTGGGCTAATTCTGTTTCAATGATAAAAACCCATCTGTTTCCACCGAAAAACCTGGCAGGGGATCGTTGGAAACAGTCTGGCGACGTTTTTGAGTGAATTGCAGAACGTCAGATTTTTGCTGAAATTGTGACCGCGCGGCTTAGGGATTTTTGTAAAAAAAAGTTGTTCAGACGTCAACGGCTAATTCTGTTTCCAATGATAAAAACCCATCTGTTTCCACCGAAAAACCTGGCAGGGGATCGTTTGCAACAGTCTGGCCCCTTTTTTTAGTGAAATGCAGAACGTAAGATTTTTGCTGAAATTGTGACATCGCGGCTGAGGGATTTTTTCAAAAAAAAGTTGTTCAGAAGTCAACGGCTAATTCTGTTTACAAGGATAAAAACCCATCTGTTTTCACCGAAAAACCTGGCAGGGGATCGTTTGAAACAGTTTGGCACCATTTTTGAGTGAATTGCAGAACGTCAGATTTTTGCTGAAATTGTGACCGCGCGGCTTAGGGATTTTTTTTAAAAAAAGTTGTTCACAACGTGCCGGCTAATTCTGTTTCCAATGATAAAAACCCATCTGTTTCCACCGAAAAACCTGGCAGGGGATCGTTTGCAACAGTCTGGCACCATTTTTGAGTGAATTGCAGTACGTCAGATTTTTGCTGAAATTGTGACCGCGCGGCTTAGGGATTTTTTCAAAAAAAAAGTTGTTCAGACGTCAACGGCTAATTCTGTTTCCAATGATAAAAACCCATCTGTTTCCACCGAAAAACATGGCAGGGGATCGTTTGCAACAGTCTGGCACCATTTTTGAGTGAATTGCAGAACGTCAGATTTTTGCTGAAATTGTGACCGCGCGGCTTAGGGATTTTTTAAAAAAAAAAGTTGTTCAGACGTCAACGGCTAATTCTGTTTCGAATGATAAAAACCCATCTCTTTCCACCGAAAAACCTGGCAGGGGATCGTTTGAAACAGTTTGGCACCATTTTTGAGTGAAATGCAGAACGTCAGATTTTTGCTGAAATTGTGACCACGTGGCTTAGGGATTTTTTCAAAAAAAAGTTGTTCACACATTGTGGGCTAATTCTGTTTCAATGATAAAAACCCATCTGTTTCCACCGAAAAACCTGGCAGGGGATCGTTTGAAACAGTCTGGCACCGTTTTTGAGTGAATTGCAGAACGTCAGATTTTTGCTGAAATTGTGACCGCGCGGCTTAGAGATTTTTTCAAAAAAAAGTTGTTCAGACGTCAACGGCTAATTCTGTTTCCAATGATAAAAACCCATCTGTTTCCACCAAAAAACCTGGCAGGGGATCGTTTGCAACAGTCTGGCATCATTTTTGAGTGAATTGCAAAACGTCAGATTTTTGCTGAAATTGTGACCGCGCGGCTTAGGGATTTTTTCAAAAAAAAGTTGTTCAGACGTCAACGGCTAATTCTGTTTCAATGATAAAAACCCATCTGTTTCCACCGAAAAACCTGGGAGGGGCTCGTTTGCAACAGTCTGGCACCATTTTTGAGTGAATTGCAGAACGTCAGATTTTTGCTGAAATTCTGACCGCGCGGCTTAGGGATTTTTTACAAAAAAAAGTTATTCAGAAGTCAACGGCTAATTCTGTTTACAAGGATAAAAACCCATCTGTTTTCACCGAAAAACCTGGCAGGGGATCGTTTGAAACAGTTTGGCACCATTTTTGAGTGAATTGCAAAACGTCAGATTTTTGCTGAAATTGTGACCGCGCGGCTTAGGGATTTTTTCAAAAAAAAGTTGTTCAGAAGTCAACGGCTAATTCTGTTTCCAATGATAAAAACCCATCTCTTTCCACCAAAAAACCTGGCAGGGGATCGTTTGAAACAGTTTGGCATCATTTTTGAGTGAAATGCAGAACGTCATATTTTTGCTTAAATTTTGACCGCGCGGCTTAGGGATTTTTTCAAAAAAAAGTTGTTCAGACGTCAACGGCTAATTCTGTTTCCAATGATAAAAACCCATCTCTTTCCACCGAAAAACCTGGCAGGGGATCGTTTGAAACAGTTTGGCACCATTTTTGAGTGAAATGCAGAACGTCAGATTTTTGCTGAAATTGTGACCGCGCGGCTTAGGGATTTTTTCAAAAAAAAGTTGTTCACACCTTGTGGGCTAATTCTGTTTCAATGATAAAAACCCATCTGTTTCCACCGAAAAACCTGGCAGGGGATCGTTGGAAACAGTCTGGCGACGTTTTTGAGTGAATTGCAGAACGTCAGATTTTTGCTGAAATTGTCACCGCGCGGCTTAGGGATTTTTGTAAAAAAAAGTTGTTCAGACGTCAACGGCTAATTCTGTTTCCAATGATAAAAACCCATCTGTTTCCACCGAAAAACCTGGCAGGGGATCGTTTGCAACAGTCTGGCCCCTTTTTTTAGTGAAATGCAGAACGTAAGATTTTTGCTGAAATTGTGACATCGCGGCTGAGGGATTTTTTCAAAAAAAAGTTGTTCAGAAGTCAACGGCTAATTCTGTTTACAAGGATAAAAACCCATCTGTTTTCACCGAAAAACCTGGCAGGGGATCGTTTGAAACAGTTTGGCACCATTTTTGAGTGAATTGCAGAACGTCAGATTTTTGCTGAAATTGTGACCGCGCGGCTTAGGGATTTTTTTTAAAAAAAGTTGTTCACAACGTGCCGGCTAATTCTGTTTCCAATGATAAAAACCCATCTGTTTCCACCGAAAAACCTGGCAGGGGATCGTTTGCAACAGTCTGGCACCATTTTTGAGTGAATTGCAGTACGTCAGATTTTTGCTGAAATTGTGACCGCGCGGCTTAGGGATTTTTTCAAAAAAAAAGTTGTTCAGACGTCAACGGCTAATTCTGTTTCCAATGATAAAAACCCATCTGTTTCCACCGAAAAACATGGCAGGGGATCGTTTGCAACAGTCTGGCACCATTTTTGAGTGAATTGCAGAACGTCAGATTTTTGCTGAAATTGTGACCGCGCGGCTTAGGGATTTTTTTAAAAAAAAAGTTGTTCAGACGTCAACGGCTAATTCTGTTTCGAATGATAAAAACCCATCTCTTTCCACCGAAAAACCTGGCAGGGGATCGTTTGAAACAGTTTGGCACCATTTTTGAGTGAAATGCAGAACGTCAGATTTTTGCTGAAATTGTGACCACGTGGCTTAGGGATTTTTTCAAAAAAAAGTTGTTCACACATTGTGGGCTAATTCTGTTTCAATGATAAAAACCCATCTGTTTCCACCGAAAAACCTGGCAGGGGATCGTTTGAAACAGTCTGGCACCGTTTTTGAGTGAATTGCAGAACGTCAGATTTTTGCTGAAATTGTGACCGCGCGGCTTAGAGATTTTTTCAAAAAAAAGTTGTTCAGACGTCAACGGCTAATTCTGTTTCCAATGATAAAAACCCATCTGTTTCCACCAAAAAACCTGGCAGGGGATCGTTTGCAACAGTCTGGCATCATTTTTGAGTGAATTGCAAAACGTCAGATTTTTGCTGAAATTGTGACCGCGCGGCTTAGGGATTTTTTCAAAAAAAAGTTGTTCAGACGTCAACGGCTAATTCTGTTTCAATGATAAAAACCCATCTGTTTCCACCGAAAAACCTGGGAGGGGCTCGTTTGCAACAGTCTGGCACCATTTTTGAGTGAATTGCAGAACGTCAGATTTTTGCTGAAATTCTGACCGCGCGGCTTAGGGATTTTTTACAAAAAAAAGTTATTCAGAAGTCAACGGCTAATTCTGTTTACAAGGATAAAAACCCATCTGTTTTCACCGAAAAACCTGGCAGGGGATCGTTTGAAACAGTTTGGCACCATTTTTGAGTGAATTGCAAAACGTCAGATTTTTGCTGAAATTGTGACCGCGCGGCTTAGGGATTTTTTCAAAAAAAAGTTGTTCAGAAGTCAACGGCTAATTCTGTTTCCAATGATAAAAACCCATCTCTTTCCACCAAAAAACCTGGCAGGGGATCGTTTGAAACAGTTTGGCATCATTTTTGAGTGAAATGCAGAACGTCATATTTTTGCTTAAATTTTGACCGCGCGGCTTAGGGATTTTTTCAAAAAAAAGTTGTTCAGAAGTCAACGGCTAATTCTGTTTCCAATGATAAAAACCCATCTGTTTCCACCGAAAAACCTGGCAGGGGATCATTTGCAACAGTCTGGCACCATTTTTGAGTGAATTGCAGAACGTCAGATTTTTGCTGAAATTGTGAACGCGCGGCTTAGGGATATTTTCAAAAAAAAGTTGTTCACACCTTGTGGGCTAATTCTGTTTCAATGATAAAAACCCATCTGTTTCCACTGAAAAACCTGGCAGGGGATCGTTTGAAACAGTCTGGCACCGTTTTTGAGTGAATTCCAGAACGTCAGATTTTTGCTGAAATTGTGACCGCGCGGCTTAGGGGTTTTTTTTTTTTTTTAAGTTGTTCACACCGTGCCGGCTAATTCTGTTTCCAATGATAAAAACCCATCTGTTTCCACCGAAAAACCTGGCAGGGGATCGTTTGAAACAGTTTGGCACCATTTTTGAGTGAAATGCAGAACGTCAGATTTTTGCTGAAATTGTGACCGCGCGGCTTAGTGATTTTTTCAAAAAAAAAGTTGTTCAGACTTTGCGGGCAAATTTTGTTTCAATGATAAAAACCCATCTGTTTCCACCGAAAAAACTGTTCGAGGTTCGTTTGCAACAGTTTGGCACCATTTTTGAGTGAATTGCAGAACGTCAGATTTTTGCTGAAATTGTGACCGCGCGGCTTAGGGATTTTTTCAAAAAAAAGTTGTTCAGACGTCAACGGCTAATTCTGTTTCCAATGATAAAAACCCATCTCTTTCCACCAAAAAACCTGGCAGGGGATCGTTTGCAACAGTCTGGCACCATTTTTGAGTGAATTGCAGAACGTCAGATTTTTGCTGAAATTGTGACCGCGCGGCTTAGGGATTTTTTCAAAAAAAAGTTGTTCAGACATCAACGGCTAATTCTGTTTCCAATGATAAAAACCCATCTGTTTCCACCGAAAAACCTGGCAGGGGATCGTTTGCAACAGTCTGGCACCATTTTTGAGTGAATTGCAGAACGTAAGATTTTTGCTGAAATTGTGACCGCGCGGCTTAGGGATTTTTTCAAAAAAAAAGTTGTTCAGACTTTGCGGGCTAATTTTGATTCAATGATAAAAACCCATCTGTTTCCACCGAAAAACCTGGCAGGGGATCGTTTGCAACAGTCTGGCACCATTTTTGAGTGAATTGCAGAACGTCAGATTTTTGCTGAAATTGTGACCGCGCGGCTGAGGGATTTTTTCAAAAAAAAGTTGTTCAGAAGTCAACGGCTAATTCTGTTTCAATGATAAAAACCCATCTCTTTCCACCAAAAAACCTGGCAGGGGATCGTTTGAAACAGTTTGGCATCATTTTTGAGTGAAATGCAGAACGTCAGATTTTTGCTGAAATTGTGACCGCGCGGCTTAGGGATTTTTTTTAAAAAAAAGTTGTTCAGACTTTGCGGGCTAATTTTGATTCAATGATAAAAACCTATCTGTTTCCACCGAAAAACCTGGCAGGGGATCGTTTGCAACAGTCTGGCACCATTTTTGAGTGAATTGCAGAACGTCAGATTTTTGCTGAAATTGTGACCGCGCGGCTGAGGGATTTTTTCAAAAAAAAGTTGTTCAGAAGTCAACGGCTAATTCTGTTTCAATGATAAAAACCCATCTGTTTTCACCGAAAAACCTGGCAGGGGATCGTTTGAAACAGTTTGGCACCATTTTTGAGTGAATTGCAGAACGTCAGATTTTTGCTGAAATTGTGACCGCGCGGCTTAGGGATTTTTTTTAAAAAAAGTTGTTCACGACGTCCCGGCTAATTATGTTTCAATGATAAAAACCCATCTGTTTCCACCGCAAAACCTGTCAGGTGATCGTTTGCAACAGTTTGGCACCATTTTTGAGTGAATTGCAGAACGTCAGATTTTTGCTGAAATTGTGACCGCGCGGCTTAGGGATTTTTTCAAAAAAAAGTTGTTCACACCTTGTGGGCTAATTCTGTTTCAATGATAAAAACCCATCTGTTTCCACCGAAAAACCTGGCAGGGGATCGTTTGCAACAGTCTGGCACCATTTTTGAGTGAATTGAAGAACGTCAGATTTTTGCTGAAATTGTGACCGCGCGGCTTAGTGATTTTTTCAAAAAAAAAGTTGTTCAGACTTTGCGAGCTAATTTTGATTCAATGATAAAAACCCATCTGTTTCCACCGAAAAACCTGGCAGGGGATCGTTTGCAACAGTCTGGCACCATTTTTGAGTGAATTGCAGAACGTCAGATTTTTGCTGAAATTGTGACCACGCGGCTGAGGGATTTTTTCAAAAAAAAGTTGTTCAGAAGTCAACGGCTAATTCTGTTTCAATGATAAAAACCCATCTGTTTTCACCGAAAAACCTGGCAGGGGATCGTTTGAAACAGTTTGGCACCATTTTTGAGTGAATTGCATAACGTCAGATTTTCGCTGAAATTGTGACCGCGCGGCTTAGTGATTTTTTCAAAAAAAAAGTTGTTCAGACTTTGCGGGCTAATTTTGATTCAATGATAAAAACCCATCTGTTTCCACCGAAAAACCTGGCAGGGGATCGTTTGCAACAGTTTGGCACCATTTTTGAGTGAAATGCAGAACGTCAGATTTTTGCTGAAATTGTGACCACGCGCCTTAGTGATTTTTTCAAAAAAAAGTTGTTCAGACTTTGCGGGCAAATTTTGTTTCAATGATAAAAACCCATCTGTTTCCACCGAAAAAACTGTTCGAGGTTCGTTTGCAACAGTTTGGCACCATTTTTGAGTGAATTGAAGAACGTCAGATTTTTGCTGAAATTGTGACCGCGCGGCTTACGGATATTTTCAAAAAAAAGTTGTTCAGACGTCAACGGCTAATTCTGTTTCCAATGATAAAAACCCATCTGTTTCCACCAAAAAACCTGTCAGGGGATCCTTTGCAACAGTTTGGCACCATTTCTGAGTGAATTGCAGAACGTCAGATTTTTGCTGAAATTGTGACCGCGCGGCTTAGGGATTTTTTTTAAAAAAAGTTGTTCAAAACGTGCCGGCTAATTCTGTTTCAATGATAAAAACCCATCTGTTTCCACCGCAAAACCTGTCAGGTGATCGTTTGCAACAGTTTGGCACCATTTTTGAGTGAATTGCAGAACGTCAGATTTTTGGTGAAATTGTGACCGCGGGGCTGAGGGATTTTTTCAAAAAAAAGTTGTTCAGAAGTCAACAGCTAATTCTGTTTACAAGGATAAAAACCCATCTCTTTCCACCGAAAAACCTGGCAGGGGATCGTTTGAAACAGTTTGGCACCATTTTTGAGTGAAATGCAGAACGTCAGATTTTTGCTGAAATTGTGACCGCGCGGCTTAGTGATTTTGTCAAAAAAAAGTTGTTCAGACTTTGCGGGCAAATTTTGGTTCAATGATAAAAATCCATCTGTTTCCACCGAAAAAATTATTCGAGGTTCGTTTGCAACAGTTTGGCACCATTTTTGAGTGAATTGAAGAACGTCAGATTTTTGCTGAAATTGTGACCTGAGGGATTTTTTCAAAAAAAAGTTGTTCAGACGTCAACGGCTAATTCTGTTTCAATGATAAAAACCCATCTGTTTCCACCGAAAAACCTGGCAGGGGATCGTTTGCAACAGTCTGGCACCATTTTTGAGTGAATTGCAGAACGTCAGATTTTTGCTGAAATTGTGACATCGCGGCTGAGGGATTTTTTCAAAAAAAAGTTGTTCAGAAGTCAACGGCTAATTCTGTTTACAAGGATAAAAACCCATCTGTTTTCACCGAAAAACCTGGCAGGGGATCGTTTGAAACAGTTTGGCACCATTTTTGAGTGAATTGCAGAACGTCAGATTTTTGCTGAAATTGTGACCGCGCGGCTTAGGGATTTTTTTTAAAAAAAGTTGTTCACAACGTGCCGGCTAATTCTGTTTCCAATGATAAAAACCCACCTCTTTCCACCAAAAAACCTGGCAGGGGATCGTTTGAAACAGTTTGGCACCATTTTTGAGTGAAATGCAGAACGTCAGATTTTTGCTGAAATTGTGACCGCGCGGCTTAGGGATTTTTTCAAAAAAAAGTTGTTCACACCTTGTCGGCTAATTCTGTTTCAATGATAAAAACCCATCTGTTTCCACCGAAAAACCTGGCAGGGGATCGTTTGAAACAGTCTGGCACCGTTTTTGAGTGAATTGCAGAACGTCAGATTTTTGCTGAAATTGTGACCGCGCGGCTTAGAGATTTTTTCAAAAAAAAGTTGTTCAGACGTGAACGGCTAATTCTGTTTCCAATGATAAAAACCCATCTCTTTCCACCAAAAAACCTGGCAGGGGATCGTTTGAAACAGTTTGGCATCATTTTTGAGTGAAATGCAGAACGTCATATTTTTGCTTAAATTGTGACCGCGCGGCTTAGGGATTTTTTTCAAAAAAAAGTTGTTCAGACGTCAACGGCTAATTCTGTTTCCAATGATAAAAACCCATCTGTTTCCACCGAAAAACCTGGCAGGGGATCGTTTGCAACAGTCTGGCACCATTTTTGAGTGAATTGCAGAACGTCAGATTTTTGCTGAAATTGTGAACGCGTGGCTTAGGGATATTTTCAAAAAAAAGTTGTTCACACCTTGTGGGCTAATTCTGTTTCAATGATAAAAACCCATCTGTTTCCACTGAAAAACCTGGCAGGGGATCGTTTGAAACAGTCTGGCACCGTTTTTGAGTGAATTCCAGAACGTCAGATTTTTGCTGAAATTGTGACCGCGCGGCTTAGGGTTTTTTTTTTTTTTTTAAGTTGTTCACACCGTGCCGGCTAATTCTGTTTCCAATGATAAAAACCCATCTGTTTCCACCGAAAAACCTGGCAGGGGATCGTTTGAAACAGTTTGGCACCATTTTTGAGTGAAATGCAGAACGTCAGATTTTTGCTGAAATTGTGACCGCGCGCGGCTTAGTGATTTTTTCAAAAAAAAAGTTGTTCAGACTTTGCGGGCAAATTTTGTTTCAATGATAAAAACCCATCTGTTTCCACCGAAAAAACTGTTCGAGGTTCGTTTGCAACAGTTTGGCACCATTTTTGAGTGAATTGCAGAACGTCAGATTTTTGCTGAAATTGTGACCGCGCGGCTTAGGGATTTTTTCAAAAAAAGGTTGTTCAGACGTCAACGGCTAATTCTGTTTCCAATGATAAAAACCCATCTCTTTCCACCAAAAAACCTGGCAGGGGATCGTTTGCAACAGTCTGGCACCATTTTTGAGTGAATTGCAGAATGTCAGATTTTTGCTGAAATTGTGACCGCGCGGCTTAGGGATTTTTTCAAAAAAAAGTTGTTCAGACGTCAACGGCTAATTCTGTTTCCAATGATAAAAACCCATCTGTTTCCACAGAAAAACCTGGCAGGGGATCGTTTGCAACAGTCTGGCACCATTTTTGAGTGAATTGCAGAACGTAAGATTTTTGCTGAAATTGTGACCGCGCGGCTTAGGGATTTTTTCAAAAAAAAAGTTGTTCAGACTTTGCGGGCTAATTTTGATTCAATGATAAAAACCCATCTGTTTCCACCGAAAAACCTGGCAGGGGATCGTTTGCAACAGTCTGGCACCATTTTTGAGTGAATTGCAGAACGTCAGATTTTTGCTGAAATTGTGACCGCGCGGCTTAGGGATTTTTTCAAAAAAAAGTTGTTCAGAAGTCAACGGCTAATTCTGTTTCAATGATAAAAACCCATCTCTTTCCACCAAAAAACCTGGCAGGGGATCGTTTGAAACAGTTTGGCATCATTTTTGAGTGAAATGCAGAACGTCAGATTTTTGCTGAAATTGTGACCGCGCGGCTTAGGGATTTTTTCAAAAAAAAAGTTGTTCAGACTTTGCGGGCTAATTTTGATTCAATGATAAAAACCCATCTGTTTCCAACGAAAAACCTGGCAGGGGATCGTTTGCAACAGTCTGGCACCATTTTTGAGTGAATTGCAGAACGTCAGATTTTTGCTGAAATTGTGACCACGCGGCTGAGGGATTTTTTCAAAAAAAAGTTGTTCAGAAGTCAACGGCTAATTCTGTTTCAATGATAAAAACCCATCTGTTTTCACCGAAAAACCTGTCAGGGGATCGTTTGAAACAGTTTGGCACCATTTTTGAGTGAATTGCAGAACGTCAGATTTTTGCTGAAATTGTGACCGCGCGGCTTAGGGATTTTTTTTTAAAAAAGTTGTTCACGACGTGCCGGCTAATTATGTTTCAATGATAAAAAGCCATCTGTTTCCACCGCAAAACCTGTCAGGTGATCGTTTGCAACAGTTTGGCACCATTTTTGAGTGAATTGCAGAACGTCAGATTTTTGCTGAAATTGTGACCGCGCGGCTTAGGGATTTTTTCAAAAAAAAGTTGTTCACACCTTGTGGGCTAATTCTGTTTCAATGATAAAAACCCATCTGTTTCCACCGAAAAACCTGGCAGGGGATCGTTTGCAACAGTCTGGCACCATTTTTGAGTGAATTGAAGAACGTCAGATTTTTGCTGAAATTGTGACCGCGCGGCTTAGTGATTTTTTCAAAAAAAAAGTTGTTCAGACTTTGCGAGCTAATTTTGATTCAATGATAAAAACCCATCTGTTTCCACCGAAAAACCTGGCAGGGGATCGTTTGCAACAGTCTGGCACCATTTTTGAGTGAATTGCAGAACGTCAGATTTTTGCTGAAATTGTGACCACGCGGCTGAGGGATTTTTTCAAAAAAAAAGTTGTTCAGAAGTCAACGGCTAATTCTGTTTCAATGATAAAAACCCATCTGTTTTCACCGAAAAACCTGGCAGGGGATCGTTTGAAACAGTTTGGCACCATTTTTGAGTGAATTGCAGAACGTCAGATTTTCGCTGAAATTGTGACCGCGCGGCTTAGTGATTTTTTCAAAAAAAAAGTTGTTCAGACTTTGCGGGCTAATTTTGATTCAATGATAAAAACCCATCTGTTTCCAACGAAAAACCTGGCAGGGGATCGTTTGCAACAGTTTGGCACCATTTTTGAGTGAAATGCAGAACGTCAGATTTTTGCTGAAATTGTGACCACGCGCCTTAGTCATTTTTTAAAAAAAAGGTGTTCAGACTTTGCGGGCAAATTTTGTTTCAATGATAAAAACCCATCTGTTTCCACCGAAAAAACTGTTCGAGGTTCGTTTGCAACAGTTTGGCACCATTTTTGAGTGAATTGAAGAACGTCAGATTTTTGCTGAAATTGTGACCGCGCGGCTTACGGATATTTTCAAAAAAAAGTTGTTCAGACGTCAACGGCTAATTCTGTTTCCAATGATAAAAACCCATCTCTTTCCACCAAAAAACCTGGCAGGGGATCGTTTGAAACAGTTTGGCAGCATTTTTGAGTGAAATGCAGAACGTCAGATTTTTGCTGAAATTGTGACCGCGCGGCTAAGGGATTTTTTCAAAAAAAAAGTTGTTCAGACTTTGCGGGCTAATTTTGATTCAATGATAAAAACCCATCTGTTTCCACCGAAAAACCTGGCAGGGGATCGTTTGCAACAGTCTGGCACCATTTTTGAGTGAATTGCAGAACGTCAGATTTTTGCTGAAATTGTGACCGCGCGGCTGAGGGATTTTTTCAAAAAAAAGTTGTTCAGAAGTCAACGGCTAATTCTGTTTCAATGATAAAAACCCATCTGTTTTCACCGAAAAACCTGGCAGGGGATCGTTTGAAACAGTTTGGCACCATTTTTGAGTGAATTGCAGAACGTCAGATTTTTGCTGAAATTGTGACCGCGCGGCTTAGGGATTTTTTCAAAAAAAAGTTGTTCACACCTTGTGGGCTAATTCTGTTTCAATGATAAAAACCCATCTGTTTCCACCGAAAAACCTGGCAGGGGATCGTTTGCAACAGTCTGGCACCATTTTTGAGTGAATTGAAGAACGTCAGATTTTTGCTGAAATTGTGACCGCGCGGCTTAGTGATTTTTTCAAAAAAAAAGTTGTTCAGACTTTGCGGGCTAATTTTGATTCAATGATAAAAACCCATCTGTTTCCACCGAAAAACCTGGCAGGGGATCGTTTGCAACAGTTTGGCACCATTTTTGAGTGAAATGCAGAACGTCAGATTTTTGCTGAAATTGTGACCGCGCGGCTAAGGGATTTTTTCAAAAAAAAAGTTGTTCAGACTTTGCGGGCTAATTTTGATTCAATGATAAAAACCCATCTGTTTCCACCGAAAAACCTGGCAGGGGATCGTTTGCAACAGTCTGGCACCATTTTTGAGTGAATTGCAGAATGTCAGATTTTTGCTGAAATTGTGACCGGGCGGCTGAGGGATTTTTTCAAAAAAAAGTTGTTCAGAAGTCAACGGCTAATTCTGTTTCAATGATAAAAACCCATCTGTTTTCACCGAAAAACCTGGCAGGGGATCGTTTGAAACAGTTTGGCACCATTTTTGAGTGAATTGCAGAACGTCAGATTTTTGCTGAAATTGTGACCGCGCGGCTTAGGGATTTTTTTTAAAAAAAGTTGTTCACAACGTGCCGGCTAATTCTGTTTCAATGATAAAAACCCATCTGTTTCCACCGCAAAACCTGTCAGGTGATCGTTTGCAACAGTTTGGCACCATTTTTGAGTGAATTGCAGAACGTCAGATTTTTGGTGAAATTGTGACCGCGCGGCTGAGGGATTTTTTCAAAAAACAGTTGTTCAGAAGTCAACGGCTAATTCTGTTTACAAGGATAAAAACCCATCTCTTTCCAACGAAAAACCTGGCAGGGGATCGTTTGCAACAGTTTGGCACCATTTTTGAGTGAAATGCAGAACGTCAGATTTTTGCTGAAATTGTGACCGCGCGGCTTAGTGATTTTTTCAAAAAAAAGTTGTTCAGACTTTGCGGGCAAATTTTGGTTCAATGATAAAAACCCATCTGTTTCCACCGAAAAAATTGTTCGAGGTTCGTTTGCAACAGTTTGGCACCATTTTTGAGTGAATTGAAGAACGTCAGATTTTTGCTGAAATTGTGACCTGAGGGATTTTTTCAAAAAAAAGTTGTTCAGACGGCAACGGCTAATTCTGTTTCCAATGATAAAAACCCATCTGTTTCCACCGAAAAACCTGGCAGGGGATCGTTTGAAACAGTTTGGCACCATTTTTGAGTGAATTGCAGAATGTCAGATTTTTGCTGAAATTGTGACCGCGCGGCTTAGGGATTTTTTTTTAAAAAAGTTGTTCACAACGTGCCGGCTAATTCTGTTTCCAATGATAAAAACCCATCTGTTTCCACCGAAAAACCTGGCAGGGGATCGTTTGCAACAGTCTGGCACCATTTTTGAGTGAATTGCAGAACGTCAGATTTTTGCTGAAATTGTGACCGTGCGGCTTAGTGATTTTTTCAAAAAAAAGTTGTTCAGACTTTGCGGGCAAATTTTGGTTCAATGATAAAAACCCATCTGTTTCCACCGAAAAAATTGTTCGAGGTTCGTTTGCAACAGTTTGGCACCATTTTTGAGTGAATTGAAGAACGTCAGATTTTTGCTGAAATTGTGACCTGAGGGATTTTTTCAAAAAAAAGTTGTTCAGACGTCAACGGCTAATTCTGTTTCCAATGATAAAAACCCATCTGTTTCCACCGAAAAACCTGGCAGGGGATCGTTTGCAACAGTCTGGCACCATTTTTGAGTGAATTGCACAACGTCAGATTTTTGCTGAAATTGTGACCGCGCGGCTTAGGGATTTTTTCAAAAAAAAGTTGTTCAGACGTCAACGGCTAATTCTGTTTCCAATGATAAAAACCCATCTGTTTCCACCGCAAAACCTGTCAGGTGATCGTTTGCAACAGTTTGGCACCATTTTTGAGTGAATTGCAGAACGTCAGATTTTTGATGAAATTGTGACCGCGCGGCTGAGGGATTTTTTCAAAAAACAGTTGTTCAGAAGTCAACGGCTAATTCTGTTTACAAGGATAAAAACCCATCTCTTTCCAACGAAAAACCTGGCAGGGGATCGTTTGCAACAGTTTGGCACCATTTTTGAGTGAAATGCAGAACGTCAGATTTTTGCTGAAATTGTGACCGCGCGGCTTAGTGATTTTTTCAAAAAAAAGTTGTTCAGACTTTGCGGGCAAATTTTGGTTCAATGATAAAAACCCATCTGTTTCCACCGAAAAAATTGTTCGAGGTTCGTTTGCAACAGTTTGGCACCATTTTTGAGTGAATTGAAGAACGTCAGATTTTTGCTGAAATTGTGACCGCGCGGCTGAGGGATTTTTTCAAAAAACAGTTGTTCAGAAGTCAACGGCTAATTCTGTTTACAAGGATAAAAACCCATCTCTTTCCAACGAAAAACCTGGCAGGGGATCGTTTGCAACAGTTTGGCACCATTTTTGAGTGAAATGCAGAACGTCAGATTTTTGCTGAAATTGTGACCGCGCGGCTTAGTGATTTTTTCAAAAAAAAGTTGTTCAGACTTTGCGGGCAAATTTTGGTTCAATGATAAAAACCCATCTGTTTCCACCGAAAAAATTGTTCGAGGTTCGTTTGCAACAGTTTGGCACCATTTTTGAGTGAATTGAAGAACGTCAGATTTTTGCTGAAATTGTGACCTGAGGGATTTTTTCAAAAAAAAGTTGTTCAGACGTCAACGGCTAATTCTGTTTCCAATGATAAAAACCCATCTGTTTCCACCGAAAAACCTGGCAGGGGATCGTTTGAAACAGTTTGGCACCATTTTTGAGTGAATTGCACAATGTCAGATTTTTGCTGAAATTGTGACCGCGCGGCTTAGGGATTTTTTTAAAAAAAAGTTGTTCACAACGTGCCGGCTAATTCTGTTTCCAATGATAAAAACCCATCTGTTTCCACCGAAAAACCTGGCAGGGGATCGTTTGCAACAGTCTGGCACCATTTTTGAGTGAATTGCAGAACGTCAGATTTTTGCTGAAATTGTGACCGCGCGGCTTAGTGATTTTTTCAAAAAAAAGGTGTTCAGACTTTGCGGGCAAATTTTGGTTCAATGATAAAAACCCATCTGTTTCCACCGAAAAAATTGTTCGAGGTTCGTTTGCAACAGTTTGGCACCATTTTTGAGTGAATTGCAGAACGTCAGATTTTTGGTGAAATTGTGACCGCGCGGCTGAGGGATTTTTTCAAAAAACAGTTGTTCAGAAGTCAACGGCTAATTCTGTTTACAAGGATAAAAACCCATCTCTTTCCAACGAAAAACCTGGCAGGGGATCGTTTGCAACAGTTTGGCACCATTTTTGAGTGAAATGCAGAACGTCAGATTTTTGCTGAAATTGTGACCGCGCGGCTTAGTGATTTTTTCAAACAAAAGTTGTTCAGACTTTGCGGGCAAATTTTGGTTCAATGATAAAAACCCATCTGTTTCCACCGAAAAAATTGTTCGAGGTTCGTTTGCAACAGTTTGGCACCATTTTTGAGTGAATTGCAGAACGTCAGATTTTTGCTGAAATTGTGACCGCGCGGCTTAGGGATTTTTTCAAAAAAAAGTTGTTCAGACGTCAACGGCTAATTCTGTTTCCAATGATAAAAACCCATCTGTTTCCACCGAAAAACCTGGCAGGGGATCGTTTGCAACAGTCTGGCACCATTTTTGAGTGAATTGCAGAACGTCAGATTTTTGCTGAAATTGTGACCGCGCGGCTTAGGGATTTTTTCAAAAAAAAGTTGTTCAGACGTCAACGGCTAATTCTGTTTCCAATGATAAAAACCCATCTGTTTCCACCGGAAAACCTGGCAGGGGATCGTTTGAAACAGTTTGGCACCATTTTTGAGTGAATTGCAGAACGTCAGATTTTTGCTGAAATTGTGACCGCGCGGCTTAGGGATTTTTTTTAAAAAAAGTTGTTCACAACGTGCCGGCTAATTCTGTTTCCAATGATAAAAACCCATCTGTTTCCACCGAAAAACCTGGCAGGGGATCGTTTGCAACAGTCTGGCACCATTTTTGAGTGAATTGAAGAACGTCAGATTTTTGCTGAAATTGTGACCGCGCAGCTGAGGGATTTTTTCAAAAAAAAGTTGTTCAGACGTCAACGGCTAATTCTGTTTCCAATGATAAAAACCCATCTGTTTCCACCGAAAAACCTGGCAGGGGATCGTTTGCAACAGTCTGGCACCATTTTTGAGTGAATTGCAGAACGTCAGATTTTTGCTGAAATTGTGACCGCGCGGCTGAGGGATTTTTTCAACAAAAAAGTTGTTCAGACGTCAACGGCTAATTCTGTTTCCAATGATAAAAACCCATCTGTTTCCACCGAAAAACCTGGCAGGGGATCGTTTGCAACAGTCTGGCACCATTTTTGAGTGAATTGCAGAACGTCAGATTTTTGCTGAAATTGTGACCGCGCGGCTTAGGGATTTTTTCAAAAAAAAGTTGTTCAGACGTCAACGGCTAGTTCTGTTTCCAATGATAAAAACCCATCTGTTTCCACCGGAAAACCTGGCAGGGGATCGTTTGAAACAGTTTGGCACCATTTTTGAGTGAATTGCAGAACGTCAGATTTTTGCTGAAATTGTGACCGCGCGGCTTAGGGATTTTTTTAAAAAAAAGTTCTTCACAACGTGCCGGCTAATTCTGTTTCCAATGATAAAAACCCATCTGTTTCCACCGAAAAACCTGGCAGGGGATCGTTTGCAACAGTCTGGCACCATTTTTGAGTGAATTGAAGAACGTCAGATTTTTGCTGAAATTGTGACCGCGCAGCTGAGGGATTTTTTCAAAAAAAAGTTGTTCAGACGTCAACGGCTAATTCTGTTTCCAATGATAAAAACCCATCTGTTTCCACCGAAAAACCTGGCAGGGGATCGTTTGCAACAGTCTGGCACCATTTTTGAGTGAATTGCAGAACGTCAGATTTTTGCTGAAATTGTGACCGCGCGGCTTAGTGATTTTTTCAAAAAAAAGTTGATCAGACTTTGCGGGCAAATTTTGGTTCAATGATAAAAACCCATCTGTTTCCACCGAAAAAATTGTTCGAGGTTCGTTTGCAACAGTTTGGCACCATTTTTGAGTGAATTGAAGAACGTCAGATTTTTGCTGAAATTGTGACCTGAGGGATTTTTTCAAAAAAAAGTTGTTCAGACGTCAACGGCTAATTCTGTTTCCAATGATAAAAACCCATCTGTTTCCACCGAAAAACCTGGCAGGGGATCGTTTGCAACAGTCTGGCACCATTTTTGAGTGAATTGCAGAACGTCAGATTTTTGCTGAAATTGTGACCGCGCGGCTTAGGGATTTTTTCAAAAAAAAGTTGTTCAGACGTCAACGGCTAATTCTGTTTCCAATGATAAAAACCCATCTGTTTCCACCGAAAAACCTGGCAGGGGATCGTTTGCAACAGTCTGGCACCATTTTTGAGTGAATTGCAGAACGTAAGATTTTTGCTGAAATTGTGACCGCGCGGCTTAGGGATTTTTTCAAAAAAAAAGTTGTTCAGACTTTGCGGGCTAATTTTGTTTCAATGATAAAAACCCATCTGTTTCCACCGAAAAACCTGGCAGGGGATCGTTTGCAACAGTCTGGCACCATTTTTGAGTGAATTGCAGAACGTCAGATTTTTGCTGAAATTGTGACCGCGCGGCTGAGGGATTTTTTCAACAAAAAAGTTGTTCAGACTTTGCGGGCAAATTTTGTTTCAATGATAAAAACCCATCTGTTTCCACCGAAAAAATTGTTCGAGGTTCCTTTGCAACAGTTTGGCACCATTTTTGAGTGAATTGAAGAACGGCAGATTTTTGCTGAAATTGTGACCGCGCGGCTGAGGGATTTTTTCAAAAAAAAGTTGTTCAGAAGTCAACGGCTAATTCTGTTTCAATGATAAAAACCCATCTGTTTCCACCGAAAAACCTGGCAGGGGATCGTTTGAAACAGTTTGGCACCATTTTTGAGTGAATTGCAGAACGTCAGATTTTTGCTGAAATTGTGACCGCGCGGCTTAGGGATTTTTTCAAAAAAAAGTTGTTCAGACGTCAACGGCTAATTCTGTTTCCAATGATAAAAACCCATCTGTTTCCACCGAAAAACCTGGCAGGGGATCGTTTGCAACAGTCTGGCACCATTTTTGAGTGAATTGCAGAACGTCAGATTTTTGCTGAAATTGTGACCGCGCGGCTTAGGGATTTTTTCAAAAAAAAGTTGTTCAGACGTCAACGGCTAATTCTGTTTCCAATGATAAAAACCCATCTGTTTCCACCGGAAAACCTGGCAGGGGATCGTTTGAAACAGTTTGGCACCATTTTTGAGTGAATTGCAGAACGTCAGATTTTTGCTGAAATTGTGACCGCGCGGCTTAGGGATTTTTTTTAAAAAAAGTTGTTCACAACGTGCCGGCTAATTCTGTTTCCAATGATAAAAACACATCTGTTTCCACCGAAAAACCTGGCAGGGGATCGTTTGCAACAGTCTGGCACCATTTTTGAGTGAATTGAAGAACGTCAGATTTTTGCTGAAATTGTGACCGCGCAGCTGAGGGATTTTTTCAAAAAAAAGTTGTTCAGACGTCAACGGCTAATTCTGTTTCCAATGATAAAAACCCATCTGTTTCCACCGAAAAACCTGGCAGGGGATCGTTTGCAACAGTCTGGCACCATTTTTGAGTGAATTGCAGAACGTCAGATTTTTGCTGAAATTGTGACCGCGCGGCTGAGGGATTTTTGCAACAAAAAAGTTGTTCAGACGTCAACGGCTAATTCTGTTTCCAATGATAAAAACCCATCTGTTTCCACCGAAAAACCTGGCAGGGGATCGTTTGCAACAGTCTGGCACCATTTTTGAGTGAATTGCAGAACGTCAGATTTTTGCTGAAATTGTGACCGCGCGGCTTAGGGATTTTTTCAAAAAAAAGTTGTTCAGACGTCAACGGCTAATTCTGTTTCCAATGATAAAAACCCATCTGTTTCCACCGGAAAACCTGGCAGGGGATCGTTTGAAACAGTTTGGCACCATTTTTGAGTGAATTGCAGAACGTCAGATTTTTGCTGAAATTGTGACCGCGCGGCTTAGGGATTTTTTTTAAAAAAAGTTGTTCACAACGTGCCGGCTAATTCTGTTTCCAATGATAAAAACCCATCTGTTTCCACCGAAAAACCTGGCAGGGGATCGTTTGCAACAGTCTGGCACCATTTTTGAGTGAATTGAAGAACGTCAGATTTTTGCTGAAATTGTGACCGCGCAGCTGAGGGATTTTTTCAAAAAAAAGTTGTTCAGACGTCAACGGCTAATTCTGTTTCCAATGATAAAAACCCATCTGTTTCCACCGAAAAACCTGGCAGGGGATCGTTTGCAACAGTCTGGCACCATTTTTGAGTGAATTGCAGAACGTCAGATTTTTGCTGAAATTGTGACCGCGCGGCTTAGTGATTTTTTCAAAAAAAAGTTGATCAGACTTTGCGGGCAAATTTTGGTTCAATGATAAAAACCCATCTGTTTCCACCGAAAAAATTGTTCGAGGTTCGTTTGCAACAGTTTGGCACCATTTTTGAGTGAATTGAAGAACGTCAGATTTTTGCTGAAATTGTGACCTGAGGGATTTTTTCAAAAAAAAGTTGTTCAGACGTCAACGGCTAATTCTGTTTCCAATGATAAAAACCCATCTGTTTCCACCGAAAAACCTGGCAGGGGATCGTTTGCAACAGTCTGGCACCATTTTTGAGTGAATTGCAGAACGTCAGATTTTTGCTGAAATTGTGACCGCGCGGCTTAGGGATTTTTTCAAAAAAAAGTTGTTCAGACGTCAACGGCTAATTCTGTTTCCAATGATAAAAACCCATCTGTTTCCACCGAAAAACCTGGCAGGGGATCGTTTGCAACAGTCTGGCACCATTTTTGAGTGAATTGCAGAACGTAAGATTTTTGCTGAAATTGTGACCGCGCGGCTTAGGGATTTTTTCAAAAAAAAAGTTGTTCAGACTTTGCGGGCTAATTTTGTTTCAATGATAAAAACCCATCTGTTTCCACCGAAAAACCTGGCAGGGGATCGTTTGCAACAGTCTGGCACCATTTTTGAGTGAATTGCAGAACGTCAGATTTTTGCTGAAATTGTGACCGCGCGGCTGAGGGATTTTTGCAACAAAAAAGTTGTTCAGACGTCAACGGCTAATTCTGTTTCCAATGATAAAAACCCATCTGTTTCCACCGAAAAACCTGGCAGGGGATCGTTTGCAACAGTCTGGCACCATTTTTGAGTGAATTGCAGAACGTCAGATTTTTGCTGAAATTGTGACCGCGCGGCTTAGGGATTTTTTCAAAAAAAAGTTGTTCAGACGTCAACGGCTAATTCTGTTTCCAATGATAAAAACCCATCTGTTTCCACCGGAAAACCTGGCAGGGGATCGTTTGAAACAGTTTGGCACCATTTTTGAGTGAATTGCAGAACGTCAGATTTTTGCTGAAATTGTGACCGCGCGGCTTAGGGATTTTTTTTAAAAAAAGTTGTTCACAACGTGCCGGCTAATTCTGTTTCCAATGATAAAAACCCATCTGTTTCCACCGAAAAACCTGGCAGGGGATCGTTTGCAACAGTCTGGCACCATTTTTGAGTGAATTGAAGAACGTCAGATTTTTGCTGAAATTGTGACCGCGCAGCTGAGGGATTTTTTCAAAAAAAAGTTGTTCAGACGTCAACGGCTAATTCTGTTTCCAATGATAAAAACCCATCTGTTTCCACCGAAAAACCTGGCAGGGGATCGTTTGCAACAGTCTGGCACCATTTTTGAGTGAATTGCAGAACGTCAGATTTTTGCTGAAATTGTGACCGCGCGGCTTAGTGATTTTTTCAAAAAAAAGTTGATCAGACTTTGCGGGCAAATTTTGGTTCAATGATAAAAACCCATCTGTTTCCACCGAAAAAATTGTTCGAGGTTCGTTTGCAACAGTTTGGCACCATTTTTGAGTGAATTGAAGAACGTCAGATTTTTGCTGAAATTGTGACCTGAGGGATTTTTTCAAAAAAAAGTTGTTCAGACGTCAACGGCTAATTCTGTTTCCAATGATAAAAACCCATCTGTTTCCACCGAAAAACCTGGCAGGGGATCGTTTGCAACAGTCTGGCACCATTTTTGAGTGAATTGCAGAACGTCAGATTTTTGCTGAAATTGTGACCGCGCGGCTTAGGGATTTTTTCAAAAAAAAGTTGTTCAGACGTCAACGGCTAATTCTGTTTCCAATGATAAAAACCCATCTGTTTCCACCGAAAAACCTGGCAGGGGATCGTTTGCAACAGTCTGGCACCATTTTTGAGTGAATTGCAGAACGTAAGATTTTTGCTGAAATTGTGACCGCGCGGCTTAGGGATTTTTTCAAAAAAAAAGTTGTTCAGACTTTGCGGGCTAATTTTGTTTCAATGATAAAAACCCATCTGTTTCCACCGAAAAACCTGGCAGGGGATCGTTTGCAACAGTCTGGCACCATTTTTGAGTGAATTGCAGAACGTCAGATTTTTGCTGAAATTGTGACCGCGCGGCTGAGGGATTTTTTCAACAAAAAAGTTGTTCAGACTTTGCGGGCAAATTTTGGTTCAATGATAAAAACCCATCTGTTTCCACCGAAAAAATTGTTCGAGGTTCGTTTGCAACAGTTTGGCACCATTTTTGAGTGAATTGAAGAACGGCAGATTTTTGCTGAAATTGTGACCGCGCGGCTGAGGGATTTTTTCAAAAAAAAGTTGTTCAGACGTCAACGGCTAATTCTGTTTCCAATGATAAAAACCCATCTGTTTCCACCGAAAAACCTGGCAGGGGATCGTTTGCAACAGTCTGGCACCATTTTTGAGTGAATTGCAGAACGTCAGTTTTTTGCTGAAATTGTGACCGCGCGGCTTAGGGATTTTTTCAAAAAAAAGTTGTTCAGACGTCAACGGCTAATTCTGTTTCCAATGATAAAAACCCATCTGTTTCCACCGAAAAACCTGGCAGGGGATCGTTTGCAACAGTCTGGCACCATTTTTAAATGAATTGCAGAACGTAAGATTTTTGCTGAAATTGTGACCGCGCGGCTTAGGGATTTTTTCAAAAAAAAAGTTGTTCAGACTTTGCGGGCTAACTTTGATTCAATGATAAAAACCCATCTGTTTCCACCGAAAAACCTGGCAGGGGATCGTTTGCAACAGTCTGGCACCATTTTTGAGTGAATTGCAGAACGTCAGATTTTTGCTGAAATTGTGACCGCGCGGCTTAGGGATTTTTTCAAAAAAAAGTTGTGCAGACGTCAACGGCTAATTCTGTTTCCAATGATAAAAACCCATCTGTTTCCACCGAAAAACCTGGCAGGGGATCGTTTGAAACAGTTTGGCACCATTTTTGAGTGAATTGCAGAACGTCAGATTTTTGCTGAAATTGTGACCGCGCGGCTTAGGGATTTTTTCAAAAAAAAAGTTGTTCAGACTTTGCGGGCTAATTTTGATTCAATGATAAAAACCCATCTGTTTCCACCGAAAAACCTGGCAGGGGATCGTTTGCAACATTCTGGCACCATTTTTGAGTGAATTGCAGAACGTCAGATTTTTGCTGAAATTGTGACCGCGCGGCTGAGGGATTTTTTCAAAAAAAAGTTGTTCAGACGTCAACGGCTAATTCTGTTTCCAATGATAAAAACCCATCTGTTTCCACCGAAAAACCTGGCAGGGGATCGTTTGCAACAGTCTGGCACCATTTTTGAGTGAATTGCAGAACGTCAGATTTTTGCTGAAATTGTGACCGCGCGGCTTAGGGATTTTTTCAAAAAAAAGTTGTTCAGACGTCAACGGCTAATTCTGTTTCCAATGATAAAAACCCATCTGTTTCCACCGAAAAACCTGGCAGGGGATCGTTTGCAACAGTCTGGCACCATTTTTGAGTGAATTGCAGAACGTCAGATTTTTGCTGAAATTGTGACCGCGCGGCTTAGGGATTTTTTCAAAAAAAAGTTGTTCAGACGTCAACGGCTAATTCTGTTTCCAATGATAAAAACCCATCTGTTTCCACCGGAAAACCTGGCAGGGGATCGTTTGAAACAGTTTGGCACCATTTTTGAGTGAATTGCAGAACGTCAGATTTTTGCTGAAATTGTGACCGCGCGGCTTAGTGATTTTTTCAAAAAAAAGTTGATCAGACTTTGCGGGCAAATTTTGGTTCAATGATAAAAACCCATCTGTTTCCACCGAAAAAATTGTTCGAGGTTCGTTTGCAACAGTTTGGCACCATTTTTGAGTGAATTGAAGAACGTCAGATTTTTGCTGAAATTGTGACCTGAGGGATTTTTTCAAAAAAAAGTTGTTCAGACGTCAACGGCTAATTCTGTTTCCAATGATAAAAACCCATCTGTTTCCACCGAAAAACCTGGCAGGGGATCGTTTGCAACAGTCTGGCACCATTTTTGAGTGAATTGCAGAACGTCAGATTTTTGCTGAAATTGTGACCGCGCGGCTTAGGGATTTTTTCAAAAAAAAGTTGTTCAGACGTCAACGGCTAATTCTGTTTCCAATGATAAAAACCCATCTGTTTCCACCGAAAAACCTGGCAGGGGATCGTTTGCAACAGTCTGGCACCATTTTTGAGTGAATTGCAGAACGTAAGATTTTTGCTGAAATTGTGACCGCGCGGCTTAGGGATTTTTTCAAAAAAAAAGTTGTTCAGACTTTGCGGGCTAATTTTGTTTCAATGATAAAAACCCATCTGTTTCCACCGAAAAACCTGGCAGGGGATAGTTTGCAACAGTCTGGCACCATTTTTGAGTGAATTGCAGAACGTCAGATTTTTGCTGAAATTGTGACCGCGCGGCTGAGGGATTTTTTCAACAAAAAAGTTGTTCAGACTTTGCGGGCAAATTTTGGTTCAATGATAAAAACCCATCTGTTTCCACCGAAAAAATTGTTCGAGGTTCGTTTTCAACAGTTTGGCACCATTTTTGAGTGAATTGAAGAACGGCAGATTTTTGCTGAAATTGTGACCGCGCGGCTGAGGGATTTTTTCAAAAAAAAGTTGTTCAGACATCAACGGCTAATTCTGTTTCCAATGATAAAAACCCATCTGTTTCCACCGAAAAACCTGGCAGGGGATCGTTTGCAACAGTCTGGCACCATTTTTGAGTGAATTGCAGAACGTCAGATTTTTGCTGAAATTGTGACCGCGCGGCTTAGGGATTTTTTCAAAAAAAAGTTGTTCAGACGTCAACGGCTAATTCTGTTTCCAATGATAAAAACCCATCTGTTTCCACCGAAAAACCTGGCAGGGGATCGTTTGCAACAGTCTGGCACCATTTTTAAATGAATTGCAGAACGTAAGATTTTTGCTGAAATTGTGACCGCGCGGCTTAGGGATTTTTTCAAAAAAAAAGTTGTTCAGACTTTGCGGGCTAACTTTGATTCAATGATAAAAACCCATCTGTTTCCACCGAAAAACCTGGCAGGGGATCGTTTGCAACAGTCTGGCACCATTTTTGAGTGAATTGCAGAACGTCAGATTTTTGCTGAAATTGTGACCGCGCGGCTTAGGGATTTTTTCAAAAAAAAGTTGTGCAGACGTCAACGGCTAATTCTGTTTCCAATGATAAAAACCCATCTGTTTCCACCGAAAAACCTGGCAGGGGATCGTTTGAAACAGTTTGGCACCATTTTTGAGTGAATTGCAGAACGTCAGATTTTTGCTGAAATTGTGACCGCGCGGCTTAGGGATTTTTTCAAAAAAAAAGTTGTTCAGACTTTGCGGGCTAATTTTGATTCAATGATAAAAACCCATCTGTTTCCACCGAAAAACCTGGCAGGGGATCGTTTGCAACATTCTGGCACCATTTTTGAGTGAATTGCAGAACGTCAGATTTTTGCTGAAATTGTGACCGCGCGGCTGAGGGATTTTTTCAAAAAAAAGTTGTTCAGACGTCAACGGCTAATTCTGTTTCCAATGATAAAAACCCATCTGTTTCCACCGAAAAACCTGGCAGGGGATCGTTTGCAACAGTCTGGCACCATTTTTGAGTGAATTGCAGAACGTCAGATTTTTGCTGAAATTGTGACCGCGCGGCTTAGGGATTTTTTCAAAAAAAAGTTGTTCAGACGTCAACGGCTAATTCTGTTTCAATGATAAAAACCCATCTGTTTCCACCGAAAAACCTGGCAGGGGATCGTTTGAAACAGTTTGGCACCATTTTTCAGTGAATTGCAGAACGTCAGATTTTTGCTGAAATTGTGACCGCGCGGCTTAGGGATTTTTTTTAAAAAAAGTTGTTCACAACGTGCCGGCTAATTCTGTTTCCAATGATAAAAACCCATCTGTTTCCACCGAAAAACCTGGCAGGGGATCGTTTGCAACAGTCTGGCACCATTTTTGAGTGAATTGAAGAACGTCAGATTTTTGCTGAAATTGTGACCGCGCGGCTGAGGGATTTTTTCAAAAAAAAGTTGTTCAGACGTCAACGGCTAATTCTGTTTCCAATGATAAAAACCCATCTGTTTCCACCGAAAAACCTGGCAGGGGATCGTTTGCAACAGTCTGGCACCATTTTTGAGTGAATTGCAGAACGTCAGATTTTTGCTGAAATTGTGACCGCGCGGCTGAGGGATTTTTGCAACAAAAAAGTTGTTCAGACGTCAACGGCTAATTCTGTTTCCAATGATAAAAACCCATCTGTTTCCACCGAAAAACCTGGCAGGGGATCGTTTGCAACAGTCTGGCACCATTTTTGAGTGAATTGCAGAACGTCAGATTTTTGCTGAAATTGTGACCGCGCGGCTTAGGGATTTTTTCAAAAAAAAGTTGTTCAGACGTCAACGGCTAATTCTGTTTCCAATGATAAAAACCCATCTGTTTCCACCGGAAAACCTGGCAGGGGATCGTTTGAAACAGTTTGGCACCATTTTTGAGTGAATTGCAGAACGTCAGATTTTTGCTGAAATTGTGACCGCGCGGCTTAGGGATTTTTTTTAAAAAAAGTTGTTCACAACGTGCCGGCTAATTCTGTTTCCAATGATAAAAACCCATCTGTTTCCAGCGAAAAACCTGGCAGGGGATCGTTTGCAACAGTCTGGCACCATTTTTGAGTGAATTGAAGAACGTCAGATTTTTGCTGAAATTGTGACCGCGCAGCTGAGGGATTTTTTCAAAAAAAAGTTGTTCAGACGTCAACGGCTAATTCTGTTTCCAATGATAAAAACCCATCTGTTTCCACCGAAAAACCTGGCAGGGGATCGTTTGCAACAGTCTGGCACCATTTTTGAGTGAATTGCAGAACGTCAGATTTTTGCTGAAATTGTGACCGCGCGGCTTAGTGATTTTTTCAAAAAAAAGTTGATCAGACTTTGCGGGCAAATTTTGGTTCAATGATAAAAACCCATCTGTTTCCACCGAAAAAATTGTTCGAGGTTCGTTTGCAACAGTTTGGCACCATTTTTGAGTGAATTGAAGAACGTCAGATTTTTGCTGAAATTGTGACCTGAGGGATTTTTTCAAAAAAAAGTTGTTCAGACGTCAACGGCTAATTCTGTTTCCAATGATAAAAACCCATCTGTTTCCACCGAAAAACCTGGCAGGGGATCGTTTGCAACAGTCTGGCACCATTTTTGAGTGAATTGCAGAACGTCAGATTTTTGCTGAAATTGTGACCGCGCGGCTTAGGGATTTTTTCAAAAAAAAGTTGTTCAGACGTCAACGGCTAATTCTGTTTCCAATGATAAAAACCCATCTGTTTCCACCGAAAAACCTGGCAGGGGATCGTTTGCAACAGTCTGGCACCATTTTTGAGTGAATTGCAGAACGTAAGATTTTTGCTGAAATTGTGACCGCGCGGCTTAGGGATTTTTTCAAAAAAAAAGTTGTTCAGACTTTGCGGGCTAATTTTGTTTCAATGATAAAAACCCATCTGTTTCCACCGAAAAACCTGGCAGGGGATAGTTTGCAACAGTCTGGCACCATTTTTGAGTGAATTGCAGAACGTCAGATTTTTGCTGAAATTGTGACCGCGCGGCTGAGGGATTTTTTCAACAAAAAAGTTGTTCAGACTTTGCGGGCAAATTTTGGTTCAATGATAAAAACCCATCTGTTTCCACCGAAAAAATTGTTCGAGGTTCGTTTGCAACAGTTTGGCACCATTTTTGAGTGAATTGAAGAACGGCAGATTTTTGCTGAAATTGTGACCGCGCGGCTGAGTGATTTTTTCAAAAAAAAGTTGTTCAGACGTCAACGGCTAATTCTGTTTCCAATGATAAAAACCCATCTGTTTCCACCGAAAAACCTGGCAGGGGATCGTTTGCAACAGTCTGGCACCATTTTTGAGTGAATTGCAGAACGTCAGTTTTTTGCTGAAATTGTGACCGCGCGGCTTAGGGATTTTTTCAAAAAAAAGTTGTTCAGACGTCAACGGCTAATTCTGTTTCCAATGATAAAAACCCATCTGTTTCCACCGAAAAACCTGGCAGGGGATCGTTTGCAACAGTCTGGCACCATTTTTGAATGAATTGCAGAACGTAAGATTTTTGCTGAAATTGTGACCGCGCGGCTTAGGGATTTTTTAAAAAAAAAGTTGTTCAGACTTTGCGGGCTAACTTTGATTCAATGATAAAAACCCATCTGTTTCCACCGAAAAACCTGGCAGGGGATCGTTTGCAACAGTCTGGCACCATTTTTGAGTGAATTGCAGAACGTCAGATTTTTGCTGAAATTGTGACCGCGCGGCTTAGGGATTTTTTCAAAAAAAAGTTGTGCAGACGTCAACGGCTAATTCTGTTTCCAATGATAAAAACCCATCTGTTTCCACCGAAAAACCTGGCAGGGGATCGTTTGAAACAGTTTGGCACCATTTTTGAGTGAATTGCAGAACGTCAGATTTTTGCTGAAATTGTGACCGCGCGGCTTAGGGATTTTTTTAAAAAAAAAGTTGTTCAGACTTTGCGGGCTAATTTTGATTCAATGATAAAAACCCATCTGTTTCCACCGAAAAACCTGGCAGGGGATCGTTTGCAACATTCTGGCACCATTTTTGAGTGAATTGCAGAACGTCAGATTTTTGCTGAAATTGTGACCGAGCGGCTGAGGGATTTTTTCAAAAAAAAGTTGTTCAGACGTCAACGGCTAATTCTGTTTCCAATGATAAAAACCCATCTGTTTCCACCGAAAAACCTGGCAGGGGATCGTTTGCAACAGTCTGGCACCATTTTTGAGTGAATTGCAGAACGTCAGATTTTTGCTGAAATTGTGACCGCGCGGCTTAGGGATTTTTTCAAAAAAAAGTTGTTCAGACGTCAACGGCTAATTCTGTTTCCAATGATAAAAACCCATCTGTTTCCACCGAAAAACCTGGCAGGGGATCGTTTGAAACAGTTTGGCACCATTTTTGAGTGAATTGCAGAACGTCAGATTTTTGCTGAAATTGTGACCGCGCGGCTTAGGGATTTTTTTAAAAAAAAGTTGTTCACAACGTGCCGGCTAATTCTGTTTCCAATGATAAAAACCCATCTGTTTCCACCGAAAAACCTGGCAGGGGATCGTTTGCAACAGTCTGGCACCATTTTTGAGTGAATTGAAGAACGTCAGATTTTTGCTGAAATTGTGACCGCGCGGCTGAGGGATTTTTTCAAAAAAAAGTTGTTCAGACGTCAACGGCTAATTCTGTTTCCAATGATAAAAACCCATCTGTTTCCACCGAAAAACCTGGCAGGGGATCGTTTACAACAGTCTGGCACCATTTTTGAGTGAATTGCAGAACGTCAGATTTTTGCTGAAATTGTGACCGCGCGGCTTAGTGATTTTTTCAAAAAAAAGTTGTTCAGACTTTGCGGGCAAATTTTGGTTCAATGATAAAAACCCATCTGTTTCCACCGAAAAAATTGTTCGAGGTTCGTTTGCAACAGTTTGGCACCATTTTTGAGTGAATTGAAGAACGTCAGATTTTTGCTGAAATTGTGACCTGAGGGATTTTTTCAAAAAAAAGTTGTTCAGACGTCAACGGCTAATTCTGTTTCCAATGATAAAAACCCATCTGTTTCCACCGAAAAACCTGGCAGGGGATCGTTTGCAACAGTCTGGCACCATTTTTGAGTGAATTGCAGAACGTCAGATTTTTGCTGAAATTGTGACCGCGCGGCTTAGGGATTTTTTCAAAAAAAAGTTGTTCAGACGTCAACGGCTAATTCTGTTTCCAATTATAAAAACCCATCTGTTTCCACCGAAAAACCTGGCAGGGGATCGTTTGCAACAGTCTGGCACCATTTTTGAGTGAATTGCAGAACGTCAGATTTTTGCTGAAATTGTGACCGCGCGGCTGAGGGATTTTTTCAAAAAAAAGTTGTTCAGACGTCAACGGCTAATTCTGTTTCCAATGATAAAAACCCATCTGTTTCCACCGAAAAACCTGGCAGGGGATCGTTTGCAACAGTCTGGCACCATTTTTGAGTGAATTGCAGAACGTCAGATTTTTGCTGAAATTGTGACCGCGCGGCTTAGGGATTTTTTCAAAAAAAAGTTGTTCAGACGTCAACGGATAATTCTGTTTCCAATGATAAAAACCCATCTGTTTCCACCGAAAAACCTGGCAGGGGATCGTTTGAAACAGTTTGGCACCATTTTTGAGTGAATTGCAGAACGTCAGATTTTTGCTGAAATTGTGACCGCGCGGCTTAGGGATTTTTTTTAAAAAAAGTTGTTCACAACGTGCCGGCTAATTCTGTTTCCAATGATAAAAACCCATCTGTTTCCACCGAAAAACCTGGCAGGGGATCGTTTGCAACAGTCTGGCACCATTTTTGAGTGAATTGCAGAACGTCAGATTTTTGCTGAAATTGTGACCGCGCGGCTTAGTGATTTTTTCAAAAAAAAGTTGTTCAGACGTCAACGGCTAATTCTGTTTCCAATGATAAAAACCCATCTGTTTCCGCCGAAAAACCTGGCAGGGGATCGTTTGCAACAGTCTGGCACCATTTTTGAGTGAATTGCAGAACGTCAGATTTTTGCTGAAATTGTGACCGCGCGGCTGAGGGATTTTTTCAAAAAAAAGTTGTTCAGACGTCAACGGCTAATTCTGTTTCCAATGATAAAAACCCATCTGTTTCCGCCGAAAAACCTGGCAGGGGATCGTTTGCAACAGTCTGGCACCATTTTTGAGTGAATTGCAGAACGTCAGATTTTTGCTGAAATTGTGACCGCGCGGCTTAGTGATTTTTTCAAAAAAAAGTTGTTCAGACTTTGCGGGCAAATTTTGGTTCAATGATAAAAACCCATCTGTTTCCACCGAAAAAATTGTTCGAGGTTCGTTTGCAACAGTTTGGCACCATTTTTGAGTGAATTGAAGAACGTCAGATTTTTGCTGAAATTGTGACCTGAGGGATTTTTTCAAAAAAAAGTTGTTCAGACGTCAACGGCTAATTCTGTTTCCAATGATAAAAACCCATCTGTTTCCACCGAAAAACCTGGCAGGGGATCGTTTGAAACAGTCTGGCACCATTTTTGAGTGAATTGCAGAACGTCAGATTTTTGCTGAAATTGTGACCGCACGGCTTAGGGATTTTTTCAAAAAAAAGTTGTGCAGACGTCAACGGCTAATTCTGTTTCCAATGATAAAAACCCATCTGTTTCCACCGAAAAACCTGGCAGGGGATCGTTTGAAACAGTTTGGCACCATTTTTGAGTGAATTGCAGAACGTCAGATTTTTGCTGAAATTGTGACCGCGCGGCTTAGGGATTTTTTCAAAAAAAAAGTTGTTCAGACTTTGCGGGCTAATTTTGATTCAATGATAAAAACCCATCTGTTTCCACCGAAAAACCTGGCAGGGGATCGTTTGCAACATTCTGGCACCATTTTTGAGTGAATTGCAGAACGTCAGATTTTTGCTGAAATTGTGACCGCGCGGCTGAGGGATTTTTTCAAAAAAAAGTTGTTCAGACGTCAACAGCTAATTCTGTTTCCAATGATAAAAACCCATCTGTTTCCACCGAAAAACCTGGCAGGGGATCGTTTGCAACAGTCTGGCACCATTTTTGAGTGAATTGCAGAACGTCAGATTTTTGCTGAAATTGTGACCGCGCGGCTTAGGGATTTTTTCAAAAAAAAGTTGTTCAGACGTCAACGGCTAATTCTGTTTCCAATGATAAAAACCCATCTGTTTCCACCGAAAAACCTGGCAGGGGATCGTTTGCAACAGTCTGGCACCATTTTTGAGTGAATTGCAGAACGTCAGATTTTTGCTGAAATTGTGACCGCGCGGCTTAGGGATTTTTTCAAAAAAAAGTTGTTCAGACGTCAACGGCTAATTCTGTTTCCAATGATAAAAACCCATCTGTTTCCACCGGAAAACCTGGCAGGGGATCGTTTGAAACAGTTTGGCACCATTTTTGAGTGAATTGCAGAACGTCAGATTTTTGCTGAAATTGTGACCGCGCGGCTTAGTGATTTTTTCAAAAAAAAGTTGATCAGACTTTGCGGGCAAATTTTGGTTCAATGATAAAAACCCATCTGTTTCCACCGAAAAAATTGTTCGAGGTTCGTTTGCAACAGTTTGGCACCATTTTTGAGTGAATTGAAGAACGTCAGATTTTTGCTGAAATTGTGACCTGAGGGATTTTTTCAAAAAAAAGTTGTTCAGACGTCAACGGCTAATTCTGTTTCCAATGATAAAAACCCATCTGTTTCCACCGAAAAACCTGGCAGGGGATCGTTTGCAACAGTCTGGCACCATTTTTGAGTGAATTGCAGAACGTCAGATTTTTGCTGAAATTGTGACCGCGCGGCTTAGGGATTTTTTCAAAAAAAAGTTGTTCAGACGTCAACGGCTAATTCTGTTTCCAATGATAAAAACCCATCTGTTTCCACCGAAAAACCTGGCAGGGGATCGTTTGCAACAGTCTGGCACCATTTTTGAGTGAATTGCAGAACGTAAGATTTTTGCTGAAATTGTGACCGCGCGGCTTAGGGATTTTTTCAAAAAAAAAGTTGTTCAGACTTTGCGGGCTAATTTTGTTTCAATGATAAAAACCCATCTGTTTCCACCGAAAAACCTGGCAGGGGATAGTTTGCAACAGTCTGGCACCATTTTTGAGTGAATTGCAGAACGTCAGATTTTTGCTGAAATTGTGACCGCGCGGCTGAGGGATTTTTTCAACAAAAAAGTTGTTCAGACTTTGCGGGCAAATTTTGGTTCAATGATAAAAACCCATCTGTTTCCACCGAAAAAATTGTTCGAGGTTCGTTTGCAACAGTTTGGCACCATTTTTGAGTGAATTGAAGAACGGCAGATTTTTGCTGAAATTGTGACCGCGCGGCTGAGGGATTTTTTCAAAAAAAAGTTGTTCAGACGTCAACGGCTAATTCTGTTTCCAATGATAAAAACCCATCTGTTTCCACCGAAAAACCTGGCAGGGGATCGTTTGCAACAGTCTGGCACCATTTTTGAGTGAATTGCAGAACGTCAGATTTTTGCTGAAATTGTGACCGCGCGGCTTAGGGATTTTTTCAAAAAAAAGTTGTTCAGACGTCAACGGCTAATTCTGTTTCCAATGATAAAAACCCATCTGTTTCCACCGAAAAACCTGGCAGGGGATCGTTTGCAACAGTCTGGCACCATTTTTAAATGAATTGCAGAACGTAAGATTTTTGCTGAAATTGTGACCGCGCGGCTTAGGGATTTTTTAAAAAAAAAAGTTGTTCAGACTTTGCGGGCTAACTTTGATTCAATGATAAAAACCCATCTGTTTCCACCGAAAAACCTGGCAGGGGATCGTTTGCAACAGTCTGGCACCATTTTTGAGTGAATTGCAGAACGTCAGATTTTTGCTGAAATTGTGACCGCGCGGCTTAGGGATTTTTTCAAAAAAAAGTTGTGCAGACGTCAACGGCTAATTCTGTTTCCAATGATAAAAACCCATCTGTTTCCACCGAAAAACCTGGCAGGGGATCGTTTGAAACAGTTTGGCACCATTTTTGAGTGAATTGCAGAACGTCAGATTTTTGCTGAAATTGTGACCGCGCGGCTTAGGGATTTTTTCAAAAAAAAAGTTGTTCAGACTTTGCGGGCTAATTTTGATTCAATGATAAAAACCCATCTGTTTCCACCGAAAAACCTGGCAGGGGATCGTTTGCAACATTCTGGCACCATTTTTGAGTGAATTGCAGAACGTCAGATTTTTGCTGAAATTGTGACCGCGCGGCTGAGGGATTTTTTCAAAAAAAAGTTGTTCAGACGTCAACGGCTAATTCTGTTTCCAATGATAAAAACCCATCTGTTTCCACCGAAAAACCTGGCAGGGGATCGTTTGCAACAGTCTGGCACCATTTTTGAGTGAATTGCAGAACGTCAGATTTTTGCTGAAATTGTGACCGCGCGGCTTAGGGATTTTTTCAAAAAAAAGTTGTTCAGACGTCAACGGCTAATTCTGTTTCCAATGATAAAAACCCATCTGTTTCCACCGAAAAACCTGGCAGGGGATCGTTTGAAACAGTTTGGCACCATTTTTGAGTGAATTGCAGAACGTCAGATTTTTGCTGAAATTGTGACCGCGCGGCTTAGGGATTTTTTTTAAAAAAAGTTGTTCACAACGTGCCGGCTAATTCTGTTTCCAATGATAAAAACCCATCTGTTTCCACCGAAAAACCTGGCAGGGGATCGTTTGCAACAGTCTGGCACCATTTTTGAGTGAATTGAAGAACGTCAGATTTTTGCTGAAATTGTGACCGCGCGGCTGAGGGATTTTTTCAAAAAAAAGTTGTTCAGACGTCAACGGCTAATTCTGTTTCCAATGATAAAAACCCATCTGTTTCCACCGAAAAACCTGGCAGGGGATCGTTTGCAACAGTCTGGCACCATTTTTGAGTGAATTGCAGAACGTCAGATTTTTGCTGAAATTGTGACCGCGCGGCTGAGGGATTTTTGCAACAAAAAAGTTGTTCAGACGTCAACGGCTAATTCTGTTTCCAATGATAAAAACCCATCTGTTTCCACCGAAAAACCTGGCAGGGGATCGTTTGCAACAGTCTGGCACCATTTTTGAGTGAATTGCAGAACGTCAGATTTTTGCTGAAATTGTGACCGCGCGGCTTAGGGATTTTTTCAAAAAAAAGTTGTTCAGACGTCAACGGCTAATTCTGTTTCCAATGATAAAAACCCATCTGTTTCCACCGGAAAACCTGGCAGGGGATCGTTTGAAACAGTTTGGCACCATTTTTGAGTGAATTGCAGAACGTCAGATTTTTGCTGAAATTGTGACCGCGCGGCTTAGGGATTTTTTTTAAAAAAAGTTGTTCACAACGTGCCGGCTAATTCTGTTTCCAATGATAAAAACCCATCTGTTTCCAGCGAAAAACCTGGCAGGGGATCGTTTGCAACAGTCTGGCACCATTTTTGAGTGAATTGAAGAACGTCAGATTTTTGCTGAAATTGTGACCGCGCAGCTGAGGGATTTTTTCAAAAAAAAGTTGTTCAGACGTCAACGGCTAATTCTGTTTCCAATGATAAAAACCCATCTGTTTCCACCGAAAAACCTGGCAGGGGATCGTTTGCAACAGTCTGGCACCATTTTTGAGTGAATTGCAGAACGTCAGATTTTTGCTGAAATTGTGACCGCGCGGCTTAGTGATTTTTTCAAAAAAAAGTTGATCAGACTTTGCGGGCAAATTTTGGTTCAATGATAAAAACCCATCTGTTTCCACCGAAAAAATTGTTCGAGGTTCGTTTGCAACAGTTTGGCACCATTTTTGAGTGAATTGAAGAACGTCAGATTTTTGCTGAAATTGTGACCTGAGGGATTTTTTCAAAAAAAAGTTGTTCAGACGTCAACGGCTAATTCTGTTTCCAATGATAAAAACCCATCTGTTTCCACCGAAAAACCTGGCAGGGGATCGTTTGCAACAGTCTGGCACCATTTTTGAGTGAATTGCAGAACGTCAGATTTTTGCTGAAATTGTGACCGCGCGGCTTAGGGATTTTTTCAAAAAAAAGTTGTTCAGACGTCAACGGCTAATTCTGTTTCCAATGATAAAAACCCATCTGTTTCCACCGAAAAACCTGGCAGGGGATCGTTTGCAACAGTCTGGCACCATTTTTGAGTGAATTGCAGAACGTAAGATTTTTGCTGAAATTGTGACCGCGCGGCTTAGGGATTTTTTCAAAAAAAAAGTTGTTCAGACTTTGCGGGCTAATTTTGTTTCAATGATAAAAACCCATCTGTTTCCGCCGAAAAACCTGGCAGGGGATAGTTTGCAACAGTCTGGCACCATTTTTGAGTGAATTGCAGAACGTCAGATTTTTGCTGAAATTGTGACCGCGCGGCTGAGGGATTTTTTCAACAAAAAAGTTGTTCAGACTTTGCGGGCAAATTTTGGTTCAATGATAAAAACCCATCTGTTTCCACCGAAAAAATTGTTCGAGGTTCGTTTGCAACAGTTTGGCACCATTTTTGAGTGAATTGAAGAACGGCAGATTTTGGCTGAAATTGTGACCGCGCGGCTGAGTGATTTTTTCAAAAAAAAGTTGTTCAGACGTCAACGGCTAATTCTGTTTCCAATGATAAAAACCCATCTGTTTCCACCGAAAAACCTGGCAGGGGATCGTTTGCAACAGTCTGGCACCATTTTTGAGTGAATTGCAGAACGTCAGTTTTTTGCTGAAATTGTGACCGCGCGGCTTAGGGATTTTTTCAAAAAAAAGTTGTTCAGACGTCAACGGCTAATTCTGTTTCCAATGATAAAAACCCATCTGTTTCCACCGAAAAACCTGGCAGGGGATCGTTTGCAACAGTCTGGCACCATTTTTGAATGAATTGCAGAACGTAAGATTTTTGCTGAAATTGTGACCGCGCGGCTTAGGGATTTTTTAAAAAAAAAGTTGTTCAGACTTTGCGGGCTAACTTTGATTCAATGATAAAAACCCATCTGTTTCCACCGAAAAACCTGGCAGGGGATCGTTTGCAACAGTCTGGCACCATTTTTGAGTGAATTGCAGAACGTCAGATTTTTGCTGAAATTGTGACCGCGCGGCTTAGGGATTTTTTCAAAAAAAAGTTGTGCAGACGTCAACGGCTAATTCTGTTTCCAATGATAAAAACCCATCTGTTTCCACCGAAAAACCTGGCAGGGGATCGTTTGAAACAGTTTGGCACCATTTTTGAGTGAATTGCAGAACGTCAGATTTTTGCTGAAATTGTGACCGCGCGGCTTAGGGATTTTTTTAAAAAAAAAGTTGTTCAGACTTTGCGGGCTAATTTTGATTCAATGATAAAAACCCATCTGTTTCCACCGAAAAACCTGGCAGGGGATCGTTTGCAACATTCTGGCACCATTTTTGAGTGAATTGCAGAACGTCAGATTTTTGCTGAAATTGTGACCGAGCGGCTGAGGGATTTTTTCAAAAAAAAGTTGTTCAGACGTCAACGGCTAATTCTGTTTCCAATGATAAAAACCCATCTGTTTCCACCGAAAAACCTGGCAGGGGATCGTTTGCAACAGTCTGGCACCATTTTTGAGTGAATTGCAGAACGTCAGATTTTTGCTGAAATTGTGACCGCGCGGCTTAGGGATTTTTTCAAAAAAAAGTTGTTCAGACGTCAACGGCTAATTCTGTTTCCAATGATAAAAACCCATCTGTTTCCACCGAAAAACCTGGCAGGGGATCGTTTGAAACAGTTTGGCACCATTTTTGAGTGAATTGCAGAACGTCAGATTTTTGCTGAAATTGTGACCGCGCGGCTTAGGGATTTTTTTAAAAAAAAGTTGTTCACAACGTGCCGGCTAATTCTGTTTCCAATGATAAAAACCCATCTGTTTCCACCGAAAAACCTGGCAGGGGATCGTTTGCAACAGTCTGGCACCATTTTTGAGTGAATTGAAGAACGTCAGATTTTTGCTGAAATTGTGACCGCGCGGCTGAGGGATTTTTTCAAAAAAAAGTTGTTCAGACGTCAACGGCTAATTCTGTTTCCAATGATAAAAACCCATCTGTTTCCACCGAAAAACCTGGCAGGGGATCGTTTACAACAGTCTGGCACCATTTTTGAGTGAATTGCAGAACGTCAGATTTTTGCTGAAATTGTGACCGCGCGGCTTAGTGATTTTTTCAAAAAAAAGTTGTTCAGACTTTGCGGGCAAATTTTGGTTCAATGATAAAAACCCATCTGTTTCCACCGAAAAAATTGTTCGAGGTTCGTTTGCAACAGTTTGGCACCATTTTTGAGTGAATTGAAGAACGTCAGATTTTTGCTGAAATTGTGACCGCGCGGCTGAGGGATTTTTTCAAAAAAAAGTTGTTCAGAAGTCAACGGCTAATTCTGTTTCAATGATAAAAACCCATCTGTTTCCACCGAAAAACCTGGCAGGGGATCGTTTGAAACAGTTTGGCACCATTTTTGAGTGAATTGCAGAACGTCAGATTTTTGCTGAAATTGTGACCGCGCGGCTTAGGGATTTTTTCAAAAAAAAAGTTGTTCAGACTTTGCGGGCTAATTTTGATTCAATGATAAAAACCCATCTGTTTCCACCGAAAAACCTGGCAGGGGATCGTTTGCAACATTCTGGCACCATTTTTGAGTGAATTGCAGAACGTCAGATTTTTGCTGAAATTGTGACCGCGCGGCTGAGGGATTTTTTCAAAAAAAAGTTGTTCAGACGTCAACGGCTAATTCTGTTTCCAATGATAAAAACCCATCTGTTTCCACCGAAAAACCTGGCAGGGGATCGTTTGCAACAGTCTGGCACCTTTTTTGAGTGAATTGCAGAACGTCAGATTTTTGCTGAAATTGTGACCGCGCGGCTTAGGGATTTTTTTTAAAAAAAGTTGTTCACAACGTGCCGGCTAATTCTGTTTCCAATGATAAAAACCCATCTGTTTCCACCGAAAAACCTGGCAGGGGATCGTTTGCAACAGTCTGGCACCATTTTTGAGTGAATTGAAGAACGTCAGATTTTTGCTCAAATTGTGACCGCGCGGCTGAGGGATTTTTTCAAAAAAAAGTTGTTCAGACGTCAACGGCTAATTCTGTTTCCAATGATAAAAACCCATCTGTTTCCACCGAAAAACCTGGTAGGGGATCGTTTGCAACAATCTGGCACCATTTTTGAGTGAATTGCAGAACGTCAGATTTTTGCTGAAATTGTGACCGCGCGGCTTGGTGATTTTTTCAAAAAAAAGTTGTTCAGACTTTGCGGGCAAATTTTGGTTCAATGATAAAAACCCATCTGTTTCCACTGAAAAAATTGTTCGAGGTTCGTTTGCAACAGTTTGGCACCATTTTTGAGTGAATTGAAGAACGTCAGATTTTTGCTGAAATTGTGACCTGAGGGATTTTTTCAAAAAAAAGTTGTTCAGACGTCAACGGCTAATTCTGTTTCCAATGATAAAAACCCATCTGTTTCCACCGAAAAACCTGGCAGGGGATCGTTTGCAACAGTCTGGCACCATTTTTGAGTGAATTGCAGAACGTCAGATTTTTGCTGAAATTGTGACCGCGCGGCTTAGGGATTTTTTCAAAAAAAAGTTGTTCAGACGTCAACGGCTAATTCTGTTTCCAATTATAAAAACCCATCTGTTTCCACCGAAAAACCTGGCAGGGGATCGTTTGCAACAGTCTGGCACCATTTTTGAGTGAATTGCAGAACGTCAGATTTTTGCTGAAATTGTGACCGCGCGGCTGAGGGATTTTTTCAAAAAAAAGTTGTTCAGACGTCAACGGCTAATTCTGTTTCCAATGATAAAAACCCATCTGTTTCCACCGAAAAACCTGGCAGGGGATCGTTTGCAACAGTCTGGCACCATTTTTGAGTGAATTGCAGAACGTCAGATTTTTGCTGAAATTGTGACCGCGCGGCTTAGGGATTTTTTCAAAAAAAAGTTGTTCAGACGTCAACGGCTAATTCTGTTTCCAATGATAAAAACCCATCTGTTTCCACCGAAAAACCTGGCAGGGGATCGTTTGAAACAGTTTGGCACCATTTTTGAGTGAATTGCAGAACGTCAGATTTTTGCTGAAATTGTGACCGCGCGGCTTAGGGATTTTTTTAAAAAAAAGTTGTTCACAACGTGCCGGCTAATTCTGTTTCCAATGATAAAAACCCATCTGTTTCCACCGAAAAACCTGGCAGGGGATCGTTTGCAACAGTCTGGCACCATTTTTGAGTGAATTGAAGAACGTCAGATTTTTGCTGAAATTGTGACCGCGCGGCTGAGGGATTTTTTCAAAAAAAAGTTGTTCAGACGTCAACGGCTAATTCTGTTTCCAATGATAAAAACCCATCTGTTTCCGCCGAAAAACCTGGCAGGGGATCGTTTGCAACAGTCTGGCACCATTTTTGAGTGAATTGCAGAACGTCAGATTTTTGCTGAAATTGTGACCGCGCGGCTTAGTGATTTTTTCAAAAAAAAGTTGTTCAGACTTTGCGGGCAAATTTTGGTTCAATGATAAAAACCCATCTGTTTCCACCGAAAAAATTGTTCGAGGTTCGTTTGCAACAGTTTGGCACCATTTTTGAGTGAATTGAAGAACGTCAGATTTTTGCTGAAATTGTGACCTGAGGGATTTTTTCAAAAAAAAGTTGTTCAGACGTCAACGGCTAATTCTGTTTCCAATGATAAAAACCCATCTGTTTCCACCGAAAAACCTGGCAGGGGATCGTTTGAAACAGTCTGGCACCATTTTTGAGTGAATTGCAGAACGTCAGATTTTTGCTGAAATTGTGACCGCACGGCTTAGGGATTTTTTCAAAAAAAAGTTGTTCAGACGTCAACGGCTAATTCTGTTTCCAATGATAAAAACCCATCTGTTTCCACCGAAAAAATTGTTCAAGGTTCGTTTGCAACAGTTTGGCACCATTTTTGAGTGAATTGAAGAACGGCAGATTTTTGCTGAAATTGTGACCGCGCAGCTGAGGGATTTTTTCAAAAAAAAAGTTGTTCAGACGTCAACGGCTAATTCTGTTTCCAATGATAAAAACCCATCTGTTTCCACCGAAAAACCTGGCAGGGGATCGTTTGCAACAGTCTGGCACCATTTTTGAGTGAATTGCAGAACGTCAGATTTTTGCTGAAATTGTGACCGCGCGGCTTAGGGATTTTTTCAAAAAAAAAGTTGTTCAGACTTTGCGGGCTAATTTTGATTCAATGATAAAAACCCATCTGTTTCCACCGAAAAACCTGGCACGGGATCGTTTGCAACAGTCTGGCACCATTTTTGAGTGAATTGCAGAACGTCAGATTTTTGCTGAAATTGTGACCGCGCGGCTGAGGGATTTTTTCAAAAAAAAGTTGTTCAGAAGTCAACGGCTAATTCTGTTTACAAGGATAAAAACCCATCTGTTTTCACCGAAAAACCTGGCAGGGGATCGTTTGAAACAGTTAGGCACCATTTTTGAGTGAATTGCAGAACATCAGATTTTTGCTGAAATTGTGACCGCGCGCGGTTTAGGGATTTTATCAAAAAAAAGTTGTTCACAACATGCCGGCTAATTCTGTTTCAATGATAAAAACCCATCTGTTTCCACCGCAAAACCTGTCAGGTGATCGTTTGCAACAGTTTGGCACCATTTTTGAGTGAATTGCAGAACGTCAGATTTTTGCTGAAATTGTGACCGCGCGGCTTAGGGATTTTTTCAAAAAAAAGTTGTTCACACCTTGTGGGCTAATTCTGTTTCAATGATAAAAACCCATCTGTTTCCACCGAAAAACCTGGCAGGGGATCGTTTGCAACAGTCTGGCACCATTTTTGAGTGAATTGCAGAACGTCAGATTTTTGCTGAAATTGTGACCGCGCGGCTTAGGGATTTTTTCAAAAAAAAGTTGTGCAGACGTCAACGGCTAATTCTGTTTCCAATGATAAAAACCCATCTGTTTCCACCGAAAAACCTGGGAGGGGATCGTTTGAAACAGTTTGGCACCATTTTTGAGTGAATTGCAGAACGTCAGATTTTTGCTGAAATTGTGACCGCGCGGCTTAGGGATTTTTTTTAAAAAAAGTTGTTCACAACGTGCCGGCTAATTCTGTTTCCAATGATAAAAACCCATCTGTTTCCACCGAAAAACCTGGCAGGGGATCGTTTGCAACAGTCTGGCACCATTTTTGAGTGAATTGCAGAACGTAAGATTTTTGCTGAAATTGTGACCGCGCGGCTTAGGGATTTTTTCAAAAAAAAAGTTGTTCAGACTTTGCGGGCTAATTTTGATTCAATGATAAAAACCCATCTGTTTCCACCGAAAAACCTGGCAGGGGATCGTTTGCAACAGTCTGGCACCATTTTTGAGTGAATTGCAGAACGTCAGATTTTTGCTGAAATTGTGACCGCGCGGCTGAGGGATTTTTTCAAAAATAAGTTGTTCAGAAGTCAACGGCTAATTCTGTTTCAATGATAAAAACCCATCTGTTTTCACCGAAAAACCTGGCAGGGGATCGTTTGAAACAGTTTGGCACCATTTTTGAGTGAATTGCAGAACGTCAGATTTTTGCTGAAATTGTGACCGCGCGGCTTAGGGATTTTTTCTAAAAAAAGTTGTTCACACCTTGTGGGCTAATTCTGTTTCAATGAAAAAAACCCATCTGTTTCCACCGAAAAACCTGGCAGGGGATCGTTTGCAACAGTCTGGCACCATTTTTGAGTGAATTGCAGAACGTAAGATTTTTGCTGAAATTGTGACCGCGCGGCTTAGGGATTTTTTCAAAAAAAAAGTTGTTCAGACTTTGCGGGCTAATTTTGATTCAATGATAAAAACCCATCTGTTTCCACCGAAAAACCTGGCAGGGGATCGTTTGCAACAGTTTGGCACCATTTTTGAGTGAAATGCAGAACGTCAGATTTTTGCTGAAATTGTGACCGCGCGGCTTAGTGATTTTTTCAAAAAAAAGTTGTTCAGACTTTGCGGGCAAATTCTGTTTCAATGATAAAAACCCATCTGTTTCCACCGAAAAAATTGTTCGAGGTTCGTTTGCAACAGTTTGGCACCATTTTTGAGTGAATTGAAGAACGTCAGATTTTTGCTGAAATTGTGACCTGAGGGATTTTTTCAAAAAAAAGTTGTTCAGACGTCAACGGCTAATTCTGTTTCCAATGATAAAAACCCATCTGTTTCCACCGAAAAACCTGGCAGGGGATCGTTTGCAACAGTCTGGCACCATTTTTGAGTGAATTGCAGAACGTCAGATTTTTGCTGAAATTGTGACCGCGCGGCTTAGGGATTTTTTATTAAAAAAGTTGTTCACAACGTGCCGGCTAATTCTGTTTCAATGATAAAAACCCATCTGTTTCCACCGCAAAACCTGGCAGGGGATCGTTTGAAACAGTTTGGCATCATTTTTGAGTGAAATGCAGAACGTCAGATTTTTGCTGAAATTGTGACCGCGCGGCTTAGGGATTTTTTCAAAAAAAAAGTTGTTCAGACTTTGCGGGCAAATTTTGTTTCAATGATAAAAACCCATCTGTTTCCACCGAAAAAACTGTTCAAGGTTCGTTTGCAACAGTTTGGCACCATTTTTGAGTGAATTGAAGAACGTCAGATTTTTGCTGAAATTGTGACCGCGCGGCTAACGGATTTTTTCAAAAAAAAATTGTTCAGACGTCAACGGCTAATTCTGTTTACAAGGATAAAAACCCATCTGTTTCCACCGAAAAACCTGGCAGGGGATCGTTTGAAACAGTTTGGCACCATTTTTGAGTGAATTGCAGAACGTCAGATTTTTGCTGAAATTGTGACCGCGCGGCTTAGGGATTTTTTAAAAAAAAAAGTTGTTCAGACTTTGCGGGCTAATTTTGATTCAATGATAAAAACCCATCTGTTTCCACCGAAAAACCTGGCAGGGGATCGTTTGCAACAGTCTGGCACCATTTTTGAGTGAATTGCAGAACGTCAGATTTTTGCTGAAATTGTGACCGCGCGGCTGAGGGATTTTTTCAAAAAAAAGTTGTTCAGAAGTCAACGGCTAATTCTGTTTCAATGATAAAAACCCATCTGTTTCCACCGAAAAACCTGGCAGGGGATCGTTTGAAACAGTTTGGCACCATTTTTGAGTGAATTGCAGAACGTCAGATTTTTGCTGAAATTGTGACCGCGCGGCTTAGGGATTTTTTTTTTAAAAAGTTGTTCACAACGTGCCGGCTAATTCTGTTTCAATGATAAAAACCCATCTGTTTCCACCGCAAAACCTGTCAGGTAATCGTTTGCAACAGTTTGGCACCATTTTTGAGTGAATTGCAGAACGTCAGATTTTTGCTGAAATTGTGAACGCGCGGCTTAGGGATTTTTTCAAAAAAAAAGTTGTTCAGACTTTGCGGGCTAATTTTGATTCAATGATAAAAACCCATCTGTTTCCACCGAAAAACCTGGCAGGGGATCGTTTGCAACAGTCTGGCACCATTTTTGAGTGAATTGCAGAACGTCAGATTTTTGCTGAAATTGTGACCGCGCGGCTGAGGGATTTTTTCAAAAAAAAGTTGTTCAGAAGTCAACGGCTAATTCTGTTTCAATGATAAAAACCCATCTGTTTCCACCGAAAAACCTGGCAGGGGATCGTTTGAAACAGTTTGGCACCATTTTTGAGTGAATTGCAGAACGTCAGATTTTTGCTGAAATTGTGACCGCGCGGCTTAGGGATTTTTTTTTAAAAAAGTTGTTCACAACGTGCCGGCTAATTCTGTTTCAATGATAAAAACCCATCTCTTTCCACCGCAAAACCTGTCAGGTAATCGTTTGCAACAGTTTGGCACCATTTTTGAGTGAATTGCAGAACGTCAGATTTTTGCTGAAATTGTGAACGCGCGGCTTAGGGATTTTTTCAAAAAAAAGTTGTTCACACCTTGTGGGCAAATTCTGTTTCAATGATAAAAACCCATCTGTTTTTACCGAAAAACCTGGCAGGGGATCGTTTGCAACAGTCTGGCACCATTTTTGAGTGAATTGCAGAACGTCAGATTTTTGCTGAAATTGTGACCGCGCGGCTTAGTGCTTTTTTCAAAAAAAAGTTGTTCAGACTTTGCGGGCAAATTTTGGTTCAATGATAAAAGCCCATCTGTTTCCAACGAAAAAACTGTTCGAGGTTCGTTTTCAACAGTTTGGCACCATTTTTGAGTGAATTGAAGAACGTCAGATTTTTGCTGAAATTGTGAACGCGCGGCTTAGGGATTTTTTCAAAAAAAAGTTGTTCAGACGTCAACGGCTAATTCTGTTTCCAATGATAAAAACCCATCTCTTTCCACCAAAAAACCTGGCAGGGGATCGTTTGAAACAGTTTGGCATCATTTTTGAGTGAAATGCAGAACGTCAGATTTTTGCTGAAATTGTGACCGCGCGGCTTAGGGATTTTTTCAAAAAAAAAGTTGTTCAGACTTTGCGGGCTAATTTTGATTCAATGATAAAAACCCATCTGTTTCCACCGAAAAACCTGGCAGGGGATCGTTTGCAACAGTCTGGCACCATTTTTGAGTGAATTGCAGAACGTCAGATTTTTGCTGAAATTGTGACCGCGCGGCTGAGGGATTTTTTCAAAAAAAAGTTGTTCAGAAGTCAACGGCTAATTCTGTTTCAATGATAAAAACCCATCTGTTTCCACCGAAAAACCTGGCAGGGGATCGTTTGAAACAGTTTGGCACCATTTTTGAGTGAATTGCAGAACGTCAGATTTTTGCTGAAATTGTGACCGCGCGGCTTAGGGATTTTTTTTTTAAAAAGTTGTTCACAACGTGCCGGCTAATTCTGTTTCAATGATAAAAACCCATCTGTTTCCACCGCAAAACCTGTCAGGTAATCGTTTGCAACAGTTTGGCACCATTTTTGAGTGAATTGCAGAACGTCAGATTTTTGCTGAAATTGTGAACGCGCGGCTTAGGGATTTTTTCAAAAAAAAGTTGTTCACACCTTGTGGGCAAATTCTGTTTCAATGATAAAAACCCATCTGTTTTTACCGAAAAACCTGGCAGGGGATCGTTTGCAACAGTCTGGCACCATTTTTGAGTGAATTGCAGAACGTCAGATTTTTGCTGAAATTGTGACCGCGCGGCTTAGTGCTTTTTTCAAAAAAAAGTTGTTCAGACTTTGCGGGCAAATTTTGGTTCAATGATAAAAACCCATCTGTTTCCACCGAAAAAACTGTTCGAGGTTCGTTTTCAACAGTTTGGCACCATTTTTGAGTGAATTGAAGAACGTCAGATTTTTGCTGAAATTGTGAACGCGCGGCTTAGGGATTTTTTCAAAAAAAAGTTGTTCAGACGTCAACGGCTAATTCTGTTTCCAATGATAAAAACCCATCTCTTTCCACCAAAAAACCTGGCAGGGGATCGTTTGAAACAGTTTGGCATCATTTTTGAGTGAAATGCAGAACGTCAGATTTTTGCTGAAATAGTGACCGCGCGGCTTAGGGATTTTTTCAAAAAAAAAGTTGTTCAGACTTTGCGGGCTAATTTTGATTCAATGATAAAAACCCATCTGTTTCCACCGAAAAACCTGGCAGGGGATCGTTTGCAACAGTCTGGCACCATTTTTGAGTGAATTGCAGAACGTCAGATTTTTGCTGAAATTGTGACCGCGCGGCTGAGGGATTTTTTCAAAAAAAAGTTGTTCAGAAGTCAACGGCTAATTCTGTTTCAATGATAAAAACCCATCTGTTTCCACCGAAAAACCTGGCAGGGGATCGTTTGAAACAGTTTGGCACCATTTTTGAGTGAATTGCAGAACGTCAGATTTTTGCTGAAATTGTGACCTCGCGGCTTAGGGATTTTTTCAAAAAAAAAGTTGTTCAGACTTTGCGGGCTAATTTTGATTCAATGATAAAAACCCATCTGTTTCCACCGAAAAACCTGGCAGGGGATCGTTTGCAACATTCTGGCACCATTTTTGAGTGAATTGCAGAACGTCAGATTTTTGCTGAAATTGTGACCGCGCGGCTGAGGGATTTTTTCAAAAAAAAGTTGTTCAGAAGTCAACGGCTAATTCTGTTTCAATGATAAAAACCCATCTGTTTCCACCGAAAAACCTGGCAGGGGATCGTTTGAAACAGTTTGGCACCATTTTTGAGTGAATTGCAGAACGTCAGATTTTTGCTGAAATTGTGACCGCGCGGCTTAGGGATTTTTTTTAAAAAAAGTTGTTCACAACGTGCCGGCTAATTCTGTTTCAATGATAAAAACCCATCTGTTTCCACCGCAAAACCTGTCAGGTAATCGTTTGCAACAGTTTGGCACCATTTTTGAGTGAATTGCAGAACGTCAGATTTTTGCTGAAATTGTGAACGCGCGGCTTAGGGATTTTTTCAAAAAAAAGTTGTTCACACCTTGTGGGCAAATTCTGTTTCAATGATAAAAACCCATCTGTTTTTACCGAAAAACCTGGCAGGGGATCGTTTGCAACAGTCTGGCACCATTTTTGAGTGAATTGCAGAACGTCAGATTTTTGCTGAAATTGTGACCGCGCGGCTTAGTGCTTTTTTCAAAAAAAAGTTGTTCAGACTTTGCGGGCAAATTTTGGTTCAATGATAAAAGCCCATCTGTTTCCAACGAAAAAACTGTTCGAGGTTCGTTTTCAACAGTTTGGCACCATTTTTGAGTGAATTGAAGAACGTCAGATTTTTGCTGAAATTGTGAACGCGCGGCTTAGGGATTTTTTCAAAAAAAAGTTGTTCAGACGTCAACGGCTAATTCTGTTTCCAATGATAAAAACCCATCTCTTTCCACCAAAAAACCTGGCAGGGGATCGTTTGAAACAGTTTGGCATCATTTTTGAGTGAAATGCAGAACGTCAGATTTTTGCTGAAATTGTGACCGCGCGGCTTAGGGATTTTTTCAAAAAAAAAGTTGTTCAGACTTTGCGGGCTAATTTTGATTCAATGATAAAAACCCATCTGTTTCCACCGAAAAACCTGGCAGGGGATCGTTTGCAACAGTCTGGCACCATTTTTGAGTGAATTGCAGAACGTCAGATTTTTGCTGAAATTGTGACCGCGCGGCTGAGGGATTTTTTCAAAAAAAAGTTGTTCAGAAGTCAACGGCTAATTCTGTTTCAATGATAAAAACCCATCTGTTTCCACCGAAAAACCTGGCAGGGGATCGTTTGAAACAGTTTGGCACCATTTTTCAGTGAATTGCAGAACGTCAGATTTTTGCTGAAATTGTGACCTCGCGGCTTAGGGATTTTTTCAAAAAAAAAGTTGTTCAGACTTTGCGGGCTAATTTTGATTCAATGATAAAAACCCATCTGTTTCCACCGAAAAACCTGGCAGGGGATCGTTTGCAACATTCTGGCACCATTTTTGAGTGAATTGCAGAACGTAAGATTTTTGCTGAAATTGTGACCGCGCGGCTGAGGGATTTTTTCAAAAAAAAGTTGTTCAGAAGTCAACGGCTAATTCTTTTTCAATGATAAAAACCCATCTGTTTCCACCGAAAAACCTGGCAGGGGATCGTTTGAAACAGTTTGGCACCATTTTTGAGTGAATTGCAGAACGTCAGATTTTTGCTGAAATTGTGACCGCGCGGCTTAGGGATTTTTTTTTAAAAAAGTTGTTCACAACTTGCCGGCTAATTCTGTTTCAATGATAAAAACCCATCTGTTTCCACCGCAAAACCTGTCAGGTAATCATTTGCAACAGTTTGGCACCATTTTTTGAGTGAATTGCAGAACGTCAGATTTTTGCTGAAATTGTGACCGCGCGGCTTAGGGATTTTTTTTTAAAAAAGTTGTTCACAACTTGCCGGCTAATTCTGTTTCAATGATAAAAACCCATCTGTTTCCACCGCAAAACCTGTCAGGTAATCATTTGCAACAGTTTGGCACCATTTTTGAGTGAATTGCAGAACGTCAGATTTTTGCTGAAATTGTGACCGCGCGGCTTAGGGATTTTTTTTTTAAAAAGTTGTTCACAACGTGCCGGCTAATTCTGTTTCAATGATAAAAACCCATCTGTTTCCACCGCAAAACCTGTCAGGTAATCGTTTGCAACAGTTTGGCACCATTTTTGAGTGAATTGCAGAACGTCAGATTTTTGCTGAAATTGTGAACGCGCGGCTTAGGGATTTTTTCAAAAAAACAGTTGTTCAGAAGTTGCGGGCTAATTTTGATTCAATGATAAAAACCCATCTGTTTCCACCGAAAAACCTGGCAGGGGATCGTTTGCAACAGTCTGGCACCATTTTTGAGTGAATTGCAGAACGTCAGATTTTTGCTGAAATTGTGACCGCGCGGCTGAGGGATTTTTTCAAAAAAAAGTTGTTCAGAAGTCAACGGCTAATTCTGTTTCAATGATAAAAACCCATCTGTTTCCACCGAAAAACCTGGCAGGGGATCGTTTGAAACAGTTTGGCACCATTTTTGAGTGAATTGCAGAACGTCAGATTTTTGCTGAAATTGTGACCGCGCGGCTTAGGGATTTTTTTTTAAAAAAGTTGTTCACAACGTGCCGGCTAATTCTGTTTCAATGATAAAAACCCATCTGTTTCCACCACAAAACCTGTCAGGTAATCGTTTGCAACAGTTTGGCACCATTTTTGAGTGAATTGCAGAACGTCAGATTTTTGCTGAAATTGTGAACGCGCGGCTTAGGGATTTTTTCAAAAAAAAGTTGTTCACACCTTGTGGGCAAATTCTGTTTCAATGATAAAAACCCATCTGTTTTTACCGAAAAACCTGGCAGGGGATCGTTTGCAACAGTCTGGCACCATTTTTGAGTGAATTGCAGAACGTCAGATTTTTGCTGAAATTGTGACCGCGCGGCTTAGTGCTTTTTTCAAAAAAAAGTTGTTCAGACTTTGCGGGCAAATTTTGGTTCAATGATAAAAGCCCATCTGTTTCCAACGAAAAAACTGTTCGAGGTTCGTTTTCAACAGTTTGGCACCATTTTTGAGTGAATTGAAGAACGTCAGATTTTTGCTGAAATTGTGAACGCGCGGCTTAGGGATTTTTTCAAAAAAAAGTTGTTCAGACGTCAACGGCTAATTCTGTTTCCAATGATAAAAACCCATCTCTTTCCACCAAAAAACCTGGCAGGGGATCATTTGAAACAGTTTGGCATCATTTTTGAGTGAAATGCAGAACGTCAGATTTTTGCTGAAATTGTGACCGCGCGGCTTAGGGATTTTTTCAAAAAAAAAGTTGTTCAGACTTTGCGGGCTAATTTTGATTCAATGATAAAAACCCATCTGTTTCCACCGAAAAACCTGGCAGGGGATCGTTTGCAACAGTCTGGCACCATTTTTGAGTGAATTGCAGAACGTCAGATTTTTGCTGAAATTGTGACCGCGCGGCTGAGGGATTTTTTCAAAAAAAAGTTGTTCAGAAGTCAACGGCTAATTCTGTTTCAATGATAAAAACCCATCTGTTTCCACCGAAAAACCTGGCAGGGGATCGTTTGAAACAGTTTGGCACCATTTTTCAGTGAATTGCAGAACGTCAGATTTTTGCTGAAATTGTGACCTCGCGGCTTAGGGATTTTTTCAAAAAAAAAGTTGTTCAGACTTTGCGGGCTAATTTTGATTCAATGATAAAAACCCATCTGTTTCCACCGAAAAACCTGGCAGGGGATCGTTTGCAACATTCTGGCACCATTTTTGAGTGAATTGCAGAACGTCAGATTTTTGCTGAAATTGTGACCGCGCGGCTGAGGGATTTTTTCAAAAAAAAGTTGTTCAGAAGTCAACGGCTAATTCTTTTTCAATGATAAAAACCCATCTGTTTCCACCGAAAAACCTGGCAGGGGATCGTTTGAAACAGTTTGGCACCATTTTTGAGTGAATTGCAGAACGTCAGATTTTTGCTGAAATTGTGACCGCGCGGCTTAGGGATTTTTTTTTAAAAAAGTTGTTCACAACTTGCCGGCTAATTCTGTTTCAATGATAAAAACCCATCTGTTTCCACCGCAAAACCTGTCAGGTAATCATTTGCAACAGTTTGGCACCATTTTTGAGTGAATTGCAGAACGTCAGATTTTTGCTGAAATTGTGACCGCGCGGCTTAGGGATTTTTTCAAAAAAAAGTTGTTCACACCTTGTGGGCAAATTCTGTTTCAATGATAAAAACCCATCTGTTTTTACCGAAAAACCTGGCAGGGGATCGTTTGCAACAGTCTGGCACCATTTTTGAGTGAATTGCAGAACGTCAGATTTTTGCTGAAATTGTGACCGCGCGGCTTAGTGCTTTTTTCAAAAAAAAGTTGTTCAGACTTTGCGGGCAAATTTTCGTTCAATGATAAAAACCCATCTGTTTCCACCGAAAAAACTGCTCGAGGTTCGTTTTCAACAGTTTGGCACCATTTTTGAGTGAATTGAAGAACGTCAGATTTTTGCTGAAATTGTGAACGCGCGGCTTAGGGATTTTTTCAAAAAAAAGTTGTTCAGACGTCAACGGCTAATTCTGTTTCCAATGATAAAAACCCATCTCTTTCCACCAAAAAACCTGGCAGGGGATCGTTTGAAACAGTTTGGCATCATTTTTGAGTGAAATGCAGAACGTCAGATTTTTGCTGAAATTGTGACCGCGCGGCTTAGGGATTTTTTCAAAAAAAAAGTTGTTCAGACTTTGCGGGCTAATTTTGATTCAATGATAAAAACCCATCTGTTTCCACCGAAAAACCTGGCAGGGGATCGTTTGCAACAGTCTGGCACCATTTTTGAGTGAATTGCAGAACGTCAGATTTTTGCTGAAATTGTGACCGCGCGGCTGAGGGATTTTTTCAAAAAAAAGTTGTTCAGAAGTCAACGGCTAATTCTGTTTCAATGATAAAAACCCATCTGTTTCCACCGAAAAACCTGGCAGGGGATCGTTTGAAACAGTTTGGCACCATTTTTCAGTGAATTGCAGAACGTCAGATTTTTGCTGAAATTGTGACCTCGCGGCTTAGGGATTTTTTCAAAAAAAAAGTTGTTCAGACTTTGCGGGCTAATTTTGATTCAATGATAAAAACCCATCTGTTTCCACCGAAAAACCTGGCAGGGGATCGTTTGCAACATTCTGGCACCATTTTTGAGTGAATTGCAGAACGTCAGATTTTTGCTGAAATTGTGACCGCGCGGCTGAGGGATTTTTTCAAAAAAAAGTTGTTCAGAAGTCAACGGCTAATTCTTTTTCAATGATAAAAACCCATCTGTTTCCACCGAAAAACCTGGCAGGGGATCGTTTGAAACAGTTTGGCACCATTTTTGAGTGAATTGCAGAACGTCAGATTTTTGCTGAAATTGTGACCGCGCGGCTTAGGGATTTTTTTTTAAAAAAGTTGTTCACAACTTGCCGGCTAATTCTGTTTCAATGATAAAAACCCATCTGTTTCCACCGCAAAACCTGTCAGGTAATCATTTGCAACAGTTTGGCACCATTTTTGAGTGAATTGCAGAACGTCAGATTTTTGCTGAAATTGTGACCGCGCGGCTTAGGGATTTTTTCAAAAAAAAGTTGTTCACACCTTGTGGGCAAATTCTGTTTCAATGATAAAAACCCATCTGTTTTTACCGAAAAACCTGGCAGGGGATCGTTTGCAACAGTCTGGCACCATTTTTGAGTGAATTGCAGAACGTCAGATTTTTGCTGAAATTGTGACCGCGCGGCTTAGTGCTTTTTTCAAAAAAAAGTTGTTCAGACTTTGCGGGCAAATTTTCGTTCAATGATAAAAACCCATCTGTTTCCACCGAAAAAACTGCTCGAGGTTCGTTTTCAACAGTTTGGCACCATTTTTGAGTGAATTGAAGAACGTCAGATTTTTGCTAAAATTGTGAACGCGCGGCTTAGGGATTTTTTCAAAAAAAAGTTGTTCAGACGTCAACGGCTAATTCTGTTTCCAATGATAAAAACCCATCTCTTTCCACCAAAAAACCTGGCAGGGGATCGTTTGAAACAGTTTGGCATCATTTTTGAGTGAAATGCAGAACGTCAGATTTTTGCTGAAATTGTGACCGCGCGGCTTAGGGATTTTTTCAAAAAAAAAGTTGTTCAGACTTTGCGGGCTAATTTTGATTCAATGATAAAAACCCATCTGTTTCCACCGAAAAACCTGGCAGGGGATCGTTTGCAACATTCTGGCACCATTTTTGAGTGAATTGCAGAACGTCAGATTTTTGCTGAAATTGTGACCGCGCGGCTGAGGGATTTTTTCAAAAAAAAGTTGTTCAGAAGTCAACGGCTAATTCTTTTTCAATGATAAAAACCCATCTGTTTCCACCGAAAAACCTGGCAGGGGATCGTTTGAAACAGTTTGGCACCATTTTTGAGTGAATTGCAGAACGTCAGATTTTTGCTGAAATTGTGACCGCGCGGCTTAGGGATTTTTTTTAAAAAAAGTTGTTCACAACTTGCCGGCTAATTCTGTTTCAATGATAAAAACCCATCTGTTTCCACCGCAAAACCTGTCAGGTAATCATTTGCAACAGTTTGGCACCATTTTTGAGTGAATTGCAGAACGTCAGATTTTTGCTGAAATTGTGACCGCGCGGCTTAGGGATTTTTTCAAAAAAAAGTTGTTCACACCTTGTGGGCTAATTCTGTTTCAATGATAAAAACCCATCTGTTTCCACCGAAAAACCTGGCAGGGGATCGTTTGCAACAGTCTGGCACCATTTTTGAGTGAATTGCAGAACGTCAGATTTTTGCTGAAATTGTGACCGCGCGGCTTAGTGATTTTTTCAAAAAAAAGTTGTTCAGACTTTGCGGGCAAATTTTGGTTCAATGATAAAAACCCATCTGTTTCCACCGAAAAAACTGTTCGAGGTTCGTTTTCAACAGTTTGGCACCATTTTTGAGTGAATTGAAGAACGTCAGATTTTTGCTGAAATTGTGAACGCGCGGCTTAGGGATTTTTTCAAAAAAAAGTTGTTCAGACGTCAACGGCTAATTCTGTTTCCAATGATAAAAACCCATCTCTTTCCACCAAAAAACCTGGCAGGGGATCGTTTGAAACAGTTTGGCATCATTTTTGAGTGAAATGCAGAACGTCAGATTTTTACTGAAATTGTGACCGCGCGGCTTAGGGATTTTTTTAAAAAAAATTTGTTCAGACGTCAACGGCTAATTCTGTTTACAAGGATAAAAACCCATCTGTTTCCACCGAAAAACCTGGCAGGGGATCGTTTGAAACAGTTTGGCACCATTTTTGAGTGAATTGCAGAACGTCAGATTTTTGCTGAAATTGTGACCGCGCGGCTTAGGGATTTTTTCAAAAAAAAAAGTTGTTCAGAGTTTGCGGGATAATTTTGATTCAATGATAAAAACCCATCTGTTTCCACCGAAAAACCTGGCAGGGGATCGTTTGCAACAGTCTGGCACCATTTTTGAGTGAATTGCAGAACGTCAGATTTTTGCTGAAATTGTGACCGCGCGGCTGAGGGATTTTTTCAAAAAAAAGTTGTTCAGAAGTCAACGGCTAATTCTGTTTCAATGATAAAAACCCATCTGTTTCCACCGAAAAACCTGGCAGGGGATCGTTTGAAAGAGTTTGGCACCATTTTTGAGTGAATTGCAGAACGTCAGATTTTTGCTGAAATTGTGACCGCGCGGCTTAGGGATTTTTTTTAAAAAAAGTTGTTCACAACGTGCCGGCTAATTCTGTTTCAATGATAAAAACCCATCTGTTTCCACCGCAAAACCTGTCAGGTAATCGTTTGCAACAGTTTGGCACCATTTTTGAGTGAATTGCAGAACGTCAGATTTTTGCTGAAATTGTGACCTTAGGGATTAGGGATTTTTTCAAAAAAAAGTTGTTCACACCTTGTGGGCTAATTCTGTTTCAATGATAAAAACCCATCTGTTTCCACCGAAAAACCTGGCAGGGGATCGTTTGCAACAGTCTGGCACCATTTTTGAGTGAATTGCAGAACGTCAGATTTTTGCTGAAATTGTGACCGCGCGGCTTAGGGATTTTTTCAAAAAAAAAGTTGTTCAGACTTTGCGGGCAAATTTTGGTTCAATGATAAAAACCCATCTGTTTCCACCGAAAAAACTGTTCGAGGTTCGTTTTCAACTGTTTGGCACCATTTTCGAGTGAATTGAAGAACGTCAGATTTTTGCTGAAATTGTGACCGCGCGGCTTAGGTATTTTTTTAAAAAAAAGTTGTTCAGACATCAACGGCTAATTCTGTTTCCAATGATAAAAACCTATCTGTTTCCACCGCAAAACCTGGCAGGTAATCGTTTGCAACAGTTTGGCACCATTTTTGAGTGAATTGCAGAACGTCAGATATTTGCTGAAATTGTGACCGCGCGGCTTAGGGATTTTTTCAAAAAAAAGTTGTTCACACCTTGTGGGCTAATTCTGTTTCAATGATAAAAACCCATCTGTTTCCACCGAAAAACCTGGCAGGGGATCGTTTGCAACAGTCTGGCACCATTTTTGAGTGAATTGCAGAACGTCAGATTTTTGCTGAAATTGTGACCGCGCGGCTTAGGGATTTTTTCAAAAAGAAAGTTGTTCAGACTTTGCGGGCAAATTTTGGTTCAATGATAAAAACCCATCTGTTTCCACCGAAAAAACTGTTCGAGGTTCGTTTTCAACTGTTTGGCACCATTTTCGAGTGAATTGAAGAACGTCAGATTTTTGCTGAAATTGTGAACGCGCGGCAGGGGATCGTTTGAAACAGTTTGGCATCATTTTTGAGTGAAATGCAGAACGTCAGATTTTTGCTGAAATTGTGACCGCGCGGCTTAGGGATTTTTTCAAAAAAAAAGTTGTTCAGACTTTGCGGGCTAATTTTGATTCAATGATAAAAACCCATCTGTTTCCACCGAAAAACCTGGCAGGGGATCGTTTGCAACACTCTGGCACCATTTTTGAGTGAATTGCAGAACGTCAGATTTTTGCTGAAATTGTGACCGCGCGGCTGAGGGATTTTTTCAAAAAAAAGTTGTTCAGAAGTCAACGGCTAATTCTGTTTCAATGATAAAAACCCATCTGTTTTCACCGAAAAACCGGGCAGGGGATCGTTTGAAACAGTTTGGCACCATTTTTGAGTGAATTGCAGAACGTCAGATTTTTGCTGAAATTGTGACCGCGCGGCTTAGTGATTTTTTCAAAAAAAAGTTGTTCAGACTTTGCGGGCAAATTTTGGTTCAATGATAAAAACCCACCCATCTGTTTCCACCGAAAAAATTGTTCGAAGTTCGTTTGCAACAGTTTGGCACCATTTTTGAGTGAATTGAAGAACGTCAGATTTTTGCTGAAATTTTGACCTGAGGGATTTTTTCAAAAAAAAGTTGTTCAGACATCAACGGCTAATTCTGTTTCCAATGATAAAAACCCATCTGTTTTCACCGAAAAACCTGGCAGGGGATCGTTTGCAACAGTCTGGCACCATTTTTGAGTGAATTGCAGAACGTCAGATTTTTGCTGAAATTGTGACCGCGCGGCTTAGGGATTTTTTCAAAAAAAAGTTGTTCAGACGTCAACGGCTAATTCTGTTTCCAATGATAAAAACCCATCTGTTTCCACCGAAAAACCTGGCAGGGGATCGTTTGCAACAGTTTGGCACCATTTTTGAGTGAATTGCAGAACGTCAGATTTTTGCTGAAATTGTGACCGCGCGGCTTATTGATTTTTTCAAAAAAAAAGTTGTTCAGACTTTGCGGGCTAATTTTGATTCAATGATAAAAACCCATCTGTTTCCACCGAAAAACCTGGCAGGGGATCGTTTGAAACAGTTTGGCACCATTTTTGAGTGAATTGCAGAACGTCAGATTTTTGCTGAAATTGTGACCGCGCGGCTTATTGATTTTTTCAAAAAAAAAGTTGTTCAGACTTTGCGGGCTAATTTTGATTCAATGATAAAAACCCATCTGTTTCCACCGAAAAACCTGGCAGGGGATCGTTTGAAACAGTTTGGCACCATTTTTGAGTGAATTGCAGAACGTCAGATTTTTGCTGAAATTGTGACCGCGCGGCTTAGGGATTTTTTCAAAAAAAATGTTGTTCAGACTTTGCGGGCTAATTTTGATTCAATGATAAAAACCCATCTGTTTCCACCGAAAAACCTGGCAGGGGATCGTTTGCAACAGTTTGGCACCATTTTTGAGTGAAATGCAGAACGTCAGATTTTTGCTGAAATTGTGACCGCGCGGCTTACGGATTTTTTCAAAAAAAAGTTGTTCAGACTTTGCGGGCAAATTTTGTTTCAATGATAAAAACCCATCTGTTTCCACCGAAAAAACTGTTCAGGGTTCGTTTGCAACAGTTTGGCACCATTTTTGAGTGAATTGAAGAACGTCAGATTTTTGCTGAAATTGTGACCGCGCGGCTTACAGATTTTTTTAAAAAAAAGTTGTTCAGACTTTGCGGGCTAATTTTGATTCAATGATAAAAACCCATCTCTTTCCACCAAAAAACCTGGCAGGGGATCGTTTGCAACAGTCTGGCACCATTTTTGAGTGAATTGCAGAACGTCAGATTTTTGCTGAAATTGTGACCGCGCGGCTGAGGGATTTTTTCAAAAAAAAGTTGTTCAGAAGTCAACGGCTAATTCTGTTTCAATGATAAAAACCCTTCTGTTTCCACGAAAAACCTTGCAGGGGATCGTTTGAAAGAGTTTGGCACCATTTTTGAGTGAATTGCAGAACGTCGGATTTTTGCTGAAATTGTGACCGCGCGGCTTAGGGATTTTTTTTTTAAAAAAAGTTGTTCACAACGTGCCGGCTAATTCTGTTTCAATGATTAAAACCCATCTTTTTCCACCGCAAAACCTGTCAGGTAATCTTTTGCAACAGTTTGGCACCATTTTTGAGTGAATTGCAGAACGTCAGATTTTTGCTGAAATTGTGACCGCGCGGCTTAGTGATTTTTTCAAAAAAAAGTTGTTCAGACTTTGCGGGCAAATTTTGGTTCAATGATAAAAACCCATCTGTTTCCACCGAAAAAATTGTTCGAGGTTCGTTTGCAACAGTTTGGCACCATCTTTGAGTGAATTGAAGAACGTCAGATTTTTGCTGAAATTGTGACCTGAGGGATTTTTTCAAAAAAAAGTTGTTCAGACGTCAACGGCTAATTCTGTTTCCAATGATAAAAACCCATCTGTTTCCACCGAAAAACCTGGCAGGGGATCGTTTGCAACAGTCTGGCACCATTTTTGAGTGAATTGCAGAACGTCAGATTTTTGCTGAAATTGTGACCGCGCGGCTTAGGGATTTTTTCAAAAAAAAGTTGTTCAGACGTCAACGGCTAATTCTGTTTCCAATGATAAAAACCCATCTGTTTCCACCGAAAAACCTGGCAGGGGATCGTTTGCAACAGTCTGGCACCATTTTTGAGTGAATTGCAGAACGTCAGATTTTTGCTGAAATTGTGACCGCGCGGCTGAGGGATTTTTTCAAAAAAAAAGTTGTTCAGACTTTGCGGGCAAATTTTGGTTCAATGATAAAAACCCATCTGTTTCCACCGAAAAAATTGTTCGAGGTTCGTTTGCAACAGTTTGGCACCATTTTTGAGTGAATTGAAGAACGTCAGATTTTTGCTGAAATTGTGACCTGAGGGATTTTTTCAAAAAAAAGTTGTACAGACGTCAACGGCTAATTCTGTTTCCAATGATAAAAACCCATCTGTTTCCACCGAAAAACCTGGCAGGGGATCGTTTGCAACAGTCTGGCACCATTTTTGAGTGAATTGCAGAACGTCAGATTTTTGCTGAAATTGTGACCGCGCGGCTTAGGGATTTTTTCAAAAAAAAGTTGTTCAGACGTCAACGGCTAATTCTGTTTCCAATGATAAAAACCCATCTGTTTCCACCGAAATACCTGGCAGGGGATCATTTGCAACAGTCTGGCACCATTTTTGAGTGAATTGCAGAACGTCAGATTTTTGCTGAAATTGTGACCGCGCGGCTGAGGGATTTTTTCAAAAAAAAAGTTGTTCAGACTTTGCGGGCAAATTTTGGTTCAATGATAAAAACCCATCTGTTTCCACCGAAAAAATTGTTCGAGGTTCGTTTGCAACAGTTTGGCACCATTTTTGAGTGAATTGAAGAACGTCAGATTTTTGCTGAAATTGTGACCGTGCGGCTGAGGGATTTTTTCAAAAAAAAGTTGTTCAGACGTCAACGGCTAATTCTGTTTCCAATGATAAAAACCCATCTGTTTCCACCAAAAAACCTGGCAGGGGATCGTTTGCAACAGTGTGGCACCATTTTTGAGTGAATTGCAGAACGTCAGATTTTTGCTGAAATTGTGACCGCGCGGCTTAGGGATTTTTTCAAAAAAAAGTTGTTCAGACGTCAACGGCTAATTCTGTTTCCAATGATAAAAACCCATCTGTATCCACAGAAAAACCTGGCAGGGGATCGTTTGCAACAGTCTGGCACCATTTTTGAGTGAATTGCAGAACGTCAGATTTTTGCTGAAATTGTGACCGCGCGGCTTAGGGATTTTTTCAAAAAAATAGTTGTTCAGACTTTGCGGGCTAATTTTGTTTCAATGATAAAAACCCATCTGTTTCCACCGAAAAACCTGGCAGGGGATCGTTTGCAACAGTCTGGCACCATTTTTGATTGAGTTGCAGAACGTCAGATTTTTGCTGAAATTGTGACCGCGCGGCTGAGGGATTTTTTCAAAAAAAAAGTTGTTCAGACGTCAACGGCTAATTCTGTTTCCAATGATAAAAACCCATCTCTTTCCACCAAAAAACCTGGCAGGGGATCGTTTGAAACAGTTTGGCATCATTTTTGAGTGAAATGCAGAACGTCAGATTTTTGCTGAAATTGTGACCGCGCGGCTTAGGGATTTTTTCAAAAAAAAAGTTGTTCAGACTTTGCGGGCTAATTTTGATTCAATGATAAAAACCCATCTGTTTCCACCGAAAAACCTGGCAGGGGATCGTTTGCAACAGTCTGGCACCATTTTTGAGTGAATTGCAGAACGTCAGATTTTTGCTGAAATTGTGACCGCGCGGCTTAGGGATTTTTTTAAAAAAAAAGTTGTTCAGACTTTGCGGGCTAATTTTGCTTCAATGATAAAAACCCATCTGTTTCAACCGAAAAACCTGGCAGGGGATCGTTTGCAACAGTCTGGCACCATTTTTGAGTGAATTGCAGAACGTCAGATTTTTGCTGAAATTGTGACCGTGCGGCTGAGGGATTTTTTCAAAAAAAAAGTTGTTCAGACTTTGCGGGCAAATTTTGGTTCAATGATAAAAACCCATCTGTTTCCACCGAAAAAATTGTTCGAGGTTCGTTTGCAACAGTTTGGCACCATTTTTGAGTGAATTGAAGAACGTCAGATTTTTGCTGAAATTGTGACCGTGCGGCTGAGGGATTTTTTCAAAAAAAAGTTGTTCAGACGTCAACGGCTAATTCTGTTTCCAATGATAAAAACCCATCTGTTTCCACCAAAAAACCTGGCAGGGGATCGTTTGCAACAGTCTGGCACCATTTTTGAGTGAATTGCAGAACGTCAGATTTTTGCTGAAATTGTGACCGCGCGGCTTAGGGATTTTTTCAAAAAAAAGTTGTTCAGACGTCAACGGCTAATTCTGTTTCCAATGATAAAAACCCATCTGTATCCACAGAAAAACCTGGCAGGGGATCGTTTGCAACAGTCTGGCACCATTTTTGAGTGAATTGCAGAACGTCAGATTTTTGCTGAAATTGTGACCGCGCGGCTTAGGGATTTTTTCAAAAAAAAAGTTGTTCAGACTTTGCGGGCTAATTTTGTTTCAATGATAAAAACCCATCTGTTTCCACCGAAAAACCTGGCAGGGGATCGTTTGCAACAGTCTGGCACCATTTTTGATTGAATTGCAGAACGTCAGATTTTTGCTGAAATTGTGACCGCGCGGCTGAGGGATTTTTTCAAAAAAAAGTTGTTCAGACGTCAACGGCTAATTCTGTTTCCAATGATAAAAACCCATCTCTTTCCACCAAAAAACCTGGCAGGGGATCGTTTGAAACAGTTTGGCATCATTTTTGAGTGAAATGCAGAACGTCAGATTTTTGCTGAAATTGTGACCGCGCGGCTTAGGGATTTTTTCAAAAAAAAAGTTGTTCAGACTTTGCGGGCTAATTTTGATTCAATGATAAAAACCCATCTGTTTCCACCGAAAAACCTGGCAGGGGATCATTTGAAACAGTTTGGCACCATTTTTGAGTGAATTGAAGAACGTCAGATTTTTGCTGAAATTGTGACCGCGCGGCTGAGGGATTTTTTCAAAAAAAAGTTGTTCAGACGTCAACGGCTAATTCTGTTTCCAATGATAAAAACCCATCTGTTTCCACCGAAAAACCTGGCAGGGGATCGTTTGCAACAGTCTGGCACCATTTTTGAGTGAATTGCAGAACGTCAGATTTTTGCTGAAATTGTGACCGCGCGGCTTAGGGATTTTTTCAAAAAAAAGTTGTTCAGACGTCAACGGCTAATTCTGTTTCCAATGATAAAAATCCATCTGTTTCCACCGAAAAACCTGGCAGGGGATCGTTTGCAACAGTCTGGCACCATTTTTGAGTGAATTGCAGAACGTCAGATTTTTGCTGAAATTGTGACCGGGCGGCTTAGTGATTTTTTCAAAAAAAAGTTGTTCAGACTTTGCGGGCAAATTTTGGTTCAATGATAAAAACCCATCTGTTTCCACCGAAAAAATTGTTCGAGGTTCGTTTGCAACAGTTTGGCACCATTTTTGAGTGAATTGAAGAACGTCAGATTTTTGCTGAAATTGTGACCTGAGGGATTTTTTCAAAAAAAAGTTGTTCAGACGTCAACGGCTAATTCTGTTTCCAATGATAAAAACCCATCTGTTTCCACCGAAAAACCTGGCAGGGGATCGTTTGCAACAGTCTGGCACCATTTTGGAGTGAATTGCAGAACGTCAGATTTTTGCTGAAATTGTGACCGCGCGGCTTAGGGATTTTTTCAAAAAAAAAGTTGTTCAGACTTTGCGGGCTAATTTTGTTTCAATGATAAAAACACATCTGTTTCCACCGAAAAACCTGGCAGGGGATCTTTTGCAACAGTCTGGCACCATTTTTGAGTGAATTGCAGAACGTCAGATTTTTGCTGAAATTGTGACCGCGCGGCTGAGGGATTTTTTCAAAAAAAAAGTTGTTCAGACTTTGCGGGCAAATTTTGGTTCAATGATAAAAACCCATCTGTTTCCACCGAAAAAAATGTTCGAGGTTCGTTTGCAACAGTTTGGCACCATTTTTGAGTGAATTGAAGAACATCAGATTTTTGCTGAAATTGTGACCGCGCGGCTGAGGGATTTTTTCAAAAAAAAGTTGTTCAGACGTCAACGGCTAATTCTGTTTCCAATGATAAAAACCCATCTGTTTCCACCGAAAAACCTGGCAGGGGATCGTTTGCAACAGTCTGGCACCATTTTTGAGTGAATTGCAGAACGTCAGATTTTTGCTGAAATTGTGACCGCGCGGCTTAGGGATTTTTTCAAAAAAAAGTTGTTCAGACGTCAACGGCTAATTCTGTTTCCAATGATAAAAACCCATCTGTTTCCACTGAAAAACCTGGCAGGGGATCGTTTGCAACAGTCTGGCACCATTTTTGAGTGAATTGCAGAACGTCAGATTTTTGCTGAAATTGTGACCGCGCGGCTTAGTGATTTTTTCAAAAAAAAGTTGTTCAGACTTTGCGGGCAAATTTTGGTTCAATGATAAAAACCCATCTGTTTCCACCGAAAAAATTGTTCGAGGTTCGTTTGCAACAGTTTGGCACCATTTTTGAGTGAATTGAAGAACGTCAGATTTTTGCTGAAATTGTGACCTGAGGGATTTTTTCAAAAAAAAGTTGTTCAGACGTCAACGGCTAATTCTGTTTCCAATGATAAAAACCCATCTGTTTCCACCGAAAAACCTGGCAGGGGATCGTTTGCAACAGTCTGGCACCATTTTGGAGTGAATTGCAGAACGTCAGATTTTTGCTGAAATTGTGACCGCGCGGCTTAGGGATTTTTTCAAAAAAAAAGTTGTTCAGACTTTGCGGGCTAATTTTGTTTCAATGATAAAAACCCATCTGTTTCCACCGAAAAACCTGGCAGGGGATCTTTTGCAACAGTCTGGCACCATTTTTGAGTGAATTGCAGAACGTCAGATTTTTGCTGAAATTGTGACCGCGCGGCTGAGGGATTTTTTCAAAAAAAAAGTTGTTCAGACTTTGCGGGCAAATTTTGGTTCAATGATAAAAACCCATCTGTTTCCACCGAAAAAAATGTTCGAGGTTCGTTTGCAACAGTTTGGCACCATTTTTTGAGTGAATTGAAGAACATCAGATTTTTGCTGAAATTGTGACCGCGCGGCTGAGGGATTTTTTCAAAAAAAAGTTGTTCAGACGTCAACGGCTAATTCTGTTTCCAATGATAAAAACCCATCTGTTTCCACCGAAAAACCTGGCAGGGGATCGTTTGCAACAGTCTGGCACCATTTTTGAGTGAATTGCAGAACGTCAGATTTTTGCTGAAATTGTGACCGCGCGGCTTAGGGATTTTTTCAAAAAAAAGTTGTTCAGACGTCAACGGCTAATTCTGTTTCCAATGATAAAAACCCATCTGTTTCCACTGAAAAACCTGGCAGGGGATCGTTTGCAACAGTCTGGCACCATTTTTGAGTGAATTGCAGAACGTCAGATTTTTGCTGAAATTGTGACCGCGCGGCTTAGGGATTTTTTCAAAAAAAAGTTGTTCAGACTTTGCGGGCTAATTTTGTTTCAATGATAAAAACCCATCTGTTTCCACCGAAAAACCTGGCAGGGGATCTTTTGCAACAGTCTGGCACCATTTTTGAGTGAATTGCAGAACGTCAGATTTTTGCTGAAATTGTGACCGCGCGGCTGAGGGATTTTTTCAAAAAAAAAGTTGTTCAGACTTTGCGGGCAAATATTGGTTCAATGATAAAAACCCATCTGTTTCCACCGAAAAAATTGTTCGAGGTTCGTTTGCAACAGTTTGGCACCATTTTTGAGTGAATTGAAGAACGTCAGATTTTTACTGAAATTGTGACCGCGCGGCTGAGGGATTTTTTCAAAAAAAAGTTGTTCAGACGTCAACGGCTAATTCTGTTTCCAATGATAAAAACCCATCTGTTTCCACCGAAAAACCTGGCAGGGGATCGTTTGCAACAGTCTGGCACCATTTTTGAGTGAATTGCAGAACGTCAGATTTTTGCTGAAATTGTGACCGCGCGGCTTAGGGATTTTTTAAAAAAAAAGTTGTTCAGACTTTGCGGGCTAATTTTGCTTCAATGATAAAAACCCATCTGTTTCCACCGAAAAACCTGGCAGGGGATCGTTTGCAACAGTCTGGCACCATTTTTGAGTGAATTGCAGAACGTCAGATTTTTGCTGAAATTGTGACCGCGCGGCTTAGGGATTTTTTCAAAAAAAAGTTGTTCAGACGTCAACGGCTAATTCTGTTTCCAATGATAAAAATCCATCTGTTTCCACCGAAAAACCTGGCAGGGGATCGTTTGCAACAGTCTGGCACCATTTTTGAGTGAATTGCAGAACGTCAGATTTTTGCTGAAATTGTGACCGCGCGGCTTAGTGATTTTTTCAAAAAAAAGTTGTTCAGACTTTTCGGGCAAATTTTGGTTCAATGATAAAAACCCATCTGTTTCCACCGAAAAAATTGTTCGAGGTTCGTTTGCAACAGTTTGGCACCATTTTTGAGTGAATTGAAGAACGTCAGATTTTTGCTGAAATTGTGACCTGAGGGATTTTTTCAAAAAAAAGTTGTTCAGACGTCAACGGCTAATTCTGTTTCCAATGATAAAAACCCATCTGTTTCCACCGAAAAACCTGGCAGGGGATCGTTTGCAACAGTCTGGCACCATTTTTGAGTGAATTGCAGAACGTCAGATTTTTGCTGAAATTGTGACCGCGCGGCTTAGGGATTTTTTCAAAAAAAAGTTGTTCAGACGTCAACGGCTAATTCTGTTTCCAATGATAAAAACCCATCTGTTTCCACCGAAAAACCTGGCAGGGGATCGTTTGCAACAGTCTGGCACCATTTTTGAGTGAATTGCAGAAAGTCAGATTTTTGCTGAAATTGTGACCGCGCGGCTGAGGGATTTTTTCAAAAAAAAAGTTGTTCAGACTTTGCGGGCAAATTTTGGTTCAATGATAAAAACCCATCTGTTTCCACCGAAAAAATTGTTCGAGGTTCGTTTGCAACAGTTTGGCACCATTTTTGAGTGAATTGAAGAACGTCAGATTTTTGCTGAAATTGTGACCGTGCGGCTGAGGGATTTTTTTAAAAAAAAGTTGTTCAGACGTCAACGGCTAATTCTGTTTCCAATGATAAAAACCCATCTGTTTCCACCGAAAAACCTGGCAGGGGATCGTTTGCAACAGTCTGGCACCATTTTTGAGTGAATTGCAGAACGTCAGATTTTTGCTGAAATTGTGACCGCGCGGCTTAGGGATTTTTTCAAAAAAAAGTTGTTCAGACGTCAACGGCTAATTCTGTTTCCAATGATAAAAACCCATCTGTATCCACAGAAAAACCTGGCAGGGGATCGTTTGCAACAGTCTGGCACCATTTTTGAGTGAATTGCAGAACGTAAGATTTTTGCTGAAATTGTGACCGCGCGGCTTAGGGATTTTTTCAAAAAAAAAGTTGTTCAGACTTTGCGGGCTAATTTTGTTTCAATGATAAAAACCCATCTGTTTCCACCGAAAAACCTGGCAGGGGATCGTTTGCAACAGTCTGGCACCATTTTTGATTGAATTGCAGAACGTCAGATTTTTGCTGAAATTGTGACCGCGCGGCTGAGGGATTTTTTCAAAAAAAAGTTGTTCAGACGTCAACGGCTAATTCTGTTTCCAATGATAAAAACCCATCTGTTTCCACCGAAAAACCTGGCAGGGGATCGTTTGCAACAGTCTGGCACCATTTTTGAGTGAATTGCAGAAAGTCAGATTTTTGCTGAAATTGTGACCGCGCGGTTGAGGGATTTTTTCAAAAAAAAAGTTGTTCAGACTTTGCGGGCAAATTTTGGTTCAATGATAAAAACCCATCTGTTTCCACCGAAAAAATTGTTCGAGGTTCGTTTGCAACAGTTTGGCACCATTTTTGAGTGAATTGAAGAACGTCAGATTTTTGCTGAAATTGTGACCGTGCGGCTGAGGGATTTTTTAAAAAAAAAGTTGTTCAGACGTCAACGGCTAATTCTGTTTCCAATGATAAAAACCCATCTGTTTCCACCGAAAAACCTGGCAGGGGATCGTTTGCAACAGTCTGGCACCATTTTTGAGTGAATTGCAGAACGTCAGATTTTTGCTGAAATTGTGACCGCGCGGCTTAGGGATTTTTTCAAAAAAAAGTTGTTCAGACGTCAACGGCTAATTCTGTTTCCAATGATAAAAACCCATCTGTTTCCACCGAAAAACCTGGCAGGGGATCGTTTGCAACAGTCTGGCACCATTTTTGAGTGAATTGCAGAAAGTCAGATTTTTGCTGAAATTGTGACCGCGCGGCTGAGGGATTTTTTCAAAAAAAAAGTTGTTCAGACTTTGCGGGCAAATTTTGGTTCAATGATAAAAACCCATCTGTTTCCACCGAAAAAATTGTTCGAGGTTCGTTTGCAACAGTTTGGCACCATTTTTGAGTGAATTGAAGAACGTCAGATTTTTGCTGAAATTGTGACCGTGCGGCTGAGGGATTTTTAAAAAAAAAAGTTGTTCAGACGTCAACGGCTAATTCTGTTTCCAATGATAAAAACCCATCTGTTTCCACCGAAAAACCTGGCAGGGGATCGTTTGCAACAGTCTGGCACCATTTTTGAGTGAATTGCAGAACGTCAGATTTTTGCTGAAATTGTGACCGCGCGGCTTAGGGATTTTTTCAAAAAAAAGTTGTTCAGACGTCAACGGCTAATTCTGTTTCCAATGATAAAAACCCATCTGTATCCACAGAAAAACCTGGCAGGGGATCGTTTGCAACAGTCTGGCACCATTTTTGAGTGAATTGCAGAACGTAAGATTTTTGCTGAAATTGTGACCGCGCGGCTTAGCGATTTTTTCAAAAAAAAAGTTGTTCAGACTTTGCGGGCTAATTTTGTTTCAATGATAAAAACCCATCTGTTTCCACCGAAAAACCTGGCAGGGGATCGTTTGCAACAGTCTGGCACCATTTTTGATTGAATTGCAGAACGTCAGATTTTTGCTGAAATTGTGACCGCGCGGCTGAGGGATTTTTTCAAAAAAAAGTTGTTCAGACGTCAACGGCTAATTCTGTTTCCAATGATAAAAACCCATCTGTTTCCACCGAAAAACCTGGCAGGGGATCGTTTGCAACAGTCAGGCACCATTTTTGAGTGAATTGCAGAAAGTCAGATTTTTGCTGAAATTGTGACCGCGCGGCTGAGGGATTTTTTCAAAAAAAAAGTTGTTCAGACTTTGCGGGCAAATTTTGGTTCAATGATAAAAACCCATCTGTTTCCACCGAAAAAATTGTTCGAGGTTCGTTTGCAACAGTTTGGCACCATTTTTGAGTGAATTGAAGAACGTCAGATTTTTGCTGAAATTGTGACCGTGCGGCTGAGGGATTTTTTAAAAAAAAAGTTGTTCAGACGTCAACGGCTAATTCTGTTTCCAATGATAAAAACCCATCTGTTTCCACCGAAAAACCTGGCAGGGGATCGTTTGCAACAGTCTGGCACCATTTTTGAGTGAATTGCAGAACGTCAGATTTTTGCTGAAATTGTGACCGCGCGGCTTAGGGATTTTTTCAAAAAAAAGTTGTTCAGACGTCAACGGCTAATTCTGTTTCCAATGATAAAAACCCATCTGTATCCACAGAAAAACCTGGCAGGGGATCGTTTGCAACAGTCTGGCACCATTTTTGAGTGAATTGCAGAACGTAAGATTTTTGCTGAAATTGTGACCGCGCGGCTTAGGGATTTTTTCAAAAAAAAAGTTGTTCAGACTTTGCGGGCTAATTTTGTTTCAATGATAAAAACCCATCTGTTTCCACCGAAAAACCTGGCAGGGGATCGTTTGCAACAGTCTGGCACCATTTTTGATTGAATTGCAGAACGTCAGATTTTTGCTGAAATTGTGACCGCGCGGCTGAGGGATTTTTTCAAAAAAAAGTTGTTCAGACGTCAACGGCTAATTCTGTTTCCAATGATAAAAACCCATCTCTTTCCACCAAAAAACCTGGCAGGGGATCGTTTGAAACAGTTTGGCATCATTTTTGAGTGAATTGCAGAACGTCAGATTTTTGCTGAAATTGTGACCGCGCGGCTTAGTGATTTTTTAAAAAAAAAGTTGTTCAGACTTTGCGGGCAAATTTTGGTTCAATGATAAAAACCCATCTGTTTCCACCGAAAAAATTGTTCGAGGTTCGTTTGCAACAGTTTGGCACCATTTTTGAGTGAATTGAAGAACGTCAGATTTTTGCTGAAATTGTGACCGGAGGGATTTTTTCAAAAAAAAGTTGTTCAGACGTCAACGGCTAATTCTGTTTCCAATGATAAAAACCCATCTTTTTCCACTGAAAAACCTGGCAGGGGATCGTTTGCAACAGTCTGGCACCATTTTTGAGTGAATTGCAGAACGTCAGATTTTTGCTGAAATTGTGACCGCGCGGCTTAGGGATTTTTTCAAAAAAAAGTTGTTCAGACGTCAACGGCTAATTCTGTTTCCAATGATAAAAACCCATCTATTTCCACCGAAAAACCTGGCAGGGGATCGTTTGCAACAGTCTGGCACCATTTTTGAGTGAATTGCAGAACGTCAGATTTTTGCTGAAATTGTGACCGCGCGGCTTAGGGATTTTTTAAAAAAAAAAGTTGTTCAGACTTTGCGGGCTAATTTTGCTTCAATGATAAAAACCCATCTGTTTCCACCGAAAAACCTGGCAGGGGATCGTTTGCAACAGTCTGGCACCATTTTTGAGTGAATTGCAGAACGTCAGATTTTTGCTGAAATTGTGACCGTGCGGCTGAGGGATTTTTTCAAAAAAAAAATTGTTCAGACTTTGCGGGCAAATTTTGGTTCAATGATAAAAACCCATCTGTTTCCATCGAAAAAATTGTTCGAGGTTCGTTTGCAACAGTTTGGCACCATTTTTGAGTGAATTGAAGAACGTCAGATTTTTGCTGAAATTGTGACCGCGCGGCTGAGGGATTTTTTCAAAAAAAAGTTGTTCAGACGTCAACGGCTAATTCTGTTTCCAATGATAAAAACCCATCTGTTTCCACCGAAAAACCTGGCAGGGGATCGTTTGCAACAGTCTGGCACCATTTTTGAGTGAATTGCAGAACGTCAGATTTTTGCTGAAATTGTGACCGCGCGGCTTAGGGATTTTTTCAAAAAAAAGTTGTTCAGACGTCAACGGCTAATTCTGTTTCCAATGATAAAAACCCATCTGTTTCCACCGAAAAACCTGGCAGGGGATCGTTTGCAACAGTCTGGCACCATTTTTGAGTGAATTGCAGAACGTCAGATTTTTGCTGAAATTGTGACCGCGCGGCTTAGGGATTTTTTCAAAAAAAAAGTTGTTCAGACTTTGCGGGCTAATTTTGTTTCAATGATAAAAACCCATCTGTTTCCACCGAAAAACCTGGCAGGGGATCGTTTGCAACAGTCTGGCACCATTTTTGAGTGAATTGCAGAACGTCAGATTTTTGCTGAAATTGTGACCGCGCGGCTGAGGGATTTTTTCAAAAAAAAAGTTGTTCAGACTTTGCGGGCAAATTTTGGTTCAATGATAAAAACCCATCTGTTTCCACCGAAAAAATTGTTCGAGGTTCGTTTGCAACAGTTTGGCACCATTTTTGAGTGAATTGAAGAACGTCAGATTTTTGCTGAAATTGTGACCGCGCGGCTGAGGAATTTTTTCAAAAAAAAGTTGTTCAGACGTCAACGGCTAATTCTGTTTCCAATGATAAAAACCCATCTGTTTCCACCGAAAAACCTGGCAGGGGATCGTTTGCAACAGTCTTGCACCATTTTTGAGTGAATTGCAGAACGTCAGATTTTTGCTGAAATTGTGACCGCGCGGCTTAGGGATTTTTTCAAAAAAAAAGTTGTTCAGACTTTGCGGGCTAATTTTGTTTCAATGATAAAAACCCATCTGTTTCCACCGAAAAACCTGGCAGGGGATCGTTTGCAACAGTCTGGCACCATTTTTGATTGAATTGCAGAACGTCAGATTTTTGCTGAAATTGTGACCGCGCGGCTGAGGGATTTTTTCAAAAAAAAGTTGTTCAGAAGTCAACGGCTAATTCTGTTTACAAGGATAAAAACCCATCTGTTTTCACCGCAAAACCTGGCAGGGGATCGTTTGCAACAGTCTGGCACCATTTTTGAGTGAATTGCAGAACGTCAGATTTTTGCTGAAATTGTGACCGCGCGGCTTAGGGATTTTTTCAAAAAAAAGTTGTTCACACCTTGTGGGCTAAATCTCTTTCAATGATAAAAACCCATCTGTTTCCACCGAAAAACCTGGCAGGGGATCGTTTGAAACAGTCTGGCACCGTTTTTGAGTCAATTCCAGAACGTCAGATTTTTGCTGAAATTGTGACCGCGCGGCTTAGGGATTTTTTTTAAAAAAAAGTTGTTCAGACGTCAACGGCTAATTCTGTTTCCAATGATAAAAACCCATCTCTTTCCACCGAAAAACCTGGCAGGGGATCGTTTGAAACAGGTTGGCAGCATTTTTGAGTGAAATGCAGAACGTCAGATTTTTGCTGAAATTGTGACCGCGCGGCTTAGGGATTTTTTCAAAAAAAAGTTGTTCAGACGTCAACGGCTAATTCTGTTTCCAATGATAAAAACCCATCTGTTTCCACCGAAAAACCTGGCAGGGGATCGTTTGCAACAGTCTGGCACCATTTTTGAGTGAATTGCAGAACGTCAGATTTTTGCTCAAATTGTGACCGCGTGGCTTAGGGATTTTTTCAAAAAAAAGTTGTTCACACCTTGTGGACTAATTCTCTTTCAATGATAAAAACCCATCTGTTTCCACCGAAAAACCTGGCAGGGGATCGTTTGAAACAGTCTGGCACCGTTTTTGAGTGAATTCCAGAACGTCAGATTTTTGCTGAAATTGTGACCGCGCGGCTTAGGGATTTTATTGTTAAAAGTTGTTCACACCGTGCCAGCTAATTCTGTTTCCAATGATAAAAACCCATCTGTTTCCACCAAAAAACCTGGCAGGGGATCGTTTGCAACAGTCTGGCACCATTTTTGAGTTAATTGCAGAACGTCAGATTTTTGCTGAAATTGTGACCGCGCGGCTTAGGGATTTTTTCAAAAAAAAGTTGTTCAGACGTCAACGGCTAATTCTGTTTCCAATGATAAAAACCAATCTGTTTCCACCGAAAAACCTGGCAGGGGATCGTTTGAAACAGTTTGGCACCATTTTTGAGTGAAATGCAGAACGTCAGATTTTTGCTGAAATTGTGACCGTGCGGCTTTGTGATTTTTTCAAAAAAAAGTTGTTCAGACTTTGCGGGCAAATTTTGGTTCAATGATAAAAACCCATCTGTTTCCACCGAAAAAACTGTTAGAGGTTCGTTTGCAACAGTTTGGCACCATTTTTGAGTGAATTGCAGAACGTCAGATTTTTGCTGAAATTGTGACCGCGCGGCTTAGGGATTTTTTCAAAAAAAAGTTGTTCAGACGTCAACGGCTAATTCTGTTTCCAATGATAAAAACCCATCTCTTTCCACCAAAAAACCTGGCAGGGGATCGTTTGCAACAGTCTGGCACCATTTTTGAGTGAAATGTAGAACGTCAGATTTTTGCTGAAATTGTGACCGCGCGGCTTAGCGATTTTTTCAAAAAAAAGTTGTTCACACCTTGTGGGCTAATTCTGTTTCAATGATAAAAACCCATCTGTTTCTACCGAAAAACCTGGCAGGGGATCGTTTGCAACAGTCTGGCACCATTTTTTAGTGAATTGCAGAATGTCAGATTTTTGCTGAAATTGTGACCGCGCGCCTTAGGGATTTTTTCAAAAAAAAGTTGTTCAGACATTAACGGCTAATTCTGTTTCCAATGATAAAAACATATCTGTTTCCACCGAAAAACCTGGCAGGGGATCAGTTGAAACAATCTGGCACCATTTTTGAGTGAATTGCAGAACGTCAGATTTTTGCTGAAATTGTGACCGCGCGGCTTAGTGATTTTTTCAAAAAAAAGTTGTTCAGACTTTGCGGCCAAATTTTGGTTCAATGATAAAAACCCATCTGTTTCCACCGAAAAAATTGTTCAAGGTTCGTTTGCAACAGTTTGGCACCATTTTTGAGTGAATTGAAGAACGTCAGATTTTTGCTGAAATTGTGACCTGAGGGATTTTTTCAAAAAAAAGTTGTTCAGACGTCAACGGCTAATTCTGTTTCCAATGATAAAAACCCATCTGTTTCCACCAAAAAACCTGGCAGGGGATCGTTTGCAACAGTCTGGCACCATTTTTGAGTGAATTGCAGAACGTCAGATTTTTGCTGAAATTGTGACCGCGCGACTTAGGGATTTTTTCAAAAAAAAGTTGTTCAGACGTCAACGGCTAATTCTGTTTCCAATGATAAAAACCCATCTGTTTCCACCGAAAAACCTGGCAGGGGATCGTTTGCAACAGTCTGGCACCATTTTTGAGTGAATTGCAGAACGTAAGATTTTTGCTGAAATTGTGACCGCGCGGCTTAGGGATTTTTTTTAAAAAAAAGTTGTTCAGACTTTGCGGGCTAATTTTGTTTAAATGATAAAAACCCATCTGTTTCCACCGAAAAACCTGGCAGGGGATCGTTTGCAACAGTCTGGCACCATTTTTGAGTGAATTGCAGAACGTCAGATTTTTCCTGAAATTGTGACCGCGCGGCTTAGTGATTTTTTCAAAAAAAAGTTGTTCAGACTTTGCGGGCAAATTTTGTTTCAATGAGAAAAACCCATCTGTTTCCACCGAAAAAACTGTTAGAGGTTCGTTTGCAACAGTTTGGCACCATTTTTGAGTGAATTGCAGAACGTCAGATTTTTGCTGAAATTGTGACCGCGCGGCTTAGGGATTTTTTCAAAAAAAAGTTGTTCAGACGTCAACGGCTAATTCTGTTTCCAATGATAAAAACCCATCTCTTTCCACCAAAAAACCTGGCAGGGGATCGTTTGCAACAGTCTGGCACCATTTTTGAGTGAAATGTAGAACGTCAGATTTTTGCTGGAATTGTGACCGCGCGGCTTAGCGATTTTTTCAAAAAAAAGTTGTTCACACCTTGTGGGCTAATTCTGTTTCAATGATAAAAACCCATCTGTTTTCACCGAAAAACCAGGCAGGGGATCGTTTGCAACAGTCTGGCACCATTTTTGAGTGAATTGCAGAACGTCAGATTTTTGCTGAAATTGTGACCTGAGGGATTTTTTCAAAAAAAAGTTGTTCAGACGTCAACGGCTTATTCTGTTTCCAATGATAAAAACCCATCTGTTTCCACCGAAAAACCTGGCAGGGGATCGTTTGCAACAGTCTGGCACCATTTTTGAGTGAATTGCAGAACGTCAGATTTTTGCTGAAATTGTGACCGCGCGGCTTAGGGATTTTTTCAAAAAAAAGTTGTTCAGACGTGAACGGCTAATTCTGTTTCCAATGATAAAAACCCATCTGTTTCCACCGAAAAACCTGGCAGGGGATCGTTTGCAACAGTCTGGCAACATTTTTGAGTGAATTGCAGAACGTAAGATTTTTGCTGAAATTGTGACCGCGCGGCTTAGGGATTTTTTTTAAAAAAAAGTTGTTCAGACTTTGCGGGCTAATTTTGTTTCAATGATAAAAACCCATCTGTTTCCACCGAAAAACCTGGCAGGGGATCGTTTGCAACAGTCTGGCACCATTTTTGAGTGAATTGCAGAACGTAAGATTTTTGCTGAAATTGTGACCGCGCGGCTTAGGGATTTTTTCAAAAAAAAAGTTGATCAGACTTTGCGGGCTAATTTTGTTTCAATGATAAAAACCCATCTGTTTCCACCGAAAAACCTGGCAGGGGATCGTTTGCAACAGTCTGGCACCATTTTTGAGTGAATTGCAGAACGTCAGATTTTTGCTGAAATTGTGACCGCGCGGCTGAGGGATTTTTTTTAAAAAAAAGTTGTTCAGACTTTGCGGGCAAATTTTGGTTCAATGATAAAAACCCATCTGTTTCCACCGAAAAAATTGTTCGAGGTTCGTTTGCAACAGTTTGGCACCATTTTTGAGTGAATTGAAGAACGTCAGATTTTTGCTGAAATTGTGACCGCGCGGCTGAGGGATTTTTTTAAAAAAAAAGTTGTTCAGACTTTGCGGGCAAATTTTGGTTCAATGATAAAAACCCATCTGTTTCCACCGAAAAAATTGTTCGAGGTTCGTTTGCAACAGTTTGGCACCATTTTTGAGTGAATTGAAGAACGTCAGATTTTTGCTGAAATTGTGACCGCGCGGCTGAGGGATTTTTTTTAAAAAAAAGTTGTTCAGACTTTGCGGGCAAATTTTGGTTCAATGATAAAAACCCATCTGTTTCCACCGAAAAAATTGTTCGAGGTTCGTTTGCAACAGTTTGGCACCATTTTTGAGTGAATTGAAGAACGTCAGATTTTTGCTGAAATCGTGACCGCGCGGCTGAGGGATTTTTTCAAAAAAAAGTTGTTCAGACGTCAACGGCTAATTCTGTTTCCAATGATAAAAACCCATCTGTTTCCACCGAAAAACCTGGCAGGGGATCGTTTGCAACAGTCTGGCACCATTTTTGAGTGAATTGCAGAACGTCAGATTTTTGCTGAAATTCGCGGCTTAGGGATTTTTTCAAAAAAAAGTTGTTCAGACGTCAACGGCTAATTCTGTTTCCAATGATAAAAACCCATCTGTTTCCACCGAAAAACCTGGCAGGGGATCGTTTGAAACAGTTAGGCACCATTTTTGAGTGAATTGCAGAACATCAGATTTTTGCTGAAATTGTGACCGCGCGCGGTTTAGGGATTTTTTCAAAAAAAAGTTGTTCAGACTTTGCGGGCAAATTTTGGTTCAATGATAAAAACCCATCTGTTTCCACCGAAAAAATTGTTCGAGGTTCGTTTGCAGCAGTTTGGCACCATTTTTGAGTGAATTGAGAACGTCAGATTTTTGCTGAAATTGTGACCGCGCGGCTTAGGGATTATTTCAAAAAAAAGTTGTTCAGACGTCAACGGCTAATTCTGTTTCCAATGATAAAAACCAATCTGTTTCCACCGAAAAACCTGGCAGGGGATCGTTTGAAACAGTTTGGCACCATTTTTGAGTGAAATGCAGAACGTCAGATTTTTGCTGAAATTGTGACCGTGCGGCTTTGTGATTTTTTCAAAAAAAAGTTGTTCAGACTTTGCGGGCAAATTTTGTTTCAATGATAAAAACCCATCTGCTTCTACCGAAAAACCTGGCAGGGGATCGTTTGCAACAGTCTGGCACCATTTTTGAGTGAATTGCAGAATGTCAGATTTTTGCTGAAATTGTGACCGCGCGCCTTAGGGATTTTTTCAAAAAAAAGTTGTTCAGACATTAACGGCTAATTCTGTTTCCAATGATAAAAACCCATCTGTTTCCACCGAAAAACCTGGCAGGGGATCGTTTGCAACAGTCTGGCACCATTTTTGAGTGAATTGCAGAACGTCAGATTTTTGCTGATATTGTGACCGCGCGGCTTAGGGATTTTTTCAAAAAAAAGTTGTTCAGACTTTGCGGGCAAATTTTGGTTCAATGATAAAAACCCATCTGTTTGCACCGAAAAAATTGTTCGAGGTTCGTTTGCAACAGTTTGGCACCATTTTTGAGTGAATTGAAGAACGTCAGATTTTTGCTGAAATTGTGACCTGAGGGATTTTTTCAAAAAAAAAGTTGTTCAGAAGTCAACGGCTAATTCTGTTTACAAGGATAAAAACCCATCTGTTTTCACCGAAAAACCTGGCAGGGGATCGTTTGAAACAGTTAGGCACCATTTTTGAGTGAATTGCAGAACATCAGATTTTTGCTGAAATTGTGACCTCGCGCGGTTTAGGGATTTTATCAAAAAAAAGTTGTTCACAACGTGCCGGCTAATTCTGTTTCCAATGATAAAAACCCATCTGTTTCCACCGCAAAACCTGGCAGGGGATCGTTTGCAACAGTCTGGCACCATTTTTGAGTGAATTGCAGAACGTCAGATTTTTGCTGAAATTGTGACCGCGCGGCTTAGGGATTTTTTCAAAAAAAAGTTGTTCACACCTTGTGGGCTAAATCTCTTTCAATGATAAAAACCCATCTGTTTCCACCGAAAAACCTGGCAGGGGATCGTTTGAAACAGTCTGGCACCGTTTTTGAGTCAATTCCAGAACGTCAGATTTTTGCTGAAATTGTGACCGCGCGGCTTAGTGATTTTTTTTAAAAAAAAGTTGTTCACACCGTGCCGGCTCATTCTGTTTCCAATGATAAAAACCCATCTGTTTCCACCGAAAAACCTGGCAGGGGATCGTTTGCAACAGTCTGGCACCATTTTTGAGTGAATTGCAGAACGTCAGATTTTTGCTGAAATTGTGACCGCGCGGCTTAGGGATTTTTTCAAAAAAAAGTTGTTCAGACGTAAACGGCTAATTCTGTTTCCAATGATAAAAACCCATCTCTTTCCACCGAAAAACCTGTCAGGGGATCGTTTGAAACAGGTTGGCAGCATTTTTGAGTGAAATGCAGAACGTCAGATTTTTGCTGAAATTGTGACCGCGCGGCTTAGGGATTTTTTCAAAAAAAAGTTGTTCAGACGTCAACGGCTAATTCTGTTTCCAATGATAAAAACCCATCTGTTTCCACCGAAAAACCTGGCAGGGGATCGTTTGCAACAGTCTGGCACCATTTTTGAGTGAATTCCAGAACGTCAGATTTTTGCTCAAATTGTGACCGCGTGGCTTAGGGATTTTTTCAAAAAAAAGTTGTTCACACCTTGTGGGCTAATTCTCTTTCAATGATAAAAACCCATCTGTTTCCACCGAAAAACCTGGCAGGGGATCGTTTGAAACAGTCTGGCACCGTTTTTGAGTGAATTCCAGAACGTCAGATTTTTGCTGAAATTGTGACCGCGCGGCTTAGGGATTTTATTGTTAAAAGTTGTTCACACCGTGCCAGCTAATTCTGTTTCCAATGATAAAAACCCATCTGTTTCCACCAAAAAACCTGGCAGGGGATCGTTTGCAACAGTCTGGCACCATTTTTGAGTTAATTGCAGAACGTCAGATTTTTGCTGAAATTGTGACCGCGCGGCTTAGGGATTTTTTCAAAAAAAAGTTGTTCAGACGTCAACAGCTAATTCTGTTTCCAATGATAAAAACCAATCTGTTTCCACCGAAAAACCTGGCAGGGGATCGTTTGAAACAGTTTGGCACCATTTTTGAGTGAAATGCAGAACGTCAGATTTTTGCTGAAATTGTGACCGTGCGGCTTTGTGATTTTTTCAAAAAAAAGTTGTTCAGACTTTGCGGGCAAATTTTGGTTCAATGATAAAAACCCATCTGTTTCCACCGAAAAAACTGTTAGAGGTTCGTTTGCAACAGTTTGGCACCATTTTTGAGTGAATTGCAGAACGTCAGATTTTTGCTGAAATTGTGACCGCGCGGCTTAGGGATTTTTTCAAAAAAAAGTTGTTCAGACGTCAACGGCTAATTCTGTTTCCAATGATAAAAACCCATCTCTTTCCACCAAAAAACCTGGCAGGGGATCGTTTGCAACAGTCTGGCACCATTTTTGAGTGAAATGTAGAACGTCAGATTTTTGCTGAAATTGTGACCGCGCGGCTTAGCGATTTTTTCAAAAAAAAGTTGTTCACACCTTGTGGGCTAATTCTGTTTCAATGATAAAAACCCATCTGTTTCTACCGAAAAATCTGGCAGGGGATCGTTTGCAACAGTCTGGCACCATTTTTTAGTGAATTGCAGAATGTCAGATTTTTGCTGAAATTGTGACCGCGCGCCTTAGGGATTTTTTCAAAAAAAAGTTGTTCAGACATTAACGGCTAATTCTGTTTCCAATGATAAAAACCTATCTGTTTCCACCGAAAAACCTGGCAGGGGATCAGTTGAAACAATCTGGCACCATTTTTGAGTGAATTGCAGAACGTCAGATTTTTGCTGAAATTGTGACCGCGCGGCTTAGTGATTTTTTCAAAAAAAAGTTGTTCAGACTTTGCGGGCAAATTTTGGTTCAATGATAAAAACCCATCTGTTTCCACCGAAAAAATTGTTCAAGGTTCGTTTGCAACAGTTTGGCACCATTTTTGAGTGAATTGAAGAACGTCAGATTTTTGCTGAAATTGTGACCTAAGGGATTTTTTCAAAAAAAAGTTGTTCAGACGTCAACGGCTAATTCTGTTTCCAATGATAAAAACCCATCTGTTTCCACCAAAAAACCTGGCAGGGGATCGTTTGCAACAGTCTGGCACCATTTTTGAGTGAATTGCAGAACGTCAGATTTTTGCTGAAATTGTGACCGCGCGGCTTAGGGATTTTTTCAAAAAAAAGTTGTTCAGACGTCAACGGCTAATTCTGTTTCCAATGATAAAAACCCATCTGTTTCCACCGAAAAACCTGGCAGGGGATCGTTTGCAACAGTCTGGCACCATTTTTGAGTGAATTGCAGAACGTAAGATTTTTGCTGAAATTGTGACCGCGCGGCTTAGGGATTTTTTGAAAAAAAAAGTTGTTCAGACTTTGCGGGCTAATTTTGTTTCAATGATAAAAACCCATCTGTTTCCACCGAAAAACCTGGCAGGGGATCGTTTGCAACAGTCTGGCACCATTTTTGAGTGAATTGCAGAACGTCAGATTTTTGCTGAAATTGTGACCGCGCGGCTTAGTGATTTTTTTTAAAAAAAGTTGTTCAGACTTTGCGGGCAAATTTTGTTTCAATGAGAAAAACCCATCTGTTTCCACCGAAAAAACTGTTAGAGGTTCGTTTGCAACAGTTTGGCACCATTTTTGAGTGAATTGCAGAACGTCAGATTTTTGCTGAAATTGTGACCGCGCGGCTTAGGGATTTTTTCAAAAAAAAGTTGTTCAGACGTCAACGGCTAATTCTGTTTCCAATGATAAAAACCCATCTCTTTCCACCAAAAAACCTGGCAGGGGATCGTTTGCAACAGTCTGGCACCATTTTTGAGTGAAATGTAGAACGTCAGATTTTTGCTGGAATTGTGACCGCGCGGCTTAGCGATTTTTTCAAAAAAAAGTTGTTCACACCTTGTGGGCTAATTCTGTTTCAATGATAAAAACCCATCTGTTTCCACCGAAAAACCTGGCAGGGGATCGTTTGCAACAGTCTGGCACCATTTTTGAGTGAATTGCAGAACGTCAGATTTTTGCTGAAATTGTGACCGCGCGGCTTAGGGATTTTTTCAAAAAAAAGTTGTTCAGACTTTGCGGGCAAATTTTGGTTCAATGATAAAAACCCATCTGTTTCCACCGAAAAAATTGTTCGAGGTTCGTTTGCAACAGTTTGGCACCATTTTTGAGTGAATTGAAGAACGTCAGATTTTTTCTGAAATTGTGACCTGAGGGATTTTTTCAAAAAAAAGTTGTTCAGACGTCAACGGCTTATTCTGTTTCCAATGATAAAAACCCATCTGTTTCCACCGAAAAACCTGGCAGGGGATCGTTTGCAACAGTCTGGCACCATTTTTGAGTGAATTGCAGAACGTCAGATTTTTGCTGAAATTGTGACCGCGCGGCTTAGGGATTTTTTAAAAAAAAAGTTGTTCAGACGTCAACGGCTAATTCTGTTTCCAATGATAAAAACCCATCTGTTTCCACCGAAAAACCTGGCAGGGGATCGTTTGCAACAGTCTGGCACCATTTTTGAGTGAATTGCAGAACGTAAGATTTTTGCTGAAATTGTGACCGCGCGGCTTAGGGATTTTTTTTAAAAAAAAGTTGTTCAGACTTTGCGGGCTAATTTTGTTTCAATGATAAAAACCCATCTGTTTCCATCGAAAAACCTGGCAGGGGATCGTTTGCAACAGTCTGGCACCATTTTTTTGTGAATTGCAGAACGTCAGATTTTTGCTGAAATTGTGACCGCGCGGCTGAGGGTTTTTTTTTAAAAAAAAGTTGTTCAGACTTTGCGGGCAAATTTTGGATCAATTATAAAAACCCATCTGTTTCCACCGAAAAAATTGTTCGAGGTTCGTTTGCAACAGTTTGGCACCATTTTTGAGTGAATTGAAGAACGTCAGATTTTTGCTGAAATTGTGACCGCGCGGCTGAGGGATTTTTTCAAAAAAAAGTTGTTCAGACGTCAACGGCTAATTCTGTTTCCAATGATAAAAACCCATCTGTTTCCGCCGAAAAACCTGGCAGGGGATCGTTTGCAACAGTCTGGCACCATTTTTGAGTGAATTGCAGAACGTAAGATTTTTGCTGAAATTGTGACCGCGCGGCTTAGGGATTTTTTCAAAAAAAAAGTTGATCAGACTTTGCGGGCTAATTTTGTTTCAATGATAAAAACCCATCTGTTTCCACCGAAAAACCTGGCAGGGGATCGTTTGCAACAGTCTGGCACCATTTTTGAGTGAATTGCAGAACGTCAGATTTTTGCTGAAATTGTGACCGCGCGGCTGAGGGATTTTTTTTTTAAAAAAGTTGTTCAGACTTTGCGGGCAAATTTTGGTTCAATGATAAAAACCCATCTGTTTCCACCGAAAAAATTGTTCGAGGTTCGTTTGCAACAGTTTGGCACCATTTTTGAGTGAATTGAAGAACGTCAGATTTTTGCTGAAATTGTGACCGCGCGGCTGAGGGATTTTTTTTAAAAAAAAGTTGTTCAGACTTTGCGGGCAAATTTTGGTTCAATGATAAAAACCCATCTGTTTCCACGGAAAAAATTGTTCGAGGTTCGTTTGCAACAGTTTGGCACCATTTTTGAGTGAATTGAAGAACGTCAGATTTTTGCTGAAATTGTGACCTGAGGGATTTTTTCAAAAAAAAGTTGTTCAGACGTCAACGGCTAATTCTGTTTCCAATGATAAAAACCCATCTCTTTCCACCAAAAAACCTGGCAGGGGATCGTTTGCAACAGTCTGGCACCATTTTTGAGTGAATTGCAGAACGTCAGATTTTTGCTGAAATTGTGACCGCGCGGCTTAGGGATTTTTTCAAAAAAAAGTTGTTCAGACGTCAACGGCTAATTCTGTTTCCAATGATAAAAACCCATCTGTTTCCACCGAAAAACCTGGCAGGCGATCGTTTGCAACAGTCTGGCACCATTTTTGAGTGAATTGCAGAACGTCAGATTTTTGCTGAAATTGTGACCGCGCGGCTTAGGGATTTTTTCAAAAAAAAAGTTGTTCAGAGTTTGCGGGCTAATTTTGTTTCAATGATAAAAACCCATCTGTTTCCACCGAAAAACCTGGCAGGGGATCGTTTGCAACAGTCTGGCACCATTTTTGAGTGAATTGCAGAACGTCAGATTTTTGCTGAAATTGTGACCTCGCGGCTGAGGGATTTTTTCAAAAAAAAAGTTGTTCAGACTTTGCGGGCAAATTTTGGTTCAATGATAAAAACCCATCTGTTTCCACCGAAAAAATTGTTCGAGGTTCGTTTGCAACAGTTTGGCACCATTTTTGAGTGAATTGCAGAACGTCAGATTTTTGCTGAAATTGTGACCGCGCGGCTGAGGGATTTTTTCAAAAAAAAGTTGTTCAGACGTCAACGGCTAATTCTGTTTCCAATGATAAAAACCCATCTGTTTCCACCGAAAAACCTGGCAGGGGATCGTTTGCAACAGTCTGGCACCATTTTTGAGTGAATTGCAGAACATCAGATTTTTGCTGAAATTGTGACCGCGCGGCTTAGGGATTTTTTCAAAAAAAAGTTGTTCAGACGTCAACGGCTAATTCTGTTTCCAATGATAAAAACCCATCTGTTTCCACCGAAAAACCTGGCAGGGGATCGTTTGCAACAGTCTGGCACCATTTTTGAGTGAATTGAAGAACGTCAGATTTTTGCTGAAATTGTGACCGCGCGGCTGAGGGATTTTTTCAAAAAAAAGTTGTTCAGACGTCAACGGCTAATTCTGTTTCCAATGATAAAAACCCATCTGTTTCCACCGAAAAACCTGGCAGGGGATCGTTTGCAACAGTCTGGCACCATTTTTGAGTGAATTGCAGAACGTCAGATTTTTGCTGAAATTGTGACCGCGCGGCTTAGGGATTTTTTAAAAAAAAAGTTGTTCAGACGTCAACGGCTAATTCTGTTTCCAATGATAAAAACCCATCTGTTTCCACCGAAAAACCTGGCAGGGGATCGTTTGAAACAGTTTGGCACCATTTTTGAGTGAATTGCAGAACGTCAGATTTTTGCTGAAATTGTGACCGCGCGGCTTAGGGATTTTTTTTAAAAAAAGTTGTTCACAACGTGCCCGCTAATTCTGTTTCCAATGATAAAAACCCATCTGTTTCCACCGAAAAACCTGGCAGGGGATCGTTTGCAACAGTCTGGCACCATTTTTGAGTGAATTGAAGAACGTCAGATTTTTGCTGAAATTGTGACCGCGCGGCTGAGGGATTTTTTCAAAAAAAAGTTGTTCAGACGTCAACGGCTAATTCTGTTTCCAATGATAAAAACCCATCTGTTTCCACCGAAAAACCTGGCAGGGGATCGTTTGCAACAGTCTGGCACCATTTTTGAGTGAATTGCAGAACGTCAGATTTTTGCTGAAATTGTGACCGCGCGGCTTAGGGATTTTTTTAAAAAAAAGTTGTTCAGACTTTGCGGGCAAATTTTGGTTCAATGATAAAAACCCATCTGTTTCCACCGAAAAAATTGTTCGAGGTTCGTTTGCAACAGTTTGGCACCATTTTTGAGTGAATTGAAGAACGTCAGATTTTTGCTGAAATTGTGACCTGAGGGATTTTTTCAAAAAAAAGTTGTTCAGACGTCAACGGCTAATTCTGTTTCCAATGATAAAAACCCATCTCTTTCCACCAAAAAACCTGGCAGGGGATCGTTTGCAACAGTCTGGCACCATTTTTGAGTGAATTGCAGAACGTCAGATTTTTGCTGAAATTGTGACCGCGCGGCTTAGGGATTTTTTCAAAAAAAAGTTGTTCAGACGTCAACGGCTAATTCAGTTTCCAATGATAAAAACCCATCTGTTTCCACCGAAAAACCTGGCAGGGGATCGTTTGCAACAGTCTGGCACCATTTTTGAGTGAATTGCAGAACGTCAGATTTTTGCTGAAATTGTGACCTCGCGGCTGAGGGATTTTTTCAAAAAAAAAGTTGTTCAGACTTTGCGGGCAAATTTTGGTTCAATGATAAAAACCCATCTGTTTCCACCGAAAAAATTGTTCGAGGTTCGTTTGCAACAGTTTGGCACCATTTTTGAGTGAATTGCAGAACGTCAGATTTTTGCTGAAATTGTGACCGCGCGGCTGAGGGATTTTTTCAAAAAAAAGTTGTTCAGAAGTCAACGGCTAATTCTGTTTCCAATGATAAAAACCAATCTGTTTCCACCGAAAAACCTGGCAGGGGATCGTTTGAAACAGTTTGGCACCATTTTTGAGTGAAATGCAGAACGTCAGATTTTTGCTGAAATTGTGACCGTGCGGCTTTGTGATTTTTTCAAAAAAAAGTTGTTCAGACTTTGCGGGAAAATTTTGTTTCAATGATAAAAACCCATCTGTTTCCACCGAAAAAACTGTTAGAGGTTCGTTTGCAACAGTTTGGCACCATTTTTGAGTGAATTGCAGAACGTCAGATTTTTGCTGAAATTGTGACCGCGCGGCTTAGGGATTTTTTCAAAAAAAAGTTGTTCAGACGTCAACGGCTAATTCTGTTTCCAATGATAAAAACCCATCTCTTTCCACCAAAAAACCTGGCAGGGGATCGTTTGCAACAGTCTGGCACCATTTTTGAGTGAAATGTAGAACGTCAGATTTTTGCTGAAATTGTGACCGCGCGGCTTAGCGATTTTTTCAAAAAAAAGTTGTTCACACCTTGTGGGCTAATTCTGTTTCAATGATAAAAACCCATCTGTTTCTACCGAAAAACCTGGCAGGGGATCGTTTGCAACAGTCTGGCACCATTTTTGAGTGAATTGCAGAATGTCAGATTTTTTACTGAAATTGTGACCTGAGGGATTTTTTCAAAAAAAAGTTGTTCAGACGTCAACGGCTAATTCTGTTTCAATGATAAAAACCCATCTGTTTCCACCGCAAAACCTGTCAGGTGATCGTTTGCAACAGTCTGGCACCATTTCTGAGTGAATTGCAGAACGTCAGATTTTTGCTGAAATTGTGACCGCGCGGCTTAGGGATTTTTTCAAAAAAAAAGTTGTTCAGACTTTGCGGGCTAATTTTGTTTCAATGATAAAAACCCATCTGTTTCCACCGAAAAACCTGGCAGGGGATCGTTTGCAACAGTCTGGCACCATTTTTGAGTGAATTGCAGAACGTCAGATTTTTGCTGAAATTGTGACCGCGCGGCTTAGGGATTTTTTCAAAAAAAAGTTGTTCAGAAGTCAACGGCTAATTCTGTTTACAAGGATAAAAACCCATCTGTTTTCACCGAAAAACCTGGCAGGGGATCGTTTGAAACAGTTAGGCACCATTTTTGAGTGAATTGCAGAACATCAGATTTTTGCTGAAATTGTGACCGCGCGCGGTTTAGGGATTTTATCAAAAAAAAGTTGTTCACAACGTGCCGGCTAATTCTGTTTAAATGATAAAAACCCATCTGTTTCCACTGAAAAACCTGGCAGGGGATCGTTTGCAACAGTTTGGCACCATTTTTGAGTGAATTGCAGAACGTCAGATTTTTGCTGAAATTGTGACCGCGCGGCTTAGGGATTTTTTTTTAAAAAAGTTGTTCACACCTTGTGGGCTAATTCTGTTTCAATGATAAAAACCCATCTGTTTCCACCGAAAAACCTGGCAGGGGATCGTTTGCAACAGTCTGGCACCATTTTTGAGTGAATTGAAGAACGTCAGATTTTTGCTGAAATTGTGACCGCGCGGCTTAGGGATTTTTTCAAAAAAAAGTTGTTCAGACGTCAACGGCTAATTCTGTTTCCAATGATAAAAACCCATCTGTTTCCACCGAAAAACCTGGCAGGGGATCGTTTGCAACAGTCTGGCACCATTTTTGAGTGAATTGCAGAACGTCAGATTTTTGCTGAAATTGTGACCGCGCGGCTTAGGGATTTTTTCAAAAAAAAAGTTGTTCAGACTTTGCGGGCTAATTTTGTTTCAATGATAAAAACCCATCTGTTTCCACCGAAAAACCTGGCAGGGGATCGTTTGCAACAGTCTGGCACCATTTTTTTTTTTTTTTTTTTTTTTTTTTTTTTTGCGTTTTAAAAACAATTTATTGATGTTCCATCTATATACATTATATCCATATATCGTACATCTCATATTTTTGGACTTCCTTCAACGTCCTTGACATTCATTCGCGTTTGCATCTTTATCGCGCAATCCACTCTTTCATATTGCCATTAATACCCCCTTTCGTACATTATTTCCCATAAGCAATACTTATTAGTGCTTTACAGTGCCTCTTTGAAACCTACTAGCGTTATATTTACTGAACATTTGTTCTCCAGGTAATCCGCAAACTTTCCCCAGTCATCTATAAATTTTTGATCCTTAATATATCTGATTTTCCCTGTTAATCTGTCTAACTCCGCATATTCCGTCAGTTTTAACCTCCACTCTGCAGACGTTGGGCCTTCTTCCTGCTTCCATTTCTGCGCTACCACAATTCTGGCTGCTGTTACCGCATACTGGAAGATTTTACAATCCTTTCTTTTGATATCTTTTCCCACCATACCTAATAAAAAGGCTTCGGGCTTCTTTACAAAGGTGTAGCATAATATCTTTTTGATTTCATTATAAACTTCCTCCCAGAAGCTTTTAACTTTCTCGCATTCCCACCATAGGTGATAAAACGTCCCTTCTTTCTGTCTACATTTCCAACATTTGTTGTCTGTTTTATACATCTTGGCTAGTTTTGCGGGTGTTATGTACCATCTATATAACATTTTTAACATATTCTCCCTCAATAACACACATGCTGTAAATTTTATATTCACTCTCCACAGTTTTCCCCAATTTTCTAGTTGTATGTCATAGCCGAAGTCTTTTGTCCACTGAGTCATCACCGTTTTAACTTTCTCATCTTTCATGTTCCATTCTAACAATATTTTATACATATTTGACAGATTTTTCCGATCATTATCTATAATCTCTCTCTGAAATTTCGATGCCTTTTCTTCATAGCCCCTCTCTTTCACCTCCTTTTTAAATATTTCATTTATCTGAAAGTAGCTCAACCAATCATATGTATATGTTTTTACCTGCTCATATGGTTTAACTTTCCACTTCCCTCCTTCCTTCGATACCATTTCTTCATACCTACCCCATTTTTTCCCCATATTTACTTTCTTTACACTTATCAACTCCACCGGGGCTAACCAGTGTGGGGTTTTTGGTTCTAGTATGTTCTTATATCTATTCCAAACTTCTATCAGAGGTCCTTTAAAGATATGGCTACAAAATCCCTTATGTACTCTTGTCTTATCCCTCCACAAGTACGCATGCCATCCAAATTTGTTCGTATACCCTTCCAGATCTAACAGTTCTGTATCTTCCAACTTTATCCACTCTTTTATCCAGCTGAGGCATGCGGCCTCGTAGTACAATCTCATGTCTGGTAGGGCGAAGCCCCCTCTTTCAGTAATATCTGTTAATACCTTAAACTTAATTCTGGGCTTCTTTCCTTCCCAGACATATCTAAAGATCGCCCTTTGCCATTCTTTAAAATTTTTTGTGCCTTTTATTATGGGGATCGTTTGAAATAAAAATAACATTTTAGGGAGTATCATCATTTTGACCATGGATATTCTTCCCCATAATGATAATTTCATCCTGGCCCAAACCTCCAAATTTTTCTTAATTCCATTCCACACCGGGGTGTAGTTATTTTGGTATAGGTCGATATTTTTGTTGGTGAGCCAGAGTCCTAAATATTTTACTTTTTTGACTACTTCAATTCCTGTTTGTTGCTGTAATAATTCTATCTTGTCATGATCCAGGTTTTTAACTATCATTTTTGTCTTACTCTTATTCAGTTTGAATCCTGCTAACTTTCCAAATTCCTCCATCTCCTCCAAAATTCCCTTTATACTGTCTATGGGTTCTTCCACCGTTAAGACCACGTCATCAGCATATGCTTTAACTTTATATTCATTTGAGCCTAACGATACTCCCTTAATTTGTTTATTATTCCTTATTGCATTTAGTAGTACCTCCAGAACAGCTATGAATAGCAGCGGCGAAAGCGGACAACCCTGCCTTGTCCCTTTGGATATTTTTATATCTTCTGTTATAACGTTGTTTATTATCAGCTTCGCCTTCTGTTCTGTGTAAATTGCCTTTATACCATTCCAGAATTCTTGACCCACTTCCATGATTTCCAAGTTTCTCAACATAAAATCCCAGGCCACGTTATCGAAAGAGTCTGGCACCATTTTTGAGTGAATTGCAGAACGTCAGATTTTTGCTGAAATTGTGACCGCGCGGCTGAGGGATTTTTTCAAAAAAAAAGTTGTTCAGACTTTGCGGGCAAATTTTGGTTCAATGATAAAAACCCATCTGTTTCCACCGAAAAAATTGTTCGAGGTTCGTTTGCAACAGTTTGGCACCATTTTTGAGTGAATTGAAGAACGTCAGATTTTTGCTGAAATTGTGACCGCGCGGCTGAGGGATTTTTTCAAAAAAAAGTTGTTCAGACGTCAACGGCTAATTCTGTTTCCAATGATAAAAACCCATCTGTTTCCACCGAAAAACCTGGCAGGGGATCGTTTGCAACAGTCTGGCACCATTTTTGAGTGAATTGCAGAACGTCAGATTTTTGCTGAAATTGTGACCGCGCGGCTTAGGGATTTTTTCAAAAAAAAGTTGTTCAGACGTCAACGGCTAATTCTGTTTCCAATGATAAAAACCCATCTGTTTCCACCGAAAAACCTGGCAGGGGATCGTTTGAAACAGTTTGGCACCATTTTTGAGTGAATTGCAGAACGTCAGATTTTTGCTGAAATTGTGACCGCGCGGCTTAGGGATTTTTTTTAAAAAAAGTTGTTCACAACGTGCCGGCTAATTCTGTTTCCAATGATAAAAACCCATCTGTTTCCACCGAAAAACCTGGCAGGGGATCGTTTGCAACAGTCTGGCACCATTTTTGAGTGAATTGAAGAACGTCAGATTTTTTCTGAAATTGTGACCGCGCGGCTGAGGGATTTTTTCAAAAAAAAGTTGTTCAGACGTCAACGGCTAATTCTGTTTCCAATGATAAAAACCCATCTGTTTCCACCGAAAAACCTGGCAGGGGATCGTTTGCAACAGTCTGGCACCATTTTTGAGTGAATTGCAGAACGTCAGATTTTTGCTGAAATTGTGACCGCGCGGCTTAGTGATTTTTTTAAAAAAAAGTTGTTCAGACTTTGCGGGCAAATTTTGGTTCAATGATAAAAACCCATCTGTTTCCACGGAAAAAATTGTTCGAGGTTCGTTTGCAACAGTTTGGCACCATTTTTGAGTGAATTGAAGAACGTCAGATTTTTGCTGAAATTGTGACCTGAGGGATTTTTTCAAAAAAAAAGTTGATCAGACTTTGCGGGCTAATTTTGTTTCAATGATAAAAACCCATCTGTTTCCACCGAAAAACCTGGCAGGGGATCGTTTGCAACAGTCTGGCACCATTTTTGAGTGAATTGCAGAACGTAAGATTTTTGCTGAAATTGTGACCGCGCGGCTGAGGGATTTTTTTTAAAAAAAAGTTGTTCAGACTTTGCGGGCAAATTTTGGTTCAATGATAAAAACCCATCTGTTTCCACCGAAAAAATTGTTCGAGGTTCGTTTGCAACAGTTTGGCACCATTTTTGAGTGAATTGAAGAACGTCAGATTTTTGCTGAAATTGTGACCGCGCGGCTGAGGGATTTTTTTAAAAAAAAAGTTGTTCAGACTTTGCGGGCAAATTTTGGTTCAATGATAAAAACCCATCTGTTTCCACGGAAAAAATTGTTCGAGGTTCGTTTGCAACAGTTTGGCACCATTTTTGAGTGAATTGAAGAACGTCAGATTTTTGCTGAAATTGTGACCTGAGGGATTTTTTCAAAAAAAAGTTGTTCAGACGTCAACGGCTAATTCTGTTTCCAATGATAAAAACCCATCTGTTTCCACCGAAAAACCTGGCAGGGGATCGTTTGCAACAGTCTGGCACCATTTTTGAGTGAATTGCAGAACGTCAGATTTTTGCTGAAATTGTGACCGCGCGGCTTAGGGATTTTTTCAAAAAAAAGTTGTTCAGACGTCAACGGCTAATTCTGTTTCCAATGATAAAAACCCATCTGTTTCCACCGAAAAACCTGGCAGGGGATCGTTTGCAACAGTCTGGCACCATTTTTGAGTGAATTGCAGAACGTCAGATTTTTGCTGAAATTGTGACCTCGCGGCTGAGGGATTTTTTCAAAAAAAAAGTTGTTCAGACTTTGCGGGCAAATTTTGGTTCAATGATAAAAACCCATCTGTTTCCACCGAAAAAATTGTTCGAGGTTCGTTTGCAACAGTTTGGCACCATTTTTGAGTGAATTGCAGAACGTCAGATTTTTGCTGAAATTGTGACCGCGCGGCTGAGGGATTTTTTCAAAAAAAAGTTGTTCAGACGTCAACGGCTAATTCTGTTTCCAATGATAAAAAACCATCTGTTTCCACCGAAAAACCTGGCAGGGGATCGTTTGCAACAGTCTGGCACCATTTTTGAGTGAATTGCAGAACGTCAGATTTTTGCTGAAATTGTGACCGCGCGGCTTAGGGATTTTTTCAAAAAAAAGTTGTTCAGACGTCAACGGCTAATTCTGTTTCCAATGATAAAAACCCATCTGTTTCCACCGAAAAACCTGGCAGGGGATCGTTTGCAACAGTCTGGCACCATTTTTGAGTGAATTGAAGAACGTCAGATTTTTGCTGAAATTGTGACCGCGCGGCTGAGGGATTTTTTCAAAAAAAAGTTGTTCAGAAGTCAACGGCTAATTCTGTTTCCAATGATAAAAACCAATCTGTTTCCACCGAAAAACCTGGCAGGGGATCGTTTGAAACAGTTTGGCACCATTTTTGAGTGAAATGCAGAACGTCAGATTTTTGCTGAAATTGTGACCGTGCGGCTTTGTGATTTTTTCAAAAAAAAGTTGTTCAGACTTTGCGGGAAAATTTTGTTTCAATGATAAAAACCCATCTGTTTCCACCGAAAAAACTGTTAGAGGTTCGTTTGCAACAGTTTGGCACCATTTTTGAGTGAATTGCAGAACGTCAGATTTTTGCTGAAATTGTGACCGCGCGGCTTAGGGATTTTTTCAAAAAAAAGTTGTTCAGACGTCAACGGCTAATTCTGTTTCCAATGATAAAAACCCATCTCTTTCCACCAAAAAACCTGGCAGGGGATCGTTTGCAACAGTCTGGCACCATTTTTGAGTGAAATGTAGAACGTCAGATTTTTGCTGAAATTGTGACCGCGCGGCTTAGCGATTTTTTCAAAAAAAAGTTGTTCACACCTTGTGGGCTAATTCTGTTTCAATGATAAAAACCCATCTGTTTCTACCGAAAAACCTGGCAGGGGATCGTTTGCAACAGTCTGGCACCATTTTTGAGTGAATTGCAGAATGTCAGATTTTTTACTGAAATTGTGACCTGAGGGATTTTTTCAAAAAAAAGTTGTTCAGACGTCAACGGCTAATTCTGTTTCCAATGATAAAAACCCATCTGTTTCCACCGAAAAACCTGGCAGGGGATCGTTTGCAACAGTCTGGCACCATTTTTGAGTGAATTGCAGAACGTCAGATTTTTGCTGAAATTGTGACCGCGCGGCTTAGGGATTTTTTCCAAAAAAAAGTTGTTCAGACTTTGCGGGCTAATTTTGTTTCAATGATAAAAACCCATCTGTTTCCACCGAAAAACCTGGCAGGGGATCGTTTGCAACAGTCTGGCACCATTTTTGAGTGAATTGCAGAACGTCAGATTTTTGCTGAAATTGTGACCGCGCGGCTTAGGGATTTTTTCAAAAAAAAGTTGTTCAGAAGTCAACGGCTAATTCTGTTTACAAGGATAAAAACCCATCTGTTTTCACCGAAAAACCTGGCAGGGGATCGTTTGAAACAGTTAGGCACCATTTTTGAGTGAATTGCAGAACATCAGATTTTTGCTGAAATTGTGACCGCGCGCGGTTTAGGGATTTTATCAAAAAAAAGTTGTTCACAACGTGCCGGCTAATTCTGTTTAAATGATAAAAACCCATCTGTTTCCACTGAAAAACCTGGCAGGGGATCGTTTGCAACAGTTTGGCACCATTTTTGAGTGAATTGCAGAACGTCAGATTTTTGCTGAAATTGTGACCGCGCGGCTTAGGGATTTTTTTTTAAAAAAGTTGTTCACACCTTGTGGGCTAATTCTGTTTCAATGATAAAAACCCATCTGTTTCCACCGAAAAACCTGGCAGGGGATCGTTTGCAACAGTCTGGCACCATTTTTGAGTGAATTGAAGAACGTCAGATTTTTGCTGAAATTGTGACCGCGCGGCTTAGGGATTTTTTCAAAAAAAAGTTGTTCAGACGTCAACGGCTAATTCTGTTTCCAATGATAAAAACCCATCTGTTTCCACCGAAAAACCTGGCAGGGGATCGTTTGCAACAGTCTGGCACCATTTTTGAGTGAATTGCAGAACGTCAGATTTTTGCTGAAATTGTGACCGCGCGGCTTAGGGATTTTTTCAAAAAAAAAGTTGTTCAGACTTTGCGGGCTAATTTTGTTTCAATGATAAAAACCCATCTGTTTCCACCGAAAAACCTGGCAGGGGATCGTTTGCAACAGTCTGGCACCATTTTTGAGTGAATTGCAGAACGTCAGATTTTTGCTGAAATTGTGACCGCGCGGCTGAGGGATTTTTTCAAAAAAAAAGTTGTTCAGACTTTGCGGGCAAATTTTGGTTCAATGATAAAAACCCATCTGTTTCCACCGAAAAAATTGTTCGAGGTTCGTTTGCAACAGTTTGGCACCATTTTTGAGTGAATTGAAGAACGTCAGATTTTTGCTGAAATTGTGACCGCGCGGCTGAGGGATTTTTTCAAAAAAAAGTTGTTCAGACGTCAACGGCTAATTCTGTTTCCAATGATAAAAACCCATCTGTTTCCACCGAAAAACCTGGCAGGGGATCGTTTGCAACAGTCTGGCACCATTTTTGAGTGAATTGCAGAACGTCAGATTTTTGCTGAAATTGTGACCGCGCGGCTTAGGGATTTTTTCAAAAAAAAGTTGTTCAGACGTCAACGGCTAATTCTGTTTCCAATGATAAAAACCCATCTGTTTCCACCGAAAAACCTGGCAGGGGATCGTTTGAAACAGTTTGGCACCATTTTTGAGTGAATTGCAGAACGTCAGATTTTTGCTGAAATTGTGACCGCGCGGCTTAGGGATTTTTTTTAAAAAAAGTTGTTCACAACGTGCCGGCTAATTCTGTTTCCAATGATAAAAACCCATCTGTTTCCACCGAAAAACCTGGCAGGGGATCGTTTGCAACAGTCTGGCACCATTTTTGAGTGAATTGAAGAACGTCAGATTTTTTCTGAAATTGTGACCGCGCGGCTGAGGGATTTTTTCAAAAAAAAGTTGTTCAGACGTCAACGGCTAATTCTGTTTCCAATGATAAAAACCCATCTGTTTCCACCGAAAAACCTGGCAGGGGATCGTTTGCAACAGTCTGGCACCATTTTTGAGTGAATTGCAGAACGTCAGATTTTTGCTGAAATTGTGACCGCGCGGCTTAGGGATTTTTTTAAAAAAAAGTTGTTCAGACGTCAACGGCTAATTCTGTTTCCAATGATAAAAACCCATCTGTTTCCACCGAAAAACCTGGCAGGGGATCGTTTGCAACAGTCTGGCACCATTTTTGAGTGAATTGCAGAACGTCAGATTTTTGCTGAAATTGTGACCGCGCGGTTTAGTGATTTTTTTAAAAAAAAGTTGTTCAGACTTTGCGGGCAAATTTTGGTTCAATGATAAAAACCCATCTGTTTCCACGGAAAAAATTGTTCGAGGTTCGTTTGCAACAGTTTGGCACCATTTTTGAGTGAATTGAAGAACGTCAGATTTTTGCTGAAATTGTGACCTGAGGGATTTTTTCAAAAAAAAAGTTGATCAGACTTTGCGGGCTAATTTTGTTTCAATGATAAAAACCCATCTGTTTCCACCGAAAAACCTGGCAGGGGATCGTTTGCAACAGTCTGGCACCATTTTTGAGTGAATTGCAGAACGTAAGATTTTTGCTGAAATTGTGACCGCGCGGCTGAGGGATTTTTTTTTAAAAAAAGTTGTTCAGACTTTGCGGGCAAATTTTGGTTCAATGATAAAAACCCATCTGTTTCCACCGAAAAAATTGTTCGAGGTTCGTTTGCAACAGTTTGGCACCATTTTTGAGTGAATTGAAGAACGTCAGATTTTTGCTGAAATTGTGACCGCGCGGCTGAGGGATTTTTTTTTAAAAAAAGTTGTTCAGACTTTGCGGGCAAATTTTGGTTCAATGATAAAAACCCATCTGTTTCCACGGAAAAAATTGTTCGAGGTTCGTTTGCAACAGTTTGGCACCATTTTTGAGTGAATTGAAGAACGTCAGATTTTTGCTGAAATTGTGACCGCGCGGCTGAGGGATTTTTTTTTAAAAAAAGTTGTTCAGACTTTGCGGGCAAATTTTGGTTCAATGATAAAAACCCATCTGTTTCCACGGAAAAAATTGTTCGAGGTTCGTTTGCAACAGTTTGGCACCATTTTTGAGTGAATTGAAGAACGTCAGATTTTTGCTGAAATTGTGACCGCGCGGCTGAGGGATTTTTTTTTTAAAAAAGTTGTTCAGACTTTGCGGGCAAATTTTGGTTCAATGATAAAAACCCATCTGTTTCCACGGAAAAAATTGTTCGAGGTTCGTTTGCAACAGTTTGGCACCATTTTTGAGTGAATTGAAGAACGTCAGATTTTTGCTGAAATTGTGACCGCGCGGCTGAGGGATTTTTTTTTAAAAAAAGTTGTTCAGACTTTGCGGGCAAATTTTGGTTCAATGATAAAAACCCATCTGTTTCCACGGAAAAAATTGTTCGAGGTTCGTTTGCAACAGTTTGGCACCATTTTTGAGTGAATTGAAGAACGTCAGATTTTTGCTGAAATTGTGACCTGAGGGATTTTTTCAAAAAAAAGTTGTTCAGACGTCAACGGCTAATTCTGTTTCCAATGATAAAAACCCATCTCTTTCCACCAAAAAACCTGGCAGGGGATCGTTTGCAACAGTCTGGCACCATTTTTGAGTGAATTGAAGAACGTCAGATTTTTGCTGAAATTGTGACCGCGCGGCTTAGGGATTTTTTCAAAAAAAAGTTGTTCAGACGTCAACGGCTAATTCTGTTTCCAATGATAAAAACCCATCTGTTTCCACCGAAAAACCTGGCAGGGGATCGTTTGCAACAGTCTGGCACCATTTTTGAGTGAATTGAAGAACGTCAGATTTTTGCTGAAATTGTGACCGCGCGGCTTAGGGATTTTTTCAAAAAAAAAGTTGTTCAGACTTTGCGGGCTAATTTTGTTTCAATGATAAAAACCCATCTGTTTCCACCGAAAAACCTGGCAGGGGATCGTTTGCAACAGTCTGGCACCATTTTTGAGTGAATTGCAGAACGTCAGATTTTTGCTGAAATTGTGACCGCGCGGCTGAGGGATTTTTTCAAAAAAAAGTTGTTCAGACTTTGCGGGCAAATTTTGGTTCAATGATAAAAACCCATCTGTTTCCACCGAAAAAATTGTTCGAGGTTCGTTTGCAACAGTTTGGCACCATTTTTGAGTGAATTGAAGAACGTCAGATTTTTGCTGAAATTGTGACCGCGCGGCTGAGGGATTTTTTCAAAAAAAAGTTGTTCAGACGTCAACGGCTAATTCTGTTTCCAATGATAAAAACCCATCTGTTTCCACCGAAAAACCTGGCAGGGGATCGTTTGAAACAGTTTGGCACCATTTTTGAGTGAATTGCAGAACGTCAGATTTTTGCTGAAATTGTGACCGCGCGGCTTAGGGATTTTTTTTAAAAAAAGTTGTTCACAACGTGCCGGCTAATTCTGTTTCCAATGATAAAAACCCATCTGTTTCCACCGAAAAACCTGGCAGGGGATCGTTTGCAACAGTCTGGCACCATTTTTGAGTGAATTGAAGAACGTCAGATTTTTTCTGAAATTGTGACCGCGCGGCTGAGGGATTTTTTCAAAAAAAAGTTGTTCAGACGTCAACGGCTAATTCTGTTTCCAATGATAAAAACCCATCTGTTTCCACCGAAAAACCTGGCAGGGGATCGTTTGCAACAGTCTGGCACCATTTTTGAGTGAATTGCAGAACGTCAGATTTTTGCTGAAATTGTGACCGCGCGGCTTAGGGATTTTTTTAAAAAAAAGTTGTTCAGACGTCAACGGCTAATTCTGTTTCCAATGATAAAAACCCATCTGTTTCCACCGAAAAACCTGGCAGGGGATCGTTTGCAACAGTCTGGCACCATTTTTGAGTGAATTGCAGAACGTCAGATTTTTGCTGAAATTGTGACCGCGCGGCTTAGTGATTTTTTTTAAAAAAAGTTGTTCAGACTTTGCGGGCAAATTTTGGTTCAATGATAAAAACCCATCTGTTTCCACGGAAAAAATTGTTCGAGGTTCGTTTGCAACAGTTTGGCACCATTTTTGAGTGAATTGAAGAACGTCAGATTTTTGCTGAAATTGTGACCTGAGGGATTTTTTCAAAAAAAAAGTTGATCAGACTTTGCGGGCTAATTTTGTTTCAATGATAAAAACCCATCTGTTTCCACCGAAAAACCTGGCAGGGGATCGTTTGCAACAGTCTGGCACCATTTTTGAGTGAATTGCAGAACGTAAGATTTTTGCTGAAATTGTGACCGCGCGGCTGAGGGATTTTTTTTTAAAAAAAGTTGTTCAGACTTTGCGGGCAAATTTTGGTTCAATGATAAAAACCCATCTGTTTCCACCGAAAAAATTGTTCGAGGTTCGTTTGCAACAGTTTGGCACCATTTTTGAGTGATTTGAAGAACGTCAGATTTTTGCTGAAATTGTGACCGCGCGGCTGAGGGATTTTTTTTAAAAAAAAGTTGTTCAGACTTTGCGGGCAAATTTTGGTTCAATGATAAAAACCCATCTGTTTCCACGGAAAAAATTGTTCGAGGTTCGTTTGCAACAGTTTGGCACCATTTTTGAGTGAATTGAAGAACGTCAGATTTTTGCTGAAATTGTGACCGCGCGGGTGAGGGATTTTTTTTAAAAAAAAGTTGTTCAGACTTTGCGGGCAAATTTTGGTTCAATGATAAAAACCCATCTGTTTCCACGGAAAAAATTGTTCGAGGTTCGTTTGCAACAGTTTGGCACCATTTTTGAGTGAATTGAAGAACGTCAGATTTTTGCTGAAATTGTGACCGCGCGGCTGAGGGATTTTTTTTAAAAAAAAGTTGTTCAGACGTCAACGGCTAATTCTGTTTCCAATGATAAAAACCCATCTCTTTCCACCAAAAAACCTGGCAGGGGATCGTTTGCAACAGTCTGGCACCATTTTTGAGTGAATTGCAGAACGTCAGATTTTTGCTGAAATTGTGACCGCGCGGCTTAGGGATTTTTTCAAAAAAAAGTTGTTCAGACGTCAACGGCTAATTCTGTTTCCAATGATAAAAACCCATCTGTTTCCACCGAAAAACCTGGCAGGCGATCGTTTGCAACAGTCTGGCACCATTTTTGAGTGAATTGCAGAACGTAAGATTTTTGCTGAAATTGTGACCGCGCGGCTTAGGGATTTTTTCAAAAAAAAAGTTGTTCAGACTTTGCGGGCTAATTTTGTTTCAATGATAAAAACCCATCTGTTTCCACCGAAAAACCTGGCAGCGGATCGTTTGCAACAGTCTGGCACCATTTTTGAGTGAATTGCAGAACGTCAGATTTTTGCTGAAATTGTGACCTCGCGGCTGAGGGATTTTTTCAAAAAAAAAGTTGTTCAGACTTTGCGGGCAAATTTTGGTTCAATGATAAAAACCCATCTGTTTCCACCGAAAAAATTGTTCGAGGTTCGTTTGCAACAGTTTGGCACCATTTTTGAGTGAATTGCAGAACGTCAGATTTTTGCTGAAATTGTGACTGAGGGATTTTTTCAAAAAAAAGTTGTTCAGACGTCAACGGCTAATTCTGTTTCCAATGATAAAAACCCATCTGTTTCCACCGAAAAACCTGGCAGGGGATCGTTTGCAACAGTCTGGCACCATTTTTGAGTGAATTGCAGAACGTCAGATTTTTGCTGAAATTGTGACCGCGCGGCTTAGGGATTTTTTTAAAAAAAAGTTGTTCAGACGTCAACGGCTAATTCTGTTTCCAATGATAAAAACCCATCTGTTTCCACCGAAAAACCTGGCAGGGGATCGTTTGCAACAGTCTGGCACCATTTTTGAGTGAATTGCAGAACGTCAGATTTTTGCTGAAATTGTGACCGCGCGGCTTAGTGATTTTTTTAAAAAAAAGTTGTTCAGACTTTGCGGGCAAATTTTGGTTCAATGATAAAAACCCATCTGTTTCCACGGAAAAAATTGTTCGAGGTTCGTTTGCAACAGTTTGGCACCATTTTTGAGTGAATTGAAGAACGTCAGATTTTTGCTGAAATTGTGACCTGAGGGATTTTTTCAAAAAAAAAGTTGATCAGACTTTGCGGGCTAATTTTGTTTCAATGATAAAAACCCATCTGTTTCCACCGAAAAACCTGGCAGGGGATCGTTTGCAACAGTCTGGCACCATTTTTGAGTGAATTGCAGAACGTAAGATTTTTGCTGAAATTGTGACCGCGCGGCTGAGGGATTTTTTTTTAAAAAAAGTTGTTCAGACTTTGCGGGCAAATTTTGGTTCAATGATAAAAACCCATCTGTTTCCACCGAAAAAATTGTTCGAGGTTCGTTTGCAACAGTTTGGCACCATTTTTGAGTGATTTGAAGAACGTCAGATTTTTGCTGAAATTGTGACCGCGCGGCTGAGGGATTTTTTTTAAAAAAAAGTTGTTCAGACTTTGCGGGCAAATTTTGGTTCAATGATAAAAACCCATCTGTTTCCACGGAAAAAATTGTTCGAGGTTCGTTTGCAACAGTTTGGCACCATTTTTGAGTGAATTGAAGAACGTCAGATTTTTGCTGAAATTGTGACCGCGCGGGTGAGGGATTTTTTTTTAAAAAAAGTTGTTCAGACTTTGCGGGCAAATTTTGGTTCAATGATAAAAACCCATCTGTTTCCACGGAAAAAATTGTTCGAGGTTCGTTTGCAACAGTTTGGCACCATTTTTGAGTGAATTGAAGAACGTCAGATTTTTGCTGAAATTGTGACCGCGCGGCTGAGGGATTTTTTTTAAAAAAAAGTTGTTCAGACGTCAACGGCTAATTCTGTTTCCAATGATAAAAACCCATCTCTTTCCACCAAAAAACCTGGCAGGGGATCGTTTGCAACAGTCTGGCACCATTTTTGAGTGAATTGCAGAACGTCAGATTTTTGCTGAAATTGTGACCGCGCGGCTTAGGGATTTTTTCAAAAAAAAGTTGTTCAGACGTCAACGGCTAATTCTGTTTCCAATGATAAAAACCCATCTGTTTCCACCGAAAAACCTGGCAGGCGATCGTTTGCAACAGTCTGGCACCATTTTTGAGTGAATTGCAGAACGTAAGATTTTTGCTGAAATTGTGACCGCGCGGCTTAGGGATTTTTTCAAAAAAAAAGTTGTTCAGACTTTGCGGGCTAATTTTGTTTCAATGATAAAAACCCATCTGTTTCCACCGAAAAACCTGGCAGCGGATCGTTTGCAACAGTCTGGCACCATTTTTGAGTGAATTGCAGAACGTCAGATTTTTGCTGAAATTGTGACCTCGCGGCTGAGGGATTTTTTCAAAAAAAAAGTTGTTCAGACTTTGCGGGCAAATTTTGGTTCAATGATAAAAACCCATCTGTTTCCACCGAAAAAATTGTTCGAGGTTCGTTTGCAACAGTTTGGCACCATTTTTGAGTGAATTGCAGAACGTCAGATTTTTGCTGAAATTGTGACCGCGCGGCTGAGGGATTTTTTCAAAAAAAAGTTGTTCAGACGTCAACGGCTAATTCTGTTTCCAATGATAAAAACCCATCTGTTTCCACCGAAAAACCTGGCAGGGGATCGTTTGCAACAGTCTGGCACCATTTTTGAGTGAATTGCAGAACATCAGATTTTTGCTGAAATTGTGACCGCGCGGCTTAGGGATTTTTTCAAAAAAAAGTTGTTCAGACGTCAACGGCTAATTCTGTTTCCAATGATAAAAACCCATCTGTTTCCACCGAAAAACCTGGCAGGGGATCGTTTGCAACAGTCTGGCACCATTTTTGAGTGAATTGAAGAACGTCAGATTTTTGCTGAAATTGTGACCGCGCGGCTGAGGGATTTTTTCAAAAAAAAGTTGTTCAGACGTCAACGGCTAATTCTGTTTCCAATGATAAAAACCCATCTGTTTCCACCGAAAAAATTGTTCGAGGTTCGTTTGCAACAGTTTGGCACCATTTTTGAGTGAATTGAAGAACGTCAGATTTTTGCTGAAATTGTGACCGCGCGGCTGAGGGATTTTTTCAAAAAAAAGTTGTTCAGACGTCAACGGCTAATTCTGTTTCCAATGATAAAAACCCATCTGTTTCCACCGAAAAACCTGGCAGGGGATCGTTTGCAACAGTCTGGCACCATTTTTGAGTGAATTGCAGAACGTCAGATTTTTGCTGAAATTGTGACCGCGCGGCTTAGGGATTTTTTCAAAAAAAAGTTGTTCAGACGTCAACGGCTAATTCTGTTTCCAATGATAAAAACCCATCTGTTTCCACCGAAAAACCTGGCAGGGGATCGTTTGAAACAGTTTGGCACCATTTTTGAGTGAATTGCAGAACGTCAGATTTTTGCTGAAATTGTGACCGCGCGGCTTAGGGATTTTTTTAAAAAAAAGTTGTTCACAACGTGCCCGCTAATTCTGTTTCCAATGATAAAAACCCATCTGTTTCCACCGAAAAACCTGGCAGGGGATCGTTTGCAACAGTCTGGCACCATTTTTGAGTGAATTGCAGAACGTCAGATTTTTGCTGAAATTGTGACCGCGCGGCTTAGTGATTTTTTTAAAAAAAAGTTGTTCAGACTTTGCGGGCAAATTTTGGTTCAATGATAAAAACCCATCTGTTTCCACGGAAAAAATTGTTCGAGGTTCGTTTGCAACAGTTTGGCACCATTTTTGAGTGAATTGAAGAACGTCAGATTTTTGCTGAAATTGTGACCTGAGGGATTTTTTCAAAAAAAAAGTTGATCAGACTTTGCGGGCTAATTTTGTTTCAATGATAAAAACCCATCTGTTTCCACCGAAAAACCTGGCAGGGGATCGTTTGCAACAGTCTGGCACCATTTTTGAGTGAATTGCAGAACGTAAGATTTTTGCTGAAATTGTGACCGCGCGGCTGAGGGATTTTTTTTTAAAAAAAGTTGTTCAGACTTTGCGGGCAAATTTTGGTTCAATGATAAAAACCCATCTGTTTCCACCGAAAAAATTGTTCGAGGTTCGTTTGCAACAGTTTGGCACCATTTTTGAGTGAATTGAAGAACGTCAGATTTTTGCTGAAATTGTGACCGCGCGGCTGAGGGATTTTTTTTAAAAAAAAGTTGTTCAGACTTTGCGGGCAAATTTTGGTTCAATGATAAAAACCCATCTGTTTCCACGGAAAAAATTGTTCGAGGTTCGTTTGCAACAGTTTGGCACCATTTTTGAGTGAATTGAAGAACGTCAGATTTTTGCTGAAATTGTGACCTGAGGGATTTTTTCAAAAAAAAGTTGTTCAGACGTCAACGGCTAATTCTGTTTCCAATGATAAAAACCCATCTCTTTCCACCAAAAAACCTGGCAGGGGATCGTTTGCAACAGTCTGGCACCATTTTTGAGTGAATTGCAGAACGTCAGATTTTTGCTGAAATTGTGACCGCGCGGCTTAGGGATTTTTTCAAAAAAAAGTTGTTCAGACGTCAACGGCTAATTCTGTTTCCAATGATAAAAACCCATCTGTTTCCACCGAAAAACCTGGCAGGCGATCGTTTGCAACAGTCTGGCACCATTTTTGAGTGAATTGCAGAACGTAAGATTTTTGCTGAAATTGTGACCGCGCGGCTTAGGGATTTTTTCAAAAAAAAAGTTGTTCAGACTTTGCGGGCTAATTTTGTTTCAATGATAAAAACCCATCTGTTTCCACCGAAAAACCTGGCAGGGGATCGTTTGCAACAGTCTGGCACCATTTTTGAGTGAATTGCAGAACGTCAGATTTTTGCTGAAATTGTGACCTCGCGGCTGAGGGATTTTTTCAAAAAAAAAGTTGTTCAGACTTTGCGGGCAAATTTTGGTTCAATGATAAAAACCCATCTGTTTCCACCGAAAAAATTGTTCGAGGTTCGTTTGCAACAGTTTGGCACCATTTTTGAGTGAATTGCAGAACGTCAGATTTTTGCTGAAATTGTGACCGCGCGGCTGAGGGATTTTTTCAAAAAAAAGTTGTTCAGACGTCAACGGCTAATTCTGTTTCCAATGATAAAAACCCATCTGTTTCCACCGAAAAACCTGGCAGGGGATCGTTTGCAACAGTCTGGCACCATTTTTGAGTGAATTGCAGAACATCAGATTTTTGCTGAAATTGTGACCGCGCGGCTTAGGGATTTTTTCAAAAAAAAGTTGTTCAGACGTCAACGGCTAATTCTGTTTCCAATGATAAAAACCCATCTGTTTCCACCGAAAAACCTGGCAGGGGATCGTTTGCAACAGTCTGGCACCATTTTTGAGTGAATTGAAGAACGTCAGATTTTTGCTGAAATTGTGACCGCGCGGCTGAGGGATTTTTTCAAAAAAAAGTTGTTCAGACGTCAACGGCTAATTCTGTTTCCAATGATAAAAACCCATCTGTTTCCACCGAAAAAATTGTTCGAGGTTCGTTTGCAACAGTTTGGCACCATTTTTGAGTGAATTGAAGAACGTCAGATTTTTGCTGAAATTGTGACCGCGCGGCTGAGGGATTTTTTCAAAAAAAAGTTGTTCAGACGTCAACGGCTAATTCTGTTTCCAATGATAAAAACCCATCTGTTTCCAACGAAAAACCTGGCAGGGGATCGTTTGCAACAGTCTGGCACCATTTTTGAGTGAATTGCAGAACGTAAGATTTTTGCTGAAATTGTGACCGCGCGGCTTAGGGATTTTTTCAAAAAAAAGTTGTTCAGACGTCAACGGCTAATTCTGTTTCCAATGATAAAAACCCATCTGTTTCCACCGAAAAACCTGGCAGGGGATCGTTTGAAACAGTTTGGCACCATTTTTGAGTGAATTGCAGAACGTCAGATTTTTGCTGAAATTGTGACCGCGCGGCTTAGGGATTTTTTTTAAAAAAAGTTGTTCACAACGTGCCCGCTAATTCTGTTTCCAATGATAAAAACCCATCTGTTTCCACCGAAAAACCTGGCAGGGGATCGTTTGCAACAGTCTGGCACCATTTTTGAGTGAATTGCAGAACGTCAGATTTTTGCTGAAATTGTGACCGCGCGGCTTAGTGATTTTTTTAAAAAAAAGTTGTTCAGACTTTGCGGGCAAATTTTGGTTCAATGATAAAAACCCATCTGTTTCCACCGAAAAAATTGTTCGAGGTTCGTTTGCAACAGTTTGGCACCATTTTTGAGTGAATTGAAGAACGTCAGATTTTTGCTGAAATTGTGACCTGAGGGATTTTTTCAAAAAAAAGTTGTTCAGACGTCAACGGCTAATTCTGTTTCCAATGATAAAAACCCATCTCTTTCCACCAAAAAACCTGGCAGGGGATCGTTTGCAACAGTCTGGCACCATTTTTGAGTGAATTGCAGAACGTCAGATTTTTGCTGAAATTGTGACCGCGCGGCTTAGGGATTTTTTCAAAAAAAAGTTGTTCAGACGTCAACGGCTAATTCTCTTTCCAATGATAAAAACCCATCTGTTTCCACCGAAAAACCTGGCAGGCGATCGTTTGCAACAGTCTGGCACCATTTTTGAGTGAATTGCAGAACGTAAGATTTTTGCTGAAATTGTGACCGCGCGGCTTAGGGATTTTTTCAAAAAAAAAGTTGTTCAGACTTTGCGGGCTAATTTTGTTTCAATGATAAAAACCCATCTGTTTCCACCGAAAAACCTGGCAGGGGATCGTTTGCAACAGTCTGGCACCATTTTTGAGTGAATTGCAGAACGTCAGATTTTTGCTGAAATTGTGACCTCGCGGCTGAGGGATTTTTTCAAAAAAAAGTTGTTCAGACGTCAACGGCTAATTCTGTTTCCAATGATAAAAACCCATCTGTTTCCACCGAAAAACCTGGCAGGGGATCGTTTGCAACAGTCTGGCACCATTTTTGAGTGAATTGCAGAACATCAGATTTTTGCTGAAATTGTGACCGCGCGGCTTAGGGATTTTTTCAAAAAAAAGTTGTTCAGACGTCAACGGCTAATTCTGTTTCCAATGATAAAAACCCATCTGTTTCCACCGAAAAACCTGGCAGGGGATCGTTTGCAACAGTCTGGCACCATTTTTGAGTGAATTGAAGAACGTCAGATTTTTGCTGAAATTGTGACCGCGCGGCTGAGGGATTTTTTCAAAAAAAAGTTGTTCAGACGTCAACGGCTAATTCTGTTTCCAATGATAAAAACCCATCTGTTTCCACCGAAAAAATTGTTCGAGGTTCGTTTGCAACAGTTTGGCACCATTTTTGAGTGAATTGAAGAACGTCAGATTTTTGCTGAAATTGTGACCGCGCGGCTGAGGGATTTTTTCAAAAAAAAGTTGTTCAGACGTCAACGGCTAATTCTGTTTCCAATGATAAAAACCCATCTGTTTCCACCGAAAAACCTGGCAGGGGATCGTTTGCAACAGTCTGGCACCATTTTTGAGTGAATTGCAGAACGTCAGATTTTTGCTGAAATTGTGACCGCGCGGCTTAGGGATTTTTTCAAAAAAAAGTTGTTCAGACGTCAACGGCTAATTCTGTTTCCAATGATAAAAACCCATCTGTTTCCACCGAAAAACCTGGCAGGGGATCGTTTGAAACAGTTTGGCACCATTTTTGAGTGAATTGCAGAACGTCAGATTTTTGCTGAAATTGTGACCGCGCGGCTTAGGGATTTTTTTTTAAAAAAAGTTGTTCACAACGTGCCCGCTAATTCTGTTTCCAATGATAAAAACCCATCTGTTTCCACCGAAAAACCTGGCAGGGGATCGTTTGCAACAGTCTGGCACCATTTTTGAGTGAATTGCAGAACGTCAGATTTTTGCTGAAATTGTGACCGCGCGGCTTAGTGATTTTTTAAAAAAAAAAGTTGTTCAGACTTTGCGGGCAAATTTTGGTTCAATGATAAAAACCCATCTGTTTCCACCGAAATAATTGTTCGAGGTTCGTTTGCAACAGTTTGGCACCATTTTTGAGTGAATTGAAGAACGTCAGATTTTTGCTGAAATTGTGACCTGAGGGATTTTTTCAAAAAAAAGTTGTTCAGACGTCAACGGCTAATTCTGTTTCCAATGATAAAAACCCATCTCTTTCCACCAAAAAACCTGGCAGGGGATCGTTTGCAACAGTCTGGCACCATTTTTGAGTGAATTGCAGAACGTCAGATTTTTGCTGAAATTGTGACCGCGCGGCTTAGGGATTTTTTTCAAAAAAAAGTTGTTCAGACGTCAACGGCTAATTCTCTTTCCAATGATAAAAACCCATCTGTTTCCACCGAAAAACCTGGCAGGCGATCGTTTGCAACAGTCTGGCACCATTTTTGAGTGAATTGCAGAACGTAAGATTTTTGCTGAAATTGTGACCGCGCGGCTTAGGGATTTTTTCAAAAAAAAAGTTGTTCAGACTTTGCGGGCTAATTTTGTTTCAATGATAAAAACCCATCTGTTTCCACCGAAAAACCTGGCAGGGGATCGTTTGCAACAGTCTGGCACCATTTTTGAGTGAATTGCAGAACGTCAGATTTTTGCTGAAATTGTGACCTCGCGGCTGAGGGATTTTTTCAAAAAAAAAGTTGTTCAGACTTTGCGGGCAAATTTTGGTTCAATGATAAAAACCCATCTGTTTCCACCGAAAAAATTGTTCGAGGTTCGTTTGCAACAGTTTGGCACCATTTTTGAGTGAATTGCAGAACGTCAGATTTTTGCTGAAATTGTGACCGCGCGGCTGAGGGATTTTTTCAAAAAAAAGTTGTTCAGACGTCAACGGCTAATTCTGTTTCCAATGATAAAAAACCATCTGTTTCCACCGAAAAACCTGGCAGGGGATCGTTTGCAACAGTCTGGCACCATTTTTGAGTGAATTGCAGAACGTCAGATTTTTGCTGAAATTGTGACCGCGCGGCTTAGGGATTTTTTCAAAAAAAAGTTGTTCAGACGTCAACGGCTAATTCTGTTTCCAATGATAAAAACCCATCTGTTTCCACCGAAAAACCTGGCAGGGGATCGTTTGCAACAGTCTGGCACCATTTTTGAGTGAATTGAAGAACGTCAGATTTTTGCTGAAATTGTGACCGCGCGGCTGAGGGATTTTTTCAAAAAAAAGTTGTTCAGACGTCAACGGCTAATTCTGTTTCCAATGATAAAAACCCATCTGTTTCCACCGAAAAAATTGTTCGAGGTTCGTTTGCAACAGTTTGGCACCATTTTTGAGTGAATTGAAGAACGTCAGATTTTTGCTGAAATTGTGACCGCGCGGCTGAGGGATTTTTTCAAAAAAAAGTTGTTCAGACGTCAACGGCTAATTCTGTTTCCAATGATAAAAACCCATCTGTTTCCACCGAAAAACCTGGCAGGGGATCGTTTGCAACAGTCTGGCACCATTTTTGAGTGAATTGCAGAACGTCAGATTTTTGCTGAAATTGTGACCGCGCGGCTTAGGGATTTTTTCAAAAAAAAGTTGTTCAGACGTCAACGGCTAATTCTGTTTCCAATGATAAAAACCCATCTGTTTCCACCGAAAAACCTGGCAGGGGATCGTTTGCAACAGTTTTACACCATTTTTGAGTGAATTGCAGAACGTAAGATTTTTGCTGAAATTGTGACTGCGCGGCTTAGGGATTTTTTTTAAAAAAAGTTGTTCACAACGTGCCGGCTAATTCTGTTTCCAATGATAAAAACCCATCTGTTTCCACCGAAAAACCTGGCAGGGGATCGTTTGCAACAGTCTGGCACCATTTTTGAGTGAATTGAAGAACGTCAGATTTTTGCTGAAATTGTGACCGCGCGGCTGAGGGATTTTTTCAAAAAAAAGTTGTTCAGACGTCAACGGCTAATTCTGTTTCCAATGATAAAAACCCATCTGTTTCCACCGAAAAACCTGGCAGGGGATCGTTTGCAACAGTCTGGCACCATTTTTGAGTGAATTGCAGAACGTCAGATTTTTGCTGAAATTGTGACCTGAGGGATTTTTTTCAAAAAAAAGTTGTTCAGACTTTGCGGGCAAATTTTGGTTCAATGATAAAAACCCATCTGTTTCCACTGAAAAAATTGTTCGAGGTTCGTTTGCAACAGTTTGGCACCATTTTTGAGTGAATTGCAGAACGTCATATTTTTGCTGAAATTGTGACCGCGTGGCTTAGGGATTTTTTCAAAAAAAAGTTGTTCAGACGTCAACGGCTAATTCTGTTTCCAATGATAAAAACCCATCTGTTTCCACCGAAAAACCTGGCAGGGGATCGTTTGCAACAGTCTGGCACCATTTTTGAGTGAATTGCAGAACGTAAGATTTTTGCTGAAATTGTGACCGCGCGGCTTAGGGATTTTTTCAAAAAAAAAGTTGTTCAGACTTTGCGGGCTAATTTTGTTTCAATGATAAAAACCCATCTGTTTCCACCGAAAAACCTGGCAGGGGATCGTTTGCAACAGTCTGGCACCATTTTTGAGTGAATTGCAGAACGTCAGATTTTTGCTGAAATTGTGACCGCGCGGCTGAGGGATTTTTTCAAAAAAAAGTTGTTCAGACGTCAACGGCTAATTCTGTTTCCAATGATAAAAACCAATCTGTTTCTACCGAAAAACCTGGCAGGGGATCGTTTGAAACAGTTAGGCACCATTTTTGAGTGAATTGCAGAACGTCAGATTTTTGCTGAAATTGTGACCGCGCGGCTTAGGGATTTTTTCAAAAAAAAGTTGTTCACACCTTGTGGGCTAATTCTGTTTCAATGATAAAAAACCATCTGTTTCCACCGAAAAACCTGGCAGGGGATCGTTTGCAACAGTCTGGCACCATTTTTGAGTGAATTGCAGAATGTCAGATTTTTGCTGAAATTGTGACCGCGCGGCTTAGGGATTTTTTCAAAAAAAAGTTGTTCAGACTTTGCGGGCTAATTTTGTTTCAATGATAAAAACCCATCTCTTTCCACCGAAAAACCTGGCAGGGGATCGTTTGAAACAGTTTGGCACCATTTTTGAGTGAAATGCAGAACGTCAGATTTTTGCTGAAATTGTGACCGCGCGGCTTAGGGATTTTTTCAAAAAAAAGTTGTGCAGACGTCAACGGCTAATTCTGTTTCCAATGATAAAAACCCATCTGTTTCCACCGAAAAACCTGGCAGGGGATCGTTTGCAACAGTCTGGCACCATTTTTGAGTGAATTGCAGAACGTCAGATTTTTGCTGAAATTGTGACCGCGCGGCTTAGGGATTTTTTCAAAAAAAAGTTGTTCAGACGTCAACGGCTAATTCTGTTTCCAATGATAAAAACCCATCTGTTTCCACCGAAAAACCTGGCAGGGGATCGTTTGCAACAGTCTGGCACCATTTTTGAGTGAATTGCAGAACGTAAGATTTTTGCTGAAATTGTGACCGCGCGGCTTAGGGATTTTTTCAAAAAAAAAGTTGTTCAGACTTTGCGGGCTAATTTTGTTTCAATGATAAAAACCCATCTGTTTCCACCGAAAAACCTGGCAGGGGATCGTTTGCAACAGTCTGGCACCATTTTTGAGTGAATTGCAGAACGTCAGATTTTTGCTGAAATTGTGACCGCGCGGCTGAGGGATTTTTTCAAAAAAAAGTTGTTCAGAAGTCAACGGCTAATTCTGTTTACAAGGATAAAAACCCATCTGTTTTCACCGAAAAACCTGGCAGGGGATCGTTTGAAACAGTTAGGCACCATTTTTGAGTGAATTGCAGAACATCAGATTTTTGCTGAAATTGTGACCGCGCGCGGTTTAGGGATTTTATCAAAAAAAAGTTGTTCACAACGTGCCGGCTAATTCTGTTTCAATGATAAAAACCCATCTGTTTCCACCGCAAAACCTGTCAGGTGATCGTTTGCAACAGTTTGGCACCATTTTTGAGTGAATTGCAGAACGTCAGATTTTTGCTGAAATTGTGACCGCGCGGCTGAGGGATTTTTTCAAAAAAAAGTTGTTCAGACGTCAACGGCTAATTCTGTTTCCAATAATAAAAACCCATCTGTTTCCACCGAAAAACCTGGCAGGGGATCGTTTGCAACAGTCTGGCACCATTTTTGAGTGAATTGAAGAACGTCAGATTTTTGCTGAAATTGTGACCGCGCGGCTGAGGGATTTTTTCAAAAAAAAGTTGTTCAGACGTCAACGGCTAATTCTGTTTCCAATGATAAAAACCCATCTGTTTCCACCGAGAAACCTGGCAGGGGATCGTTTGCAACAGTCTGGCACCATTTTTGAGTGAATTGCAGAACGTCAGATTTTTGCTGAAATTGTAACCGCGCGGCTTAGGGATTTTTTCAAAAAAAAGTTGTTCAGACGTCAACGGCTAATTCTGTTTCCAATGATAAAAACCCATCTGTTTCCAACGAAAAACCTGGCAGGGGATCGTTTGCAACAGTCTGGCACCATTTTTGAGTGAATTGCAGAACGTCAGATTTTTGCTGAAATTGTGACCGCGCGGCTTAGGGATTTTTTCAAAAAAAAGTTGTTCAGACGTCAACGGCTAATTCTCTTTCCAATGATAAAAACCCATCTGTTTCCACCAAAAAACCTGACAGGGGATCGTTTGCAACAGTCTGGTACCATTTTTGAGTGAATTGCAGAACGTCAGATTTTTGCTGAAATTGTGACCGCGCGGCTTAGGGATTTTTTCAAAAAAAAAGTTGTTCACACCTTGTGGGCTAATTCTCTTTCAATGATAAAAACCCATCTGTTTCCACCGAAAAACCTGGCAGGGGATCGTTTGAAACAGTTTGGCACCATTTTTGAGTGAATTGCAGAACGTCAGATTTTTGCTGAAATTGTGACCGCACGGCTTAGGGATTTTTTCAAAAAAAAGTTGTTCACACCGTGCCGGCTAATTCTGTTTCCAATGATAAAAACCCATCTCTTTCCACCGAAAAACCTGGCAGGGGATCGTTTGAAACAGTTTGGCAGCAGTTTTGATTGAAATGCAGAACGTCAGATTGTTGCTGAAATTGTGACAGCGCGGCTTAGGGATTTTTTCAAAAAAAAGTTGTTCAGACGTCAACGGCTAATTCTGTTTCCAATGATAAAAACCCATCTGTTTCCACCGAAAAACCTGGCAGGGGATCTTTTGCAACAGTCTGGCACCATTTTTGAGTGAATTGCAGAACGTCAGATTTTTGCTGAAATTGTGACCGCGCGGCTTAGGGATTTTTTCAAAAAAAAGTTGTTCACACCTTGTGGGCTAATTCTCTTTCAATGATAAAAACCCATCTGTTTCCACCGAAAAACCTGGCAGGGGATCGTTTGAAACAGTCTGGCACCGTTTTTGAGTGAATTCCAGAACGTCAGATTTTTGCTGAAATTGTGACCGCGCGGCTTAGGGATTTTATTGTTAAAAGTTGTTCACACCGTGCCAGCTAATTCTGTTTCCAATGATAAAAACCCATCTGTTTCCACCAAAAAACCTGGCAGGGGATCGTTTGCAACAGTCTGGCACCATTTTTGAGTGAATTGCAGAACGTCAGATTTTTGATGAAATTGTGCGGCTTTGTGATTTTTTCAAAAAAAAGTTGTTCAGACTTTGCGGGCAAATTTTGTTTCAATGATAAAAACCCATCTGTTTCCACCGAAAAAACTGTTAGAGGTTCGTTTGCAACAGTTTGGCACCATTTTTGAGTGAATTGCAGAACGTCAGATTTTTGCTGAAATTGTGACCGCGCGGCTTAGGGATTTTTTCAAAAAAAAGTTGTTCAGACGTCAACGGCTAATTCTGTTTCCAATTATAAAAACCCATCTCTTTCCACCAAAAAACCTGGCAGGGGATCGTTTGCAACAGTCTGGCACCATTTTTGAGTGAAATGTAGAACGTCAGATTTTTGCTGAAATTGTGACCGCGCGGCTTAGCGATTTTTTCAAAAAAAAGTTGTTCACACCTTGTGGGCTAATTCTGTTTCAATGATAAAAACCCATCTGTTTCTACCGAAAAACCTGGCAGGGGATCGTTTGCAACAGTCTGGCACCATTTTTGAGTGAATTGCAGAATGTCAGATTTTTGCTGAAATTGTGACCGCGCGCCTTAGGGATTTTTTCAAAAAAAAGTTGTTCAGACATTAACGGCTAATTCTGTTTCCAATGATAAAAACCTATCTGTTTCCACCGAAAAACCTGGCAGGGGATCAGTTGAAACAGTTTGGCACCATTTTTGAGTGAAATGCAGAACGTCAGATTTTTGCTGAAATTGTAAACGCGCGGCTTAGGGATTTTTTTTAAAAAAAGTTGTTCACACCTTGTGGGCTAATTCTGTTTCAATGATAAAAACCCATCTGTTTCCACCGAAAAACCTGGCAGGGGATCGTTTGCAATAGTCTGGCACCATTTTTGAGTGAATTGCAGAACGTCAGATTTTTGCTGAAATTGTGACCGCGCGGCTTAGGGATTTTTTCAAAAAAAAGTTGTTCAGACGTCAACGGCTAATTCTGTTTCCAATGATAAAAACCCATCTCTTTCCACCAAAAAACCTGGCAGAGGATCGTTTGCAACAGTCTGGCACCATTTTTGAGTGAAATGTAGAACGTCAGATTTTTGCTGAAATTGTGACCGCGCGGCTTAGCGATTTTTTCAAAAAAAAGTTGTTCACACCTTGTGGGCTAATTCTGTTTCAATGATAAAAACCCATCTGTTTCTACCGAAAAACCTGGCAGGGGATCGTTTGCAACAGTCTGGCACCATTTTTGAGTGAATTGCAGAACGTCAGATTTTTGCTGAAATTGTGACCGCGCGCCTTAGGGATTTTTTCAAAAAAAAGTTGTTCAGACGTTAACGGCTAATTCTGTTTCCAATGATAAAAACCTATCTGTTTCCACTGAAAAACCTGGCAGGGGATCGTTTGCAACAGTCTGGCACCATTTTTGAGTGAAATGTAGAACGTCAGATTTTTGCTGAAATTGTGACCGCGCGGCTTAGCGATTTTTTCAAAAAAAAGTTGTTCACACCTTGTGGGCTAATTCTGTTTCAATGATAAAAACCCATCTGTTTCTACCGAAAAACCTGGCAGGGGATCGTTTGCAACAGTCTGGCACCATTTTTGAGTGAATTGCAGAACGTCAGATTTTTGCTGAAATTGTGACCGCGCGCCTTAGGGATTTTTTCAAAAAAAAGTTGTTCAGACGTTAACGGCTAATTCTGTTTCCAATGATAAAAACCTATCTGTTTCCACCGAAAAACCTGGCAGGGGATCGTTTGCAACAGTCTGGCACCATTTTTGAGTGAAATGTAGAACGTCAGATTTTTGCTGAAATTGTGACCGCGCGGCTTAGCGATTTTTTCAAAAAAAAGTTGTTCACACCTTGTGGGCTAATTCTGTTTCAATGATAAAAACCCATCTGTTTCTACCGAAAAACCTGGCAGGGGATCGTTTGCAACAGTCTGGCACCATTTTTGAGTGAATTGCAGAATGTCAGATTTTTGCTGAAATTGTGACCGCGCGGCTTAGGGATTTTTTAAAAAAAAAGTTGTTCAGACGTCAACGGCTAATTCTGTTTCCAATGATAAAAACCCATCTCTTTCCACCAAAAAACCTGGCAGGGGATCGTTTGCAACAGTCTGGCACCATTTTTGAGTGAAATGTAGAACGTCAGATTTTTGCTGAAATTGTGACCGCGCGGCTTAGCGATTTTTTCAAAAAAAAGTTGTTCAGACGTTAACGGCTAATTCTGTTTCCAATGATAAAAACCTATCTGTTTCCACCGAAAAACCTGGCAGGGGATCGTTTGCAACAGTCTGGCACCATTTTTGAGTGAAATGTAGAACGTCAGATTTTTGCTGAAATTGTGACCGCGCGGCTTAGCGATTTTTTCAAAAAAAAGTTGTTCACACCTTGTGGGCTAATTCTGTTTCAATGATAAAAACCCATCTGTTTCTACCGAAAAACCTGGCAGGGGATCGTTTGCAACAGTCTGGCACCATTTTTGAGTGAATTGCAGAATGTCAGATTTTTGCTGAAATTGTGACCGCGCGGCTTAGGGATTTTTTAAAAAAAAAGTTGTTCAGACTTCAACGGCTAATTCTGTTTCCAATGATAAAAACCCATCTCTTTCCACCAAAAAACCTGGCAGGGGATCGTTTGCAACAGTCTGGCACCATTTTTCAGTGAAATGTAGAACGTCAGATTTTTGCTGAAATTGTGACCGCGCGGCTTAGCGATTTTTTCAAAAAAAAGTTGTTCACACCTTGTGGGCTAATTCTGTTTCAATGATAAAAACCCATCTGTTTCTACAAAAAAACCTGGCAGGGGATCGTTTGCAACAGTCTGGCACCATTTTTGAGTGAATTGCAGAATGTCAGATTTTTGCTGAAATTGTGACCGCGCGCCTTAGGGATTTTTTCAAAAAAAAGTTGTTCACACCTTGTGGGCTAATTCTGTTTCAATGATAAAAACCCATCTGTTTCTACCGAAAAACCTGGCAGGGGATCATTTGAAACAGTTTGGCACCATTTTTGAGTGAAATGCAGAACGTCAGATTTTTGCTGAAATTGTAAACGCGCGGCTTAGGGATTTTTTTTTTTAAAAAGTTGTTCACACCTTGTGGGCTAATTCTGTTTCAATGATAAAAACCCATCTGTTTCCACCGAAAAAACTGTTAGAGGTTCGTTTGCAACAGTTTGGCACCATTTTTGAGTGAATTGCAGAACGTCAGATTTTTGCTGAAATTGTGACCGCGCGGCTTAGGGATTTTTTCAAAAAAAAGTTGTTCAGACATCAACGGCTAATTCTGTTTCCAATGATAAAAACCCATCTCTTTCCACCAAAAAACCTGGCAGGGGATCGTTTGCAACAGTCTGGCACCATTTTTGAGTGAAATGCAGAACGTCAGATTTTTGCTGAAATTGTAAACGCGCGGCTTAGGGATTTTTTTAAAAAAAAGTTGTTCACACCTTGTGGGCTAATTCTGTTTCAATGATAAAAACCCATCTGTTTCCACCGAAAAACCTGGCAGGTGATCGTTTGCAACAGTCTGGCACCATTTTTGAGTGAATTGCAGAACGTCAGATTTTTGCTGAAATTGTGACCGCGCGGCTTAGGGATTTTTTCAAAAAAAAGTTGTTCAGACGTCAACGGCTAATTCTGTTTCCAATGATAAAAACCCATCTCTTTCCACCAAAAAACCTGGCAGGGGATCGTTTGCAACAGTCTGGCACCATTTTTGAGTGAATTGCAGAACGTCAGATTTTTGCTGAAATTGTGACCGCGCGGCTTAGTGATTTTTTCAAAAAAAAGTTGTTCAGACTTTGCGGGCCAATTTTGTTTCAATGATAAAAACCCATCTGTTTCCACCGAAAAAACTGTTAGAGGTTCGTTTGCAACAGTTTGGCACCATTTTTGAGTGAATTGCAGAACGTCAGATTTTTGCTGAAATTGTGACCGCGCGGCTTAGGGATTTTTTTTTAAAAAAAGTTGTTCACACCTTGTGGGCTAATTCTGTTCCAATGATAAAAACCCATCTGTTTCCAACGAAAAACCTGGCAGGGGATCGTTTGAAACAGTCTGGCACCATTTTTGAGTGAATTGCAGAACGTCAGATTTTTGCTGAAATTGTGACCGCGCGGCTTAGGGATTTTTTCAAAAAAAAGTTGTTCAGACGTCAACGGCTAATTCTGTTTCCAATGATAAAAACCCATCTGTTTCCACCGAAAAACCTGGCAGGGGATAGTTTGCAACAGTCTGGCACCATTTTTGAGTGAATTGCAGAATGTCAGATTTTTGCTGAAATTGTGACCGCGCGAGTTAGGGATTTTTTCAAAAAAAAGTTGTTCAGACATTAACGGCTAATTCTGTTTCCAATGATAAAAACCTATCTGTTTCCACCGAAAAACCTGGCAGGGGATCAGTTGAAACAGTTTGGCACCATTTTTGAGTGAAATGCAGAACGTCAGATTTTTGCTGAAATTGTAAACGCGCGGCTTAGGGATTTTTTTTAAAAAAAGTTGTTCACACCTTGTGGGCTAATTCTGTTTCAATGATAAAAACCCATCTGTTTCCACCGAAAAACCTGGCAGGGTATCGTTTGCAACAGTCTGGCACCATTTTTGAGTGAATTGCAGAACGTCAGATTTTTCCTGAAATTGTGACCGCGCGGCTTAGGGATTTTTTCAAAAAAAAGTTTTTCAGACGTCAACGGCTAATTCTGTTTCCAATGATAAAAACCCATCTCTTTCCACCAAAAAACCTGGCAGGGGATCGTTTGCAACAGTCTGGCACCATTTTTGAGTGAAATGTAGAACGTCAGATTTTTGCTGAAATTGTGACCGCGCGGCTTAGCGATTTTTTCAAAAAAAAGTTGTTCACACCTTGTGGGCTAATTCTGTTTCAATGATAAAAACCCATCTGTTTCTACAAAAAAACCTGGCAGGGGATCGTTTGCAACAGTCTGGCACCATTTTTGAGTGAATTGCAGAACGTCAGATTTTTGCTGAAATTGTGACCGCGCGCCTTAGGGATTTTTTCAAAAAAAAGTTGTTCAGACATTAACGGCTAATTCTGTTTCCAATGATAAAAACCTATCTATTTCCACCGAAAAACCTGGCAGGGGATCATTTGAAACAGTTTGGCACCATTTTTGAGTGAAATGCAGAACGTCAGATTTTTGCTGAAATTGTAAACGCGCGGCTTAGGGATTTTTTTTAAAAAAAGTTGTTCACACCTTGTGGGCTAATTCTGTTTCAATGATAAAAACCCATCTGTTTCCAACGAAAAAACTGTTAGAGGTTCGTTTGCAACAGTTTGGCACCATTTTTGAGTGAATTGCAGAACGTCAGATTTTTGCTGAAATTGTGACCGCGCGGCTTAGGGATTTTTTCAAAAAAAAGTTGTTCAGACGTCAACGGCTAATTCTGTTTCCAATGATAAAAACCCATCTCTTTCCACCAAAAAACCTGGCAGGGGATCGTTTGCAACAGTCTGGCACCATTTTTGAGTGAAATGCAGAACGTAAGATTTTTGCTGAAATTGTAAACGCGCGGCTTAGGGATTTTTTTTAAAAAAAGTTGTTCACACCTTGTGGGCTAATTCTGTTTCAATGATAAAAACCCATCTGTTTCCACCGAAAAACCTGGCAGGGGATCGTTTGCAACAGTCTGGCACCATTTTTGAGTGAATTGCAGAACGTCAGATTTTTGCTGAAATTGTGACCGCGCGGCTTAGGGATTTTTCAAAAAAAAGTTGTTCAGACGTCAACGGCTAATTCTCTTTCCAATGATAAAAACCCATCTGTTTCCACCGAAAAACCTGGCAGGGGATCGTTTGCAACACTCTGGCACCATTTTTGAGTGAATTGCAGAACGTCAGATTTTTGCTGAAATTGTGACCGCGCGGCTTAGGGATTTTTTCAAAAAAAAGTTGTTCACACCTTGTGGGCTAATTCTCTTTCAATGATAAAAACCCATCTGTTTACACCGAAAAACCTGGCAGGGGATCGTTTCAAACAGTCTGGCACCATTTTTGAGTGAATTCCAGAACGTCAGATTTTTGCTGAAATTGTGACCGCGCGGCTTAGGGATTTTTTCAAAAAAAAGTTGTTCAGACGTCAACGGCTAATTCTGTTTCCAATGATAAAAACCCATCTCTTTCCACCAAAAAACCTGGCAGGGGATCGTTTGCAACAGTCTGGCACCATTTTTGAGTGAAATGTAGAACGTCAGATTTTTGCTGAAATTGTGACCGCGCGGCTTAGCGATTTTTTCAAAAAAAAGTTGTTCACACCTTGTGGGCTAATTCTGTTTCAATGATAAAAACCCATCTGTTTCTACCGAAAAACCTGGCAGGGGATCGTTTGCAACAGTCTGGCAGCATTTTTGAGTGAATTGCAGAATGTCAGATTTTTGCTGAAATTGTGACCGCGCGCCTTAGGGATTTTTTCAAAAAAAAGTTGTTCAGACATTAACGGCTAATTCTGTTTCCAATGATAAAAACCTATCTGTTTCCACCGAAAAACCTGGCAGGGGATCATTTGAAACAGTTTGGCACCATTTTTGAGTGAAATGCAGAACGTCAGATTTTTGCTGAAATTGTAAACGCGCGGCTTAGGGATTTTTTTTTAAAAAAGTTGTTCACACCTTGTGGGCTAATTCTGTTTCAATGATAAAAACCCATCTGTTTCCACCGAAAAAACTGTTAGAGGTTCGTTTGCAACAGTTTGGCACCATTTTTGAGTGAATTGCAGAACGTCAGATTTTTGCTGAAATTGTGACCTTGCGACTTAGGGATTTTTTCAAAAAAAAGTTGTTCAGACGAAAACGGCTAATTCTGTTTCCAATGATAAAAACCCATCTCTTTCCACCGAAAAACCTGGCAGGGGATCGTTTGAAACAGTTTGGCACCATTTTTGAGTGAATTGCAGAACGTCAGATTTTTGCTGAAATTGTAAACGCGCGGCTTAGGGATTTTTTTTTAAAAAAGTTGTTCACACCTTGTGGGCTAATTCTGTTTCAATGATAAAAACCCATCTGTTTCCACCGAAAAACCTGGCAGGGGATCGTTTGCAACAGTCTGGCACCATTTTTGAGTGAATTGCAGAACGTCAGATTTTTGCTGAAATTGTGACCGCGCGGCTTAGGGATTTTTTCAAAAAAAAGTTGTTCAGACGTCAACGGCTAATTCTCTTTCCAATGATAAAAACCCATCTGTTTCCACCGAAAAACCTGGCAGGGGATCGTTTGCAACACTCTGGCACCATTTTTGAGTGAATTGCAGAACGTCAGATTTTTGCTGAAATTGTGACCGCGCGGCTTAGGGATTTTTTCAAAAAAAAGTTGTTCACACCTTGTGGGCTAATTCTCTTTCAATGATAAAAACCCATCTGTTTACACCGAAAAACCTGGCAGGGGATCGTTTCAAACAGTCTGGCACCATTTTTGAGTGAATTCCAGAACGTCAGATTTTTGCTGAAATTGTGACCGCGCGGCTTAGGGATTTTTTCAAAAAAAAGTTGTTCAGACGTCAACGGCTAATTCTGTTTCCAATGATAAAAACCCATCTCTTTCCACCAAAAAACCTGGCAGGGGATCGTTTGCAACAGTCTGGCACCATTTTTGAGTGAAATGTAGAACGTCAGATTTTTGCTGAAATTGTGACCGCGCGGCTTAGCGATTTTTTCAAAAAAAAGTTGTTCACACCTTGTGGGCTAATTCTGTTTCAATGATAAAAACCCATCTGTTTCTACCGAAAAACCTGGCAGGGGATCGTTTGCAACAGTCTGGCAGCATTTTTGAGTGAATTGCAGAATGTCAGATTTTTGCTGAAATTGTGACCGCGCGCCTTAGGGATTTTTTCAAAAAAAAGTTGTTCAGACATTAACGGCTAATTCTGTTTCCAATGATAAAAACCTATCTGTTTCCACCGAAAAACCTGGCAGGGGATCATTTGAAACAGTTTGGCACCATTTTTGAGTGAAATGCAGAACGTCAGATTTTTGCTGAAATTGTAAACGCGCGGCTTAGGGATTTTTTTTTAAAAAAGTTGTTCACACCTTGTGGGCTAATTCTGTTTCAATGATAAAAACCCATCTGTTTCCACCGAAAAAACTGTTAGAGGTTCGTTTGCAACAGTTTGGCACCATTTTTGAGTGAATTGCAGAACGTCAGATTTTTGCTGAAATTGTGACCTTGCGGCTTAGGGATTTTTTCAAAAAAAAGTTGTTCAGACGAAAACGGCTAATTCTGTTTCCAATGATAAAAACCCATCTCTTTCCACCGAAAAACCTGGCAGGGGATCGTTTGAAACAGTTTGGCACCATTTTTGAGTGAAATACAGAACGTCAGATTTTTGCTGAAATTGTGACCGCGCGGCTTAGGGATTTTTTCAAAAAAAAGTTGTTCAGACGTCAACGGCTAATTCTGTTTCCAATGATAAAAACCCATCTGTTTCCACCAAAAAACCTGGCAGGGGATCGTTTGCAACAGTCTGGCACCATTTTTGAGTGAATTGCAGAACGTCAGATTTTTGCTGAAATTGTGACCGCGTGGCTTAGGGATTTTTTCAAAAAAAAGTTGTTCACACCTTGTGGGCTAATTCTCTTTCAATGATAAAAACCCATCTGTTTCCACCGAAAAACCTGGCAGGGGATCGTTTGCAACAGTCTGGCACCATTTTTGAGTGAATTGCAGAACGTCAGATTTTTGCTGAAATTGTGACCGCGCGGCTTAGGGATTTTTTCAAAAAAAAGTTGTGCAGACGTCAACGGCTAATTCTGTTTCCAATGATAAAAACCCATCTCTTTCCACCGAAAAACCTGGCAGGGGATCGTTTGAAACAGTTTGGCACCATTTTTGAGTGAAATGCAGAACGTCAGATTTTTGCTGAAATTGTAAACGCGCGGCTTAGGGATTTTTTTTAAAAAAAGTTGTTCACACCTTGTGGGCTAATTCTGTTTCAATGATAAAAACCCATCTGTTTCCACCGAAAAAACTGTTAGAGGTTCGTTTGCAACAGTTTGGCACCATTTTTGAGTGAATTGCAGAACGTCAGATTTTTGCTGAAATTGTGACCGCGCGGCTTAGGGATTTTTTAAAAAAAAAGTTGTTCAGACGTCAACGGCTAATTCTGTTTCCAATGATAAAAACCCATCTCTTTCCACCAAAAAACCTGGCAGGGGATCGTTTGCAACAGTCTGGCACCATTTTTGAGTGAAATGTAGAACGTCAGATTTTTGCTGAAATTGTGACCGCGCGGCTTAGCGATTTTTTCAAAAAAAAGTTGTTCACACCTTGTGGGCTAATTCTGTTTCAATGATAAAAACCCATCTGTTTCTACCGAAAAACCTGGCAGGGGATCGTTTGCAACAGTCTGGCACCATTTTTGAGTGAATTGCAGAATGTCAGATTTTTGCTGAAATTGTGACCGCGCGCCTTAGGGATTTTTTCAAAAAAAAAGTTGTTCAGACATTAACGGCTAATTCTGTTTCCAATGATAAAAACCTATCTGTTTCCACCGAAAAACCTGGCAGGGGATCAGTTGAAACAGTTTGGCACCATTTTTGAGTGAAATGCAGAACGTCAGATTTTTGCTGAAATTGTAAACGCGCGGCTTAGGGATTTTTTTAAAAAAAAGTTGTTCACACCTTGTGGGCTAATTCTGTTTCAATGATAAAAACCCATCTGTTTCCACCGAAAAACCTGGCAGGGGATCGTTTGCAACAGTCTGGCACCATTTTTGAGTGAATTGCAGAACGTCAGATTTTTGCTGAAATTGTGACCGCGCGGCTTAGGGATTTTTTCAAAAAAAAGTTGTTCAGACGTCAACGGCTAATTCTGTTTCCAATGATAAAAACCCATCTGTTTCCACCAAAAAACCTGGCAGGGGATCGTTTGCAACAGTCTGGCACCATTTTTGAGTGAATTGCAGAACGTCAGATTTTTGCTGAAATTGTGACCGCGTGGCTTAGGGATTTTTTCAAAAAAAAGTTGTTCACACCTTGTGGGCTAATTCTCTTTCAATGATAAAAACCCATCTGTTTCCACCGAAAAACCTGGCAGGGGATCGTTTGCAACAGTCTGGCACCATTTTTGAGTGAATTGCAGAACGTCAGATTTTTGCTGAAATTGTGACCGCGCGGCTTAGCGATTTTTTCCAAAAAAAGTTGTGCAGACGTCAACGGCTAATTCTGTTTCCAATGATAAAAACCCATCTCTTTCCACCGAAAAACCTGGCAGGGGATCGTTTGAAACAGTTTGGCACCATTTTTGAGTGAAATGCAGAACGTAAGTTTTTTGCTGAAATTGTAAACGCGCGGCTTAGGGATTTTTTCAAAAAAAAGTTGTTCACACCTTGTGGGCTAATTCTCTTTCAATGATAAAAACCCATCTGTTTCCACCGAAAAACCTGGCAGGGGATCGTTTCAAACAGTCTGGCACCATTTTTGAGTGAATTCCAGAACGTCAGATTTTTGCTGAAATTGTGAACGCGCGGCTTAGGGATTTTTTTTTAAAAAAGTTGTTCACACCGTGCCGGCTCATTCTGTTTCCAATGATAAAAACCCATCTGTTTCCACCGAAAAACCTGGCAGGGGATCGTTTGCAACAGTCTGGCACCATTTTTGAGTGAATTGCAGAACGTCAGATTTTTGCTGAAATTGAGACCGCGCGGCTGAGGGATTTTTTCAAAAAAAAGTTGTTCAGACGTCAACGGCTAATTCTGTTTCCAATGATAAAAACCCATCTCTTTCCACCGAAAAACCTGGCAGGGGATCGTTTAAAACAGTTTGGCACCATTTTTGAGTGAAATGCAGAACGTCAGATTTTTGCTGAAATTGTGACCGCGCGGCTTAGGGATTTTTTCAAAAAAAAGTTGTTCACACCTTGTGGGCTAATTCTCTTTCAATGATAAAAACCCATCTGTTTCCACCGAAAAACCTGGCAGGGGATCGTTTCAAACAGTCTGGCACCATTTTTGAGTGAAATGTAGAACGTCAGATTTTTGCTGAAATTGTGACCGCGCGGCTTAGGGATTTTTTCAAAAAAAAGTTGTTCAGACGTCAACGGCTAATTCTGTTTCCAATGATAAAAACCCATCTGTTTCCACCAAAAAACCTGGCAGGGGATCGTTTGCAACAGTCTGGCACCATTTTTGAGTGAAATGCAGAACGTCAGATTTTTGCTGAAATTGTAAACGCGCGGCTTAGGGATTTTTTTTAAAAAAAGTTGTTCACACCTTGTGGGCTAATTCTCTTTCAATGATAAAAACCCATCTGTTTCCACCGAAAAACCTGGCAGGGGATCGTTTGCAACAGTCTGGCACCATTTTTGAGTGAATTGCAGAACATCAGATTTTTGCTGAAATTGTGACCGCGCGGCTTAGGGATTTTTTCAAAAAAAAGTTGTGCAGACGTCAACGGCTAATTCTGTTTCCAATGATAAAAACCTATCTGTTTCCACCGAAAAACCTGGCAGGGGATCGTTTGCAACAGTCTGGCACCATTTTTGAGTGAAATGTAGAACGTCAGATTTTTGCTGAAATTGTGACCGCGCGGCTTAGCGATTTTTTCAAAAAAAAGTTGTTCACACCTTGTGGGCTAATTCTGTTTCAATGATAAAAACCCATCTGTTTCTACCGAAAAACCTGGCAGGGGATCGTTTGCAACAGTCTGGCACCATTTTTGAGTGAATTGCAGAATGTCAGATTTTTGCTGAAATTGTGACCGCGCGCCTTAGGGATTTTTTAAAAAAAAAGTTGTTCAGACATTAACGGCTAATTCTGTTTCCAATGATAAAAACCTATCTGTTTCCACCGAAAAACCTGGCAGGGGATCAGTTGAAACAGTTTGGCACCATTTTTGAGTGAAATGCAGAACGTCAGATTTTTGCTGAAATTGTAAACGCGCGGCTTAGGGATTTTTTTTAAAAAAAGTTGTTCACACCTTGTGGGCTAATTCTGTTTCAATGATAAAAACCCATCTGTTTCCACCGAAAAACCTGGCAGGGGATCGTTTGCAACAGTCTGGCACCATTTTTGAGTGAATTGCAGAACGTCAGATTTTTGCTGAAATTGTGACCGCGCGGCTTAGGGATTTTTTCAAAAAAAAGTTGTTCAGACGTCAACGGCTAATTCTGTTTCCAATGATAAAAACCCATCTCTTTCCACCAAAAAACCTGGCAGGGGATCGTTTGCAACAGTCTGGCACCATTTTTGAGTGAAATGTAGAACGTCAGATTTTTGCTGAAATTGTGACCGCGCGGCTTAGGGATTTTTTTAAAAAAAAGTTGTTCACACCTTGTGGGCTAATTCTGTTTCAATGATAAAAACCCATCTGTTTCCACCGAAAAAACTGTTAGAGGTTCGTTTGCAACAGTCTGGCACCATTTTTGAGTGAATTGCAGAACGTCAGATTTTTGCTGAAATTGTGACCGCGCGGCTTAGGGATTTTTTCAAAAAAAAGTTGTTCAGACGTCAACGGCTAATTCTGTTTCCAATGATAAAAACCCATCTCTTTCCACCAAAAAACCTGGCAGGGGATCGTTTGCAACAGTCTGGCACCATTTTTGAGTGAATTGCAGAACGTCAGATTTTTGCTGAAATTGTAACCGCGCGGCTGAGGGATTTTTTCAAAAAAAAAGTTGTTCAGACTTTGCGGGCAAATTTTGGTTCAATGATAAAAACCCATCTGTTTCCACCGAAAAAATTGTTCGAGGTTCGTTTGCAACAGTCTGGCACCATTTTTGAGTGAATTGAAGAACGTCAGATTTTTGCTGAAATTGTGACCGCGCGGCTTAGGGATTTTTTCAAAAAAAAGTTGTTCAGACGTCAACGGCTAATTCTGTTTCCAATGATAAAAACCCATCTCTTTCCACCGAAAAACCTGGCAGGGGATCGTTTGAAACAGTTTGGCACCATTTTTGAGTGAAATGCAGAACGTCAGATTTTTGCTGAAATTGTGACCGCGCGGCTTAGGGATTTTTTCAAAAAAAAGTTGTTCAGACGTCAACGGCTAATTCTCTTTCCAATGATAAAAACCCATCTGTTTCCACCGAAAAACCTGGCAGGGGATCGTTTGCAAAAGTCTGGCACCATTTTTGAGTGAATTGCAGAACGTCAGATTTTTGCTGAAATTGTGACCGCGCGGCTTAGGGATTTTTTCCAAAAAAAGTTGTTCACACCTTGTGGGCTAATTCTCTTTCAATGATAAAAACCCATCTGTTTCCACCGAAAAACCTGGCAGGGGATCGTTTGCAACAGTCTGGCACCATTTTTGAGTGAATTGCAGAACGTCAGATTTTTGCTGAAATTGTGACCGCGCGGCTTAGGGATTTTTTCAAAAAAAAGTTGTTAAGACGTCAACGGCTAATTCTGTTTCCAATGATAAAAACCCATCTCTTTCCACCAAAAAACCTGGCAGGGGATCGTTTGCAACAGTCTGGCACCATTTTTGAGTGAATTGCAGAACGTCAGATTTTTGCTGAAATTGTGACCGCGCGGCTTAGTGATTTTTTCAAAAAAAAGTTGTTCAGACTTTGCGGGCCAATTTTGTTTCAATGATAAAAACCCATCTGTTTCCACCGAAAAAACTGTTAGAGGTTCGTTTGCAACAGTTTGGCACCATTTTTGAGTGAATTGCAGAACGTCAGATTTTTGCTGAAATTGTGACCGCGCGGCTTAGGGATTTTTTTTTAAAAAAAGTTGTTCACACCTTGTGGGCTAATTCTGTTCCAATGATAAAAACCCATCTGTTTCCACCGAAAAACCTGGCAGGGGATCGTTTGAAACAGTCTGGCACCATTTTTGAGTGAATTGCAGAACGTCAGATTTTTGCTGAAATTGTGACCGCGCGGCTTAGGGATTTTTTCAAAAAAAAGTTGTTCAGACGTCAACGGCTAATTCTGTTTCCAATGATAAAAACCCATCTGTTTCCACCGAAAAACCTGGCAGGGGATAGTTTGCAACAGTCTGGCACCATTTTTGAGTGAATTGCAGAATGTCAGATTTTTGCTGAAATTGTGACCGTGCGCCTTAGGGATTTTTTCAAAAAAAAGTTGTTCAGACATTAACGGCTAATTCTGTTTCCAATGATAAAAACCTATCTGTTTCCACCGAAAAACCTGGCAGGGGATCAGTTGAAACAGTTTGGCACCATTTTTGAGTGAAATGCAGAACGTCAGATTTTTGCTGAAATTGTAAACGCGCGGCTTAGGGATTTTTTTTAAAAAAAGTTGTTCACACCTTGTGGGCTAATTCTGTTTCAATGATAAAAACCCATCTGTTTCCACCGAAAAACCTGGCAGGGGATCGTTTGCAACAGTCTGGCACCATTTTTGAGTGAATTGCAGAACGTCAGATTTTTCCTGAAATTGTGACCGCGCGGCTTAGGGATTTTTTCAAAAAAAAGTTGTTCAGACGTCAACGGCTAATTCTGTTTCCAATGATAAAAACCCATCTCTTTCCACCAAAAAACCTGGCAGGGGATCGTTTGCAACAGTCTGGCACCATTTTTGAGTGAAATGTAGAACGTCAGATTTTTGCTGAAATTGTGACCGCGCGGCTTAGCGATTTTTTCAAAAAAAAGTTGTTCACACCTTGTGGGCTAATTCTGTTTCAATGATAAAAACCCATCTGTTTCCAACGAAAAAACTGTTAGAGGTTCGTTTGCAACAGTTTGGCACCATTTTTGAGTGAATTGCAGAACGTCAGATTTTTGCTGAAATTGTGACCGCGCGGCTTAGGGATTTTTTCAAAAAAAAGTTGTTCAGACGTCAACGGCTAATTCTGTTTCCAATGATAAAAACCCATCTCTTTCCACCAAAAAACCTGGCAGGGGATCGTTTGCAACAGTCTGGCACCATTTTTGAGTGAAATGCAGAACGTCAGATTTTTGCTGAAATTGTAAACGCGCGGCTTAGGGATTTTTTTTTTAAAAAGTTGTTCACGCCTTGTGGGCTAATTCTGTTTCAATGATAAAAACCCATCTGTTTCCACCGAAAAACCTGGCAGGGGATCGTTTGCAACAGTCTGGCACCATTTTTGAGTGAATTGCAGAACGTCAGATTTTTGCTGAAATTGTGACCGCGCGGCTTAGGGATTTTTTCAAAAAAAAGTTGTTCAGACGTCAACGGCTAATTCTGTTTCCAATGATAAAAACCCATCTCTTTCCACCGAAAAACCTGGCAGGGGATCGTTTAAAACAGTTTGGCACCATTTTTGAGTGAAACGCAGAACGTCAGATTTTTGCTGAAATTGTGACCGCGCGGCTTAGGGATTTTTTCAAAAAAAAGTTGTTCAGACGTCAACGGCTAATTCTCTTTCCAATGATAAAAACCCATCTGTTTCCACCGAAAAACCTGGCAGGGGATCGTTTGCAACACTCTGGCACCATTTTTGAGTGAATTGCAGAACGTCAGATTTTTGCTGAAATTGTGACCGCGCGGCTTAGGGATTTTTTCAAAAAAAAGTTGTTCACACCTTGTGGGCTAATTCTCTTTCAATGATAAAAACCCATCTGTTTCCACCGAAAAACCTGGCAGGGGATCGTTTCAAACAGTCTGGCACCATTTTTGAGTGAATTCCAGAACGTCAGATTTTTGCTGAAATTGTGACCGCGCGGCTTAGGGATTTTTTCAAAAAAAAGTTGTTCAGACGTCAACGGCTAATTCTGTTTCCAATGATAAAAACCCATCTCTTTCCACCAAAAAACCTGGCAGGGGATCGTTTGCAACAGTCTGGCACCATTTTTGAGTGAAATGTAGAACGTCAGATTTTTGCTGAAATTGTGACCGCGCGGCTTAGCGATTTTTTCAAAAAAAAGTTGTTCACACCTTGTGGGCTAATTCTGTTTCAATGATAAAAACCCATCTGTTTCTACCGAAAAACCTGGCAGGGGATCGTTTGCAACAGTCTGGCAGCATTTTTGAGTGAATTGCAGAATGTCAGATTTTTGCTGAAATTGTGACCGCGCGCCTTAGGGATTTTTTCAAAAAAAAGTTGTTCAGACGTCAACGGCTAATTCTGTTTCCAATGATAAAAACCCATCTCTTTCCACCAAAAAACCTGGCAGGGGATCGTTTGCAACAGTCTGGCACCATTTTTGAGTGAAATGTAGAACGTCAGATTTTTGCTGAAATTGTGACCGCGCGGCTTAGCGATTTTTTCAAAAAAAAGTTGTTCACACCTTGTGGGCTAATTCTGTTTCAATGATAAAAACCCATCTGTTTCTACCGAAAAACCTGGCAGGGGATCGTTTGCAACAGTCCGGCAGCATTTTTGAGTGAATTGCAGAACGTCAGATTTTTGCTGAAATTGTAAACGCGCGGCTTAGGGATTTTTTTTTTAAAAAGTTGTTCACACCTTGTGGGCTAATTCTGTTTCAATGATAAAAACCCATCTGTTTCCACCGAAAAACCTGGCAGGGGATCGTTTGCAACAGTCTGGCACCATTTTTGAGTGAATTGCAGAACGTCAGATTTTTGCTGAAATTGTGACCGCGCGGCTTAGGGATTTTTTCAAAAAAAAGTTGTTCAGACGTCAACGGCTAATTCTGTTTCCAATGATAAAAACCCATCTCTTTCCACCAAAAAACCTGGCAGGGGATCGTTTGCAACAGTCTGGCACCATTTTTGAGTGAAATGTAGAACGTCAGATTTTTGCTGAAATTGTGACCGCGCGGCTTAGCGATTTTTTCAAAAAAAAGTTGTTCACACCTTGTGGGCTAATTCTGTTTCAATGATAAAAACCCATCTGTTTCCACCGAAAAACCTGGCAGGGGATCGTTTGCAACAGTCTGGCACCATTTTTGAGTGAATTGCAGAACGTCAGATTTTTGCTGAAATTGTGACCGCGCGGCTTAGGGATTTTTTCAAAAAAAAGTTGTTCAGACGTCAACGGCTAATTCTGTTTCCAATGATAAAAACCCATCTCTTTCCACCGAAAAACCTGGCAGGGGATCGTTTAAAACAGTTTGGCACCATTTTTGAGTGAAATGCAGAACGTCAGATTTTTGCTGAAATTGTGACTGCGCGGCTTAGGGATTTTTTCAAAAAAAAGTTGTTCAGACGTCAACGGCTAATTCTCTTTCCAATGATAAAAACCCATCTGTTTCCACCGAAAAACCTGGCAGGGGATCGTTTGCAACAGTCTGGCACCATTTTTGAGTGAATTGCAGAACGTCAGATTTTTGCTGAAATTGTGACCGCGCGGCTTAGCGATTTTTTCAAAAAAAAGTTGTTCACACCTTGTGGGCTAATTCTCTTTCAATGATAAAAACCCATCTGTTTCTACCGAAAAACCTGGCAGGGGATCGTTTGCAACAGTCTGGAACCATTTTTGAGTGAATTGCAGAACGTCAGATTTTTGCTGAAATTGTGACCGCGCTCCTTAGGGATTTTTTCAAAAAAAAGTTGTTCAGACGTTAACGGCTAATTCTGTTTCCAATGATAAAAACCTATCTGTTTCCACCGAAAAACCTGGCAGGGGATCGTTTGCAACAGTCTGGCACCATTTTTGAGTGAAATGTAGAACGTCAGATTTTTGCTGAAATTGTGACCGTGCGGCTTAGCGATTTTTTCAAAAAAAAGTTGTTCACACCTTGTGGGCTAATTCTGTTTCAATGATAAAAACCCATCTGTTTCTACCGAAAAACCTGGCAGGGGATCGTTTGCAACAGTCTGGCACCATTTTTGAGTGAATTGCAGAATGTCAGATTTTTGCTGAAATTGTGACCGCGCGCCTTAGGGATTTTTTCAAAAAAAAGTTGTTCAGACATTAACGGCTAATTCTGTTTCCAATGATAAAAACCTATCTGTTTCCACCGAAAAACCTGGCAGGGGATCAGTTGAAACAGTTTGGCACCATTTTTGAGTGAAATGCAGAACGTCAGATTTTTGCTGAAATTGTAAACGCGCGGCTTAGGGATTTTTTTTAAAAAAAAGTTGTTCACACCTTGTGGGCTAATTCTGTTTCAATGATAAAAACCCATCTGTTTCCACCGAAAAACCTGGCAGGGGATCGTTTGCAACAGTCTGGCACCATTTTTGAGTGAATTGCAGAACGTCAGATTTTTGCTGAAATTGTGACCGCGCGGCTTAGGGATTTTTTCAAAAAAAGTTGTGCAGACGTCAACGGCTAATTCTGTTTCCAATGATAAAAACCCATCTCTTTCCACCAAAAAACCTGGCAGGGGATCGTTTGCAACAGTCTGGCACCATTTTTGAGTGAAATGTAGAACGTCAGATTTTTGCTGAAATTGTGACCGCGCGGCTTAGCGATTTTTTAAAAAAAAAGTTGTTCAGACATTAACGGCTAATTCTGTTTCCAATGATAAAAACCTATCTGTTTCCACCAAAAAACCTGGCAGGGGATCATTTGAAACAGTTTGGCACCATTTTTGAGTGAATTCCAGAACGTCAGATTTTTGCTGAAATTGTAAACGCGCGGCTTAGGGATTTTTTTTAAAAAAAGTTGTTCACACCTTGTGGGCTAATTCTGTTTCAATGATAAAAACCCATCTGTTTCCACCGAAAAAACTGTTAGAGGTTCGTTTGCAACAGTTTGGCACCATTTTTGAGTGAATTGCAGAACGTCAGATTTTTGCTGAAATTGTGACCGCGCGGCTTAGGGATTTTTTCAAAAAAAAGTTGTTCAGACGTCAACGGCTAATTCTGTTTCCAATGATAAAAACCCATCTCTTTCCACCAAAAAACCTGGCAGGGGATCGTTTGCAACAGTCTGGCACCATTTTTGAGTGAAATGCAGAACGTCAGATTTTTGCTGAAATTGTAAACGCGCGGCTTAGGGATTTTTTTTAAAAAAAGTTGTTCACACCTTGTGGGCTAATTCTGTTTCAATGATAAAAACCCATCTGTTTCCACCGAAAAACCTGGCAGGGGATCGTTTGCAACAGTCTGGCACCATTTTTGAGTGAATTGCAGAACGTCAGATTTTTGCTGAAATTGTGACCGCGCGGCTTAGGGATTTTTTCAAAAAAAAGTTGTTCAGACGTCAACGGCTAATTCTGTTTCCAATGATAAAAACCCATCTCTTTCCACCGAAAAACCTGGCAGGGGATCGTTTAAAACAGTTTGGCACCATTTTTAGTGAAATGCAGAACGTCAGATTTTTGCTGAAATTGTGACCGCGCGGCTTAGGGATTTTTTCAAAAAAAAGTTGTTCAGACGTCAACGGCTAATTCTCTTTCCAATGATAAAAACCCATCTCTTTCCACCAAAAAACCTGGCAGGGAATCGTTTGCAACAGTCTGGCACCATTTTTGAGTGAATTGCAGAACGTCAGATTTTTGCTGAAATTGTGACCGCGCGGCTTAGGGATTTTTTCAAAAAAAAGTTGTTCACACCTTGTGGGCTAATTCTCTTTCAATGATAAAAACCCATCTGTTTCCACCGAAAAACCTGGCAGGGGATCGTTTCAAACAGTCTGGCACCATTTTTGAGTGAATTCCAGAACGTCAGATTTTTGCTGAAATTGTGACCGCGCGGCTTTGGGATTTTTTCAAAAAAAAGTTGTTCAGACGTCAACGGCTAATTCTGTTTCCAATGATAAAAACCCATCTGTTTCCACCGAAAAACCTGGCAGGGGATCGTTTGCAACAGTCTGGCACCATTTTTGAGTGAATTGCAGAACGTCAGATTTTTGCTGAAATTGTGACCTTGCGGCTTAGGGATTTTTTCAAAAAAAAGTTGTTCAGACGAAAACGGCTAATTCTGTTTCCAATGATAAAAACCCATCTCTTTCCACCGAAAAACCTGGCAGGGGATCGTTTGAAACAGTTTGGCACCATTTTTGAGTGAAATACAGAACGTCAGATTTTTGCTGAAATTGTGACCGCGCGGCTTAGGGATTTTTTCAAAAAAAAGTTGTTCAGACGTCAACGGCTAATTCTGTTTCCAATGATAAAAACCCATCTGTTTCCACCAAAAAACCTGGCAGGGGATCGTTTGCAACAGTCTGGCACCATTTTTGAGTGAATTGCAGAACGTCAGATTTTTGCTGAAATTGTGACCGCGTGGCTTAGGGATTTTTTCAAAAAAAAGTTGTTCACACCTTGTGGGCTAATTCTCTTTCAATGATAAAAACCCATCTGTTTCCACCGAAAAACCTGGCAGGGGATCGTTTGCAACAGTCTGGCACCATTTTTGAGTGAATTGCAGAACGTCAGATTTTTGCTGAAATTGTGACCGCGCGGCTTAGGGATTTTTTCAAAAAAAAGTTGTGCAGACGTCAACGGCTAATTCTGTTTCCAATGATAAAAACCCATCTCTTTCCACCGAAAAACCTGGCAGGGCATCGTTTGAAACAGTTTGGCACCATTTTTGAGTGAAATGCAGAACGTCAGATTTTTGCTGAAATTGTAAACGCGCGGCTTAGGGATTTTTTTTAAAAAAAGTTGTTCACACCTTGTGGGCTAATTCTGTTTCAATGATAAAAACCCATCTGTTTCCACCGAAAAAACTGTTAGAGGTTCGTTTGCAACAGTTTTGCACCATTTTTGAGTGAATTGCAGAACGTCAGATTTTTGCTGAAATTGTGACCGCGCGGCTTAGGGATTTTTTCAAAAAAAAGTTGTTCAGACGTCAACGGCTAATTCTGTTTCCAATGATAAAAACCCATCTCTTTCCACCAAAAAACCTGGCAGGGGATCGTTTGCAACAGTCTGGCACCATTTTTGAGTGAAATGTAGAACGTCAGATTTTTGCTGAAATTGTGACCGCGCGGCTTAGGGATTTTTTCAAAAAAAAGTTGTTCACACCTTGTGGGCTAGTTCTGTTTCAATGATAAAAACCCATCTGTTTCTACCGAAAAACCTGGCAGGGGATCGTTTGCAACAGTCTGGCACCATTTTTGAGTGAATTGCAGAATGTCAGATTTTTGCTGAAATTGTGACCGCGCGCCTTAGGGATTTTTTCAAAAAAAAAGTTGTTCAGACATTAACGGCTAATTCTGTTTCCAATGATAAAAACCTATCTGTTTCCACCGAAAAACCTGGCAGGGGATCAGTTGAAACAGTTTGGCACCATTTTTGAGTGAAATGCAGAACGTCAGATTTTTGCTGAAATTGTAAACGCGCGGCTTAGGGATTTTTTTTAAAAAAAGTTGTTCACACCTTGTGGGCTAATTCTGTTTCAATGATAAAAACCCATCTGTTTCCACCGAAAAACCTGGCAGGGGATCGTTTGCAACAGTCTGGCACCATTTTTGAGTGAATTGCAGAACGTCAGATTTTTGCTGAAATTGTGACCGCGCGGCTTAGGGATTTTTTCAAAAAAAAGTTGTTCAGACGTCAACGGCTAATTCTGTTTCCAATGATAAAAACCCATCTCTTTCCACCGAAAAACCTGGCAGGGGATCGTTTAAAACAGTTTGGCACCATTTTTGAGTGAAATGCAGAACGTCAGATTTTTGCTGAAATTGTGACCGCGCGGCTTAGGGATTTTTTCAAAAAAAAGTTGTTCAGACGTCAATGGCTAATTCTGTTTCCAATGATAAAAACCCATCTGTTTCCACCGAAAAACCTGGCAGGGGATCGTTTGCAACAGTCTGGCACCATTTTTGAGTGAATTGCAGAACGTCAGATTTTTGCTGAAATTGTGACCGCGCGGCTTAGGGATTTTTTCAAAAAAAAGTTGTTCACACCTTGTGGGCTAATTCTCTTTCAATGATAAAAACCCATCTGTTTCCACCGAAAAACCTGGCAGGGGATCGTTTGCAACAGTCTGGCACCATTTTTGAGTGAATTGCAGAACGTCAGATTTTTGCTGAAATTGTGACCGCGCGGCTTAGCGATTTTTTCAAAAAAAAGTTGTGCAGACGTCAACGGCTAATTCTGTTTCCAATGATAAAAACCCATCTCTTTCCACCGAAAAACCTGGCAGGGGATCGTTTGAAACAGTTTGGCACCATTTTTGAGTGAAATGCAGAACGTCAGATTTTTGCTGAAATTGTAAACGCGCGGCTTAGGGATTTTTTTTAAAAAAAGTTGTTCACACCTTGTGGGCTAATTCTGTTTCAATGATAAAAACCCATCTGTTTCCACCGAAAAAACTGTTAGAGGTTCGTTTGCAACAGTTTGGCACCATTTTTGAGTGAATTGCAGAACGTCAGATTTTTGCTGAAATTGTGACCGCGCGGCTTAGGGATTTTTTCAAAAAAAAGTTGTTCAGACGTCAACGGCTAATTCTGTTTCCAATGATAAAAACCCATCTCTTTCCACCAAAAAACCTGGCAGGGGATCGTTTGCAACAGTCTGGCACCATTTTTGAGTGAATTGCAGAACGTCAGATTTTTGCTGAAATTGTGACCGCGCGGCTTAGGGATTTTTTCAAAAAAAAGTTGTTCAGACGTCAACGGCTAATTCTGTTTCCAATGATAAAAACCCATCTGTTTCCACCAAAAAACCTGGCAGGGGATCGTTTGCAACAGTCTGGCACCATTTTTGAGTGAAATGCAGAACGTCAGATTTTTGCTGAAATTGTAAACGCGCGGCTTAGGGATTTTTTTTAAAAAAAGTTGTTCACACCTTGTGGGCTAATTCTCTTTCAATGATAAAAACCCATCTGTTTCCACCGAAAAACCTGGCAGGGGATCGTTTGCAACAGTCTGGCACCATTTTTGAGTGAAATGTAGAACGTCAGATTTTTGCTGAAATTGTGACCGCGCGGCTTAGCGATTTTTTCAAAAAAAAGTTGTTCACACCTTGTGGGCTAATTCTGTTTCAATGATAAAAACCCATCTGTTTCTACCGAAAAACCTGGCAGGGGATCGTTTGCAACAGTCTGGCACCATTTTTGAGTGAATTGCAGAATGTCAGATTTTTGCTGAAATTGTGACCGCGCGCCTTAGGGATTTTTTCAAAAAAAAGTTGTTCAGACATTAACGGCTAATTCTGTTTCCAATGATAAAAACCTATCTGTTTCCACCGAAAAACCTGGCAGGGGATCAGTTGAAACAGTTTGGCACCATTTTTGAGTGAAATGCAGAACGTCAGATTTTTGCTGAAATTGTAAACGCGCGGCTTAGGGATTTTTTTTAAAAAAAGTTGTTCACACCTTGTGGGCTAATTCTGTTTCAATGATAAAAACCCATCTGTTTCCACCGAAAAACCTGGCAGGGGATCGTTTGCAACAGTCTGGCACCATTTTTGAGTGAATTGCAGAACGTCAGATTTTTGCTGAAATTGTGACCGCGCGGCTTAGGGATTTTTTCAAAAAAAAGTTGTTCAGACGTCAACGGCTAATTCTGTTTCCAATGATAAAAACCCATCTCTTTCCACCAAAAAACCTGGCAGGGGATCGTTTGCAACAGTCTGGCACCATTTTTGAGTGAAATGTAGAACGTCAGATTTTTGCTGAAATTGTGACCGCGCGGCTTAGGGATTTTTTTTAAAAAAAGTTGTTCACACCTTGTGGGCTAATTCTGTTTCAATGATAAAAACCCATCTGTTTCCACCGAAAAAACTGTTAGAGGTTCGTTTGCAACAGTCTGGCACCATTTTTGAGTGAATTGCAGAACGTCAGATTTTTGCTGAAATTGTGACCGCGCGGCTTAGGGATTTTTTCAAAAAAAAGTTGTTCAGACGTCAACGGCTAATTCTGTTTCCAATGATAAAAACCCATCTCTTTCCACCAAAAAACCTGGCAGGGGATCGTTTGCAACAGTCTGGCACCATTTTTGAGTGAATTGCAGAACGTCAGATTTTTGCTGAAATTGTGACCGCGCGGCTGAGGGATTTATTCAAAAAAAAAGTTGTTCAGACTTTGCGGGCAAATTTTGGTTCAATGATAAAAACCCATCTGTTTCCACCGAAAAAATTGTTCGAGGTTCGTTTGCAACAGTCTGGCACCATTTTTGAGTGAATTGAAGAACGTCAGATTTTTGCTGAAATTGTGACCGCGCGGCTTAGGGATTTTTTCAAAAAAAAGTTGTTCAGACGTCAACGGCTAATTCTGTTTCCAATGATAAAAACCCATCTCTTTCCACCGAAAAACCTGGCAGGGGATCGTTTAAAACAGTTTGGCACCATTTTTGAGTGAAATGCAGAACGTCAGATTTTTGCTGAAATTGTGACCGCGCGGCTTAGGGATTTTTTCAAAAAAAAGTTGTTCAGACGTCAACGGCTAATTCTCTTTCCAATGATAAAAACCCATCTGTTTCCACCGAAAAACCTGGCAGGGGATCGTTTGCAAAAGTCTGGCACCATTTTTGAGTGAATTGCAGAACGTCAGATTTTTGCTGAAATTGTGACCGCACGGCTTAGGGATTTTTTCCAAAAAAAGTTGTTCACACCTTGTGGGCTAATTCTCTTTCAATGATAAAAACCCATCTGTTTCCACCGAAAAACCTGGCAGGGGATCGTTTCAAACAGTCTGGCACCATTTTTGAGTGAATTCCAGAACGTCAGATTTTTGCTGAAATTGTGACCGCGCGGCTTAGGGATTTTTTCAAAAAAAAGTTGTTCAGACATCAACGGCTAATTCTGTTTCCAATGATAAAAACCCATCTGTTTCCACCGAAAAACCTGGCAGGGGATCGTTTGCAACAGTCTGGCACCATTTTTGAGTGAATTGCAGAACGTCAGATTTTTGCTGAAATTGTGACCGCGCGGCTTAGGGATTTTTTCAAAAAAAAGTTGTTCAGACGAAAACGGCTAATTCTGTTTCCAATGATAAAAACCCATCTCTTTCCACCGAAAAACCTGGCAGGGGATCGTTTGAAACAGTTTGGCACCATTTTTGAGTGAAATGCAGAACGTCAGATTTTTGCTGAAATTGTGACCGCGCGGCTTAGGGATTTTTTCAAAAAAAAGTTGTTCAGACGTCAACGGCTAATTCTGTTTCCAATGATAAAAACCCATCTGTTTCCACCAAAAAACCTGGCAGGGGATCGTTTGCAACAGTCTGGCACCATTTTTGAGTGAATTGCAGAACGTCAGATTTTTGCTGAAATTGTGACCGCGTGGCTTAGGGATTTTTTTTAAAAAAAGTTGTTCACACCTTGTGGGCTAATTCTCTTTCAATGATAAAAACCCATCTGTTTCCACCGAAAAACCTGGCAGGGGATCGTTTGCAACAGTCTGGCACCATTTTTGAGTGAATTGCAGAACGTCAGATTTTTGCTGAAATTGTGACCGCGCGGCTTAGGGATTTTTTCAAAAAAAAGTTGTGCAGACGTCAACGGCTAATTCTGTTTCCAATGATAAAAACCCATCTCTTTCCACCGAAAAACCTGGCAGGGGATCGTTTGAAACAGTTTGGCACCATTTTTGAGTGAAATGCAGAACGTCAGATTTTTGCTGAAATTGTAAACGCGCGGCTTAGGGATTTTTTTTAAAAAAAGTTGTTCACACCTTGTGGGCTAATTCTGTTTCAATGATAAAAACCCATCTGTTTCCACCGAAAAAACTGTTAGAGGTTCGTTTGCAACAGTTTGGCACCATTTTTGAGTGAATTGCAGAACGTCAGATTTTTGCTGAAATTGTGACCGCGCGGCTTAGGGATTTTTTCAAAAAAAAGTTGTTCAGACGTCAACGGCTAATTCTGTTTCCAATGATAAAAACCCATCTCTTTCCACCAAAAAACCTGGCAGGGGATCGTTTGCAACAGTCTGGCACCATATTTGAGTGAAATGTAGAACGTCAGATTTTTGCTGAAATTGTGACCGCGCGGCTTAGCGATTTTTTCAAAAAAAAGTTGTTCACACCTTGTGGGCTAATTCTGTTTCAATGATAAAAACCCATCTGTTTCTACCGAAAAACCTGGCAGGGGATGGTTTGCAACAGTCTGGCACCATTTTTGAGTGAATTGCAGAATGTCAGATTTTTGCTGAAATTGTGACCGCGCGCCTTAGGGATTTTTTCAAAAAAAAGTTGTTCAGACATTAACGGCTAATTCTGTTTCCAATGATAAAAACCTATCTGTTTCCACCGAAAAACCTGGCAGGGGATCAGTTGAAACAGTTTGGCACCATTTTTGAGTGAAATGCAGAACGTCAGATTTTTGCTGAAATTGTAAACGCGCGGCTTAGGGATTTTTTTTAAAAAAAGTTGTTCACACCTTGTGGGCTAATTCTGTTTCAATGATAAAAACCCATCTGTTTCCACCGAAAAACCTGGCAGGGGATCGTTTGCAACAGTCTGGCACCATTTTTGAGTGAATTGCAGAACGTCAGATTTTTGCTGAAATTGTGACCGCGCGGCTTAGGGATTTTTTCAAAAAAAAGTTGTTCAGACGTCAACGGCTAATTCTGTTTCCAATGATAAAAACCCATCTCTTTCCACCGAAAAACCTGGCAGGGGATCGTTTAAAACAGTTTGGCACCATTTTTGAGTGAAATGCAGAACGTCAGATTTTTGCTGAAATTGTGACCGCGCGGCTTAGGGATTTTTTCAAAAAAAAGTTGTTCAGACGTCAATGGCTAATTCTGTTTCCAATGATAAAAACCCATCTGTTTCCACCGAAAAACCTGGCAGGGGATCGTTTGCAACAGTCTGGCACCATTTTTGAGTGAATTGCAGAACGTCAGATTTTTGCTGAAATTGTGACCGCGCGGTTTAGGGATTTTTTCAAAAAAAAGTTGTTCACACCTTGTGGGCTAATTCTCTTTCAATGATAAAAACCCATCTGTTTCCACCGAAAAACCTGGCAGGGGTTCGTTTCAAACAGTCTGGCACCATTTTTGAGTGAATTCCAGAACGTCAGATTTTTGCTGAAATTGTGAACGCGCGGCTTAGGGATTTTTTTTTAAAAAAGTTGTTCACACCGTGCCGGCTCATTCTGTTTCCAATGATAAAAACCCATCTGTTTCCACCGAAAAACCTGGCAGGGGATCGTTTGCAACAGTTTGGCACCATTTTTGAGTGAATTGAAGAACGTCAGATTTTTGCTGAAATTGTGACCGCGCGGCTTAGGGATTTTTTCAAAAAAAAGCTGTTCAGACGAAAACGGCTAATTCTGTTTCCAATGATAAAAACCCATCTGTTTCCACCAAAAAAACTGGCAGGGGATCGTTTGCAACAGTCTGGCACCATTTTTGAGTGAATTGCAGAACGTCAGATTTTTGCTGAAATTGTGACCGCGCGGCTTAGGGATTTTTTCAAAAAAAAGTTGTTCACACCTTGTGGGCTAATTCTCTTTCAATGATAAAAACCCATCTGTTTCCACCGAAAAACCTGGCAGGGGATCGTTTCAAACAGTCTGGCACCATTTTTGAGTGAATTCCAGAACGTCAGATTTTTGCTGAAATTGTGAACGCGCGGCTTAGGGATTTTTTCAAAAAAAAGTTGTTCACACCTTGTGGGCTAATTCTCTTTCAATGATAAAAACCCATCTGTTTCCACTGAAAAACCTGGCAGGGGATCGTTTGCAACAGTCTGGCACCATTTTTGAGTGAATTGCAGAACGTCAGATTTTTGCTGAAATTGTGACCGCGCGGCTTAGGGATTTTTTCAAAAAAAAGTTGTGCAGACGTCAACGGCTAATTCTGTTTCCAATGATAAAAACCCATCTCTTTCCACCGAAAAACCTGGCAGGGGATCGTTTGAAACAGTTTGGCACCATTTTTGAGTGAAATGCAGAACGTCAGATTTTTGCTGAAATTGTGACCGCGCGGCTTAGGGATTTTTTCAAAAAAAAGTTGTTCAGACGTCAACGGCTAATTCTGTTTCCAATGATAAAAACCCATCTGTTTCCACCGAAAAACCTGGCAGGGGATCGTTTGCAACAGTCTGGCACCATTTTTGAGTGAATTGCAGAACGTCAGATTTTTGCTGAAATTGTGACCGCGCGGCTTAGGGATTTTTTCAAAAAAAAGTTGTTCACACCTTGTGGGCTAATTCTGTTTCAATGATAAAAACCCATCTGTTTCCACCGAAAAACCTGGCAGGGGATCGTTTGCAACAGTCTGGCACCATTTTTGAGTGAATTCCAGAACGTCAGATTTTTGCTGAAATTGTGACCGCGCGGCTTAGGGATTTTTTTTTTAAAAAGTTGTTCACACCGTGCCGGCTCATTCTGTTTCCAATGATAAAAACCCATCTGTTTCCACCGAAAAACCTGGCAGGGGATCGTTTGCAACAGTCTGGCACCATTTTTGAGTGAATTGCAGAACGTCAGATTTTTGCTGAAATTGTGACCGCGTGGCTTAGGGATTTTTTCAAAAAAAAGTTGTGCAGACGTCAACGGCTAATTCTGTTTCCAATGATAAAAACCCATCTCTTTCCACCGAAAAACCTGGCAGGGGATCGTTTGAAACAGTCTGGCACCGTTTTTGAGTGAATTCCAGAACGTCAGATTTTTGCTGAAATTGTGAACGCGCGGCTTAGGGATTTTTTCAAAAAAAAGTTGTTCACACCTTGTGGGCTAATTCTCTTTCAATGATAAAAACCCATCTGTTTCCACCGAAAAACCTGGCAGGGGATCGTTTCAAACAGTCTGGCACCATTTTTGAGTGAATTCCAGAACGTCAGATTTTTGCTGAAATTGTGAACGCGCGGCTTAGGGATTTTTTCAAAAAAAAGTTGTTCACACCTTGTGGGCTAATTCTCTTTCAATGATAAAAACCCATCTGTTTCCACTGAAAAACCTGGCAGGGGATCGTTTGCAACAGTCTGGCACCATTTTTGAGTGAATTGCAGAACGTCAGATTTTTGCTGAAATTGTGACCGCGCGGCTTAGGGATTTTTTCAAAAAAAAGTTGTGCAGACGTCAACGGCTAATTCTGTTTCCAATGATAAAAACCCATCTCTTTCCACCGAAAAACCTGGCAGGGGATCGTTTGAAACAGTTTGGCACCATTTTTGAGTGAAATGCAGAACGTCAGATTTTTGCTGAAATTGTGACCGCGCGGCTTAGGGATTTTTTCAAAAAAAAGTTGTTCAGACGTCAACGGCTAATTCTGTTTCCAATGATAAAAACCCATCTGTTTCCACCGAAAAACCTGGCAGGGGATCGTTTGCAACAGTCTGGCACCATTTTTGAGTGAATTGCAGAACGTCAGATTTTTGCTGAAATTGTGACCGCGCGGCTTAGGGATTTTTTCAAAAAAAAGTTGTTCACACCTTGTGGGCTAATTCTGTTTCAATGATAAAAACCCATCTGTTTCCACCGAAAAACCTGGCAGGGGATCGTTTGCAACAGTCTGGCACCATTTTTGAGTGAATTCCAGAACGTCAGATTTTTGCTGAAATTGTGACCGCGCGGCTTAGGGATTTTTTTTTTAAAAAGTTGTTCACACCGTGCCGGCTCATTCTGTTTCCAATGATAAAAACCCATCTGTTTCCACCGAAAAACCTGGCAGGGGATCGTTTGCAACAGTCTGGCACCATTTTTGAGTGAATTGCAGAACGTCAGATTTTTGCTGAAATTGTGACCGCGTGGCTTAGGGATTTTTTCAAAAAAAAGTTGTGCAGACGTCAACGGCTAATTCTGTTTCCAATGATAAAAACCCATCTCTTTCCACCGAAAAACCTGGCAGGGGATCGTTTGAAACAGTCTGGCACCGTTTTTGAGTGAATTCCAGAACGTCAGATTTTTGCTGAAATTGTGACCCCGCGGCTTAGGGATTTTATTGTCAAAAGTTGTTCACACCTTGTGGGCTAATTCTGTTTCAATGATAAAAACCCATCTGTTTCCACCGAAAAACCTGGCAGGGGATCGTTTGCAACAGTCTGGCACCATTTTTGAGTGAATTGCAGAACGTCAGATTTTTGCTGAAATTGTGACCGCGCGGCTTAGGGATTTTTTCAAAAAAAAGTTGTTCAGACGTCAACGGCTAATTCTCTTTCCAATGATAAAAACCCATCTGTTTCCACCGAAAAACCTGGCAGGGGATCGTTTGAAACAGTTTGGCACCATTTTTGAGTGAAATGCAGAACGTCAGATTTTTGCTGAAATTGTGACTGTGCGGCTTTGTGATTTTTTCAAAAAAAAGTTGTTCAGACTTTGCGGGCAAATTTTGTTTCAATGATAAAAACCCATCTGTTTCCACCGAAAAAACTGTTAGAGGTTCGTTTGCAACAGTTTGGCACCATTTTTGAGTGAATTGCAGAACGTCAGATTTTTGCTGAAATTGTGACCGCGCGGCTTAGGGATTTTTTCAAAAAAAAGTTGTTCAGACGTCAACGGCTAATTCTGTTTCCAATGATAAAAACCCATCTGTTTCCACCGAAAAACCTGGCAGGGGATCGTTTGCAACAGTTTGGCACCATTTTTGAGTGAATTGCAGAACGTCAGATTTTTGCTGAAATTGTGACCGCGCGGCTTAGGGATTTTTTCAAAAAAAAGCTGTTCAGACGAAAACGGCTAATTCTGTTTCCAATGATAAAAACCCATCTCTTTCCACCGAAAAACCTGGCAGGGGATCGTTTGAAACAGTTTGGCACCATTTTTGAGTGAAATGCAGAACGTCAGATTTTTGCTGAAATTGTGACCGCGCGGCTTAGGGATTTTTTCAAAAAAAAGTTGTTCAGACGTCAACGGCTAATTCTGTTTCCAATGATAAAAACCCATCTGTTTCCACCAAAAAAACTGGCAGGGGATCGTTTGCAACAGTCTGGCACCATTTTTGAGTGAATTGCAGAACGTCAGATTTTTGCTGAAATTGTGACCGCGCGGCTTAGGGATTTTTTCAAAAAAAAGTTGTTCACACCTTGTGGGCTAATTCTCTTTCAATGATAAAAACCCATCTGTTTCCACCGAAAAACCTGGCAGGGGATCGTTTCAAACAGTCTGGCACCATTTTTGAGTGAATTCCAGAACGTCAGATTTTTGCTGAAATTGTGAACGCGCGGCTTAGGGATTTTTTCAAAAAAAAGTTGTTCACACCTTGTGGGCTAATTCTCTTTCAATGATAAAAACCCATCTGTTTCCACTGAAAAACCTGGCAGGGGATCGTTTGCAACAGTCTGGCACCATTTTTGAGTGAATTGCAGAACGTCAGATTTTTGCTGAAATTGTGACCGCGCGGCTTAGGGATTTTTTCAAAAAAAAGTTGTGCAGACGTCAACGGCTAATTCTGTTTCCAATGATAAAAACCCATCTCTTTCCACCGAAAAACCTGGCAGGGGATCGTTTGAAACAGTTTGGCACCATTTTTGAGTGAAATGCAGAACGTCAGATTTTTGCTGAAATTGTGACCGCGCGGCTTAGGGATTTTTTCAAAAAAAAGTTGTTCAGACGTCAACGGCTAATTCTGTTTCCAATGATAAAAACCCATCTGTTTCCACCGAAAAACCTGGCAGGGGATCGTTTGCAACAGTCTGGCACCATTTTTGAGTGAATTGCAGAACGTCAGATTTTTGCTGAAATTGTGACCGCGCGGCTTGGGGATTTTTTCAAAAAAAAGTTGTTCACACCTTGTGGGCTAATTCTGTTTCAATGATAAAAACCCATCTGTTTCCACCGAAAAACCTGGCAGGGGATCGTTTGCAACAGTCTGGCACCATTTTTGAGTGAATTCCAGAACGTCAGATTTTTGCTGAAATTGTGACCGCGCGGCTTAGGGATTTTTTTTTAAAAAAGTTGTTCACACCGTGCCGGCTCATTCTGTTTCCAATGATAAAAACCCATCTGTTTCCACCGAAAAACCTGGCAGGGGATCGTTTGCAACAGTCTGGCACCATTTTTGAGTGAATTGCAGAACGTCAGATTTTTGCTGAAATTGTGACCGCGTGGCTTAGGGATTTTTTCAAAAAAAAGTTGTGCAGACGTCAACGGCTAATTCTGTTTCCAATGATAAAAACCCATCTCTTTCCACCGAAAAACCTGGCAGGGGATCGTTTGAAACAGTCTGGCACCGTTTTTGAGTGAATTCCAGAACGTCAGATTTTTGCTGAAATTGTGACCCCGCGGCTTAGGGATTTTATTGTCAAAAGTTGTTCACACCTTGTGGGCTAATTCTGTTTCAATGATAAAAACCCATCTGTTTCCACCGAAAAACCTGGCAGGGGATCGTTTGCAACAGTCTGGCACCATTTTTGAGTGAATTGCAGAACGTCAGATTTTTGCTGAAATTGTGACCGCGCGGCTTAGGGATTTTTTCAAAAAAAAGTTGTTCAGACGTCAACGGCTAATTCTCTTTCCAATGATAAAAACCCATCTGTTTCCACCGAAAAACCTGGCAGGGGATCGTTTGAAACAGTTTGGCACCATTTTTGAGTGAAATGCAGAACGTCAGATTTTTGCTGAAATTGTGACTGTGCGGCTTTGTGATTTTTTCAAAAAAAAGTTGTTCAGACTTTGCGGGCAAATTTTGTTTCAATGATAAAAACCCATCTGTTTCCACCGAAAAAACTGTTAGAGGTTCGTTTGCAACAGTTTGGCACCATTTTTGAGTGAATTGCAGAACGTCAGATTTTTGCTGAAATTGTGACCGCGCGGCTTAGGGATTTTTTCAAAAAAAAGTTGTTCAGACGTCAACGGCTAATTCTGTTTCCAATGATAAAAACCCATCTCTTTCCACCAAAAAAACCTGGCAGGGGATCGTTTGCAACAGTTTGGCACCATTTTTGAGTGAAATGCAGAACGTCAGATTTTTGCTGAAATTGTAAACGCGCGGCTTAGGGATTTTTTTTAAAAAAAGTTGTTCACACCTTGTGGGCTAATTCTGTTTCAATGATAAAAACCCATCTGTTTCCACCGAAAAACCTGGCAGGGGATCGGTTGCAACAGTCTGGCACCATTTTTGAGTGAATTGCAGAACGTCAGATTTTTGCTGAAATTGTGACCGCGCGGCTTAGGGATTTTATTGTCAAAAGTTGTTCACACCGTGCCAGCTAATTCTATTTCCAATGATAAAAACCCTTCTGTTTCCACCAAAAAACCTGGCAGGGGATCGTTTGCAACAGTCTGGCACCATTTTTGAGTGAATTGCAGAACGTCAGATTTTTGCTGAAATTGTGACCGCGCGGCTTAGGGATTTTTTTCAAAAAAAAGTTGTTCAGACGTCAACGGCTAATTCTGTTTCCAATGATAAAAACCCATCTGTTTCCACCGAAAAACCTGGCAGGGGATCGTTTGAAACAGTTTGGCACCATTTTTGAGTGAAATGCAGAACGTCAGATTTTTGCTGAAATTGTGACCGCGCGGCTTAGTGATTTTTTCAAAAAAAAGTTGTTCAGACTTTGCGGGCAAATTTTGTTTCAATGATAAAAAGCCATCTGTTTCCACCGAAAAAACTGTTAGAGGTTCGTTTGCAACAGTTTGGCACCATTTTTGAGTGAATTGCAGAACGTCAGATTTTTGCTGAAATTGTGACCGCGCGGCTTAGGGATTTTTTCAAAAAAAAGTTGTTCAGACGTCAACGGCTAATTCTGTTTCCAATGATAAAAACCCATCTCTTTCCACCGAAAAACCTGGCAGGGGATCGTTTGCAACAGTCTGGCACCATTTTTGAGTGAATTGCAGAACGTCAGATTTTTGCTGAAATTGTGACCGCGCGGCTTAGGGATATTTTCAAAAAAAAGTTGTTCACACCTTGTGGGCTAATTCTCTTTCAATGATAAAAACCCATCTGTTTCCACCGAAAAACCTGGCAGGGGATCGGTTGCAACAGTCTGGCACCGTTTTTGAGTGAATTGCAGAACGTCAGATTTTTGCTGAAATTGTTACCGCGTGGCTTAGGGATTTTTTCTAAAAAAAGTTGTTCACACCGTGCCGGCTAATTCTGTTTCCAATGATAAAAACCCATCTGTTTCCACCGCAAAACCTGTCAGGTGATCGTTTGCAACAGTTTGGCACCATTTTTGAGTGAATTGCAGAACGTCAGATTTTTGCTGAAATTGTGACCTTAGGGATTTTTTCAAAAAAAAGTTGTTCAGACGTCAACGGCTAATTCTTTTTCCAATGATATATACCCATCTGTTTCCACCGAAAAACCTGGCAGGGGATCGTTTGCAACAGTCTGGCACCATTTTTGAGTGAATTGCAGAACGTCAGATTTTTGCTGAAATTGTGACCGCGCGGCTTAGGGATTTTTTCAAAAAAAAGTTGCTCAGACGTCAACGGCTAATTCTGTTTCCAATGATAAAAACCCATCTGTTTCCACCAAAAAACCTGGCAGGGGATCGTTTGAAACAGTTTGGCACCATTTTTGAGTGAAATGCAGAACGTCAGATTTTTGCTGAAATTGTGACCACGCGGCTTAGTGATTTTTTCAAAAAAAAGTTGTTCACACCTTGTGGGCTAATTCTGTTACAATGATAAATACCCATCTGTTTCCACCGAAAAACCTGGCAGGGGATCGTTTGAAACAGTCTGGCACCGTTTTTGAATGAATTCCAGAACGTCAGATTTTTGCTGAAATTGTGACCGCGCGGCTTAGGGATTTTTTTAAAAAAAAGTTGTTCACACCGTGCCGGCTAATTCTGTTTCCAATGATAAAAACCCATCTGTTTCCACCGAAAAACCTGGCAGGGGATCGTTTGCAACAGTCTGGCACCATTTTTGAGTGAATTGCAGAACGTCAGATTTTTGCTGAAATTGTGACCGCGCGGCTGAGGGATTTTTTCAAAAAAAAGTTGTTCACACCTTGTGGGCTAATTCTCTTTCAATGATAAAAACCCATCTGTTTCCACCGAAAAACCTGGCAGGGGATCGTTTGAAACAGTCTGGCACCATTTTTGAGTTAATTGCAGAACGTCAGATTTTTGCTGAAATTGTGACCGCGCGGCTTAGGGATTTTTTCAAAAAAATGTTTTTCACTCCTTGTGGGCTAATTCTCTTTCAATGATAAAAACTCATCTGTTTCCACCGAAAAACCTGGCAGGGGATCGTTTGAAACAGTCTGGCACCGTTTTTGAGTGAATTGCAGAACGTCAGATTTTTGCTGAAATTGTGACTTAGGGATTTTTTCAAAAAAAAGTTGCTCAGACGTCAATGGCTAATTCTGTTTCCAATGATAAAAACCCATCTGTTTCCACCAAAAAACCTGGCAGGGGATCGTTTGAAACAGTTTGGCACCATTTTTGAGTGAATTGCAGAACGTCAGATTTTTGCTGAAATTGTAACCGCGCGGCTTAGGGATTTTTTCAAAAAAAAAGTTGTTCACACCTTGTGGGCTAATTCTGTTACAATGATAAAAACCCATCTGTTTCCACCGAAAAACCTGGCAGGGGATCGTTTGAAACAGTCTGGCACCGTTTTTGAATGAATTCCAGAACGTCAGATTTTTGCTGAAATTGTGACCGCGCGGCTTAGGGATTTTTTTTAAAAAAAGTTGTTCACACCGTGCCGGCTAATTCTGTTTCCAATGATAAAAACCCATCTGTTTCCACCGAAAAACCTGGCAGGGGATCGTTTGAAACAGTCTGGCAGCGTTTTTGAGTGAATTCCAGAACGTCAGATTTTTGCTGAAATTGTGACCGCGCGGCTTAGGGATTTTTTCAAAAAAAAAGTTGTTCAGACGTCAACGGCTAATTCTGTTTCCAATGATAAAAACCTATCTGTTTCCACCGAAAAACCTAGCAGGGGATCATTTGAAACAGTTTGGCACCATTTTTGAGTGAAATGCAGAACGTCAGATTTTTGCTGAAATTGTGACCGCGCGGCTGAGGGATTTTTTCAAAAAAAAGTTGTTCACACCTTGTGGGCTAATTCTGTTTCAATGATAAAAACCCATCTGTTTCCACCGAAAAACCTGGCAGGGGATCGTTTGAAACAGTCTGGCACCATTTTTGAGTTAATTGCAGAACGTCAGATTTTTGCTGAAATTGTGACCGCGCGGCTTAGGGATTTTTTCAAAAAAATGTTTTTCACTCCTTGTGGGCTAATTCTCTTTCAATGATAAAAACTCATCTGTTTCCACCGAAAAACCTGGCAGGGGATCGTTTGAAACAGTCTGGCACCGTTTTTGAGTGAATTCCAGAACGTCAGATTTTTGCTGAAATTGTGACCGCGCGGCTTAGTGATTTTTTCAAAAAAAAGTTGTTCACACCTTGTGGGCTAATTCTCTTTCAATGATAAAAACCCATCTGTTTCCACCGAAAAACCTGGCAAGGGATCGTTTGAAACAGTCTGGCACCGTTTTTGAGTGAATTGCAGAACGTCAGATTTTTGCTGAAATTCTGACCGCGCGGCTTAGGGATTTTTTTAAAAAAAAGTTGTTCACACCGTGCCGGCTAATTCTGTTTCCAATGATAAAAACCCATCTGTTTCCACCGAAAAACCTGGCAGGGGATCGTTTGCAACAGTCTGGCACCATTTTTGAGTGAATTGCAGAACGTCAGATTTTTGCTGAAATTGTGACCGCGCGGCTTAGGGATTTTTTCAAAAAAAAGTTGCTCAGACGTCAACGGCTAATTCTGTTTCCAATGATAAAAACCCATCTGTTTCCACCAAAAAACCTGGCAGGGGATCGTTTGAAACAGTTTGGCACCATTTTTGAGTGAAATGCAGAACGTCAGATTTTTGCTGAAATTGTGACCACGCGGCTTAGTGATTTTTTCAAAAAAAAGTTGTTCACACCTTGTGGGCTAATTCTGTTGCAATGATAAAAACCCATCTGTTTCCACCGAAAAACCTGGCAGGGGATCGTTTGCAACAGTCTGGCACCATTTTTGAGTGAATTGCAGAACGTCAGATTTTTGCTGAAATTGTTACCGCGCGGCTTAGGGATTTTTTCAAAAAAAAGTTGTTCACACCTTGTGGGCTAATTCTCTTTCAATGATAAAAACCCATCTGTTTCCACCAAAAAACCTGGCAGGGGATCGTTTGCAACAGTCTGGCACCACTTTTGAGTGAATTGCAGAACGTCAGATTTTTGCTGAAATTGTGACCGCGCGGCTTAGGGATTTTTTCAAAAAAAAGTTGTTCAGACGTCAACGGCTAATTCTGTTTCCAATGATAAAAACCCATCTGTTTCCACCGAAAAACCTGGCAGGGGATCGTTTGCAACAGTCTGGCACCATTTTTGAGTGAATTGCAGAACGTCAGATTTTTGCTGAAATTGTGACCGCGCGGCTTAGGGATATTTTCAAAAAAAAGTTGTTCACACCTTGTGGGCTAATTCTCTTTCAATGATAAAAACCCATCTGTATCCACCGAAAAACCTGGCAGGGGATCGGTTGCAACAGTCTGGCACCGTTTTTGAGTGAATTGCAGAACGTCAGATTTTTGCTGAAATTGTTACCGCGTGGCTTAGGGATTTTTTCTAAAAAAAGTTGTTCACACCGTGCCGGCTAATTCTGTTTCCAATGATAAAAACCCATCTGTTTCCACCGCAAAACCTGTCAGGTGATCGTTTGCAACAGTTTGGCACCATTTTTGAGTGAATTGCAGAACGTCAGATTTTTGCTGAAATTGTGACCTTAGGGATTTTTTCAAAAAAAAGTTGTTCAGACGTCAACGGCTAATTCTTTTTCCAATGATATATACCCATCTGTTTCCACCGAAAAACCTGGCAGGGGATCGTTTGCAACAGTCTGGCACCATTTTTGAGTGAATTGCAGAACGTCAGATTTTTGCTGAAATTGTGACCGCGCGGCTTAGGGATTTTTTCAAAAAAAAGTTGCTCAGACGTCAACGGCTAATTCTGTTTCCAATGATAAAAACCCATCTGTTTCCACCAAAAAACCTGGCAGGGGATCGTTTGAAACAGTTTGGCACCATTTTTGAGTGAAATGCAGAACGTCAGATTTTTGCTGAAATTGTGACCGCGCGGCTGAGGGATTTTTTCAAAAAAAAGTTGTTCACACCTTGTGGGCTAATTCTGTTTCAATGATAAAAACCCATCTGTTTCCACCGAAAAACCTGGCAGGGGATCGTTTGCAACAGTCTGGCACCATTTTTGAGTGAATTGCAGAACGTCAGATTTTTGCTGAAATTGTGACCTTAGGGATTTTTTCAAAAAAAAGTTGTTCAGACGTCAACGGCTAATTCTTTTTCCAATGATATATACCCATCTGTTTCCACCGAAAAACCTGGCAGGGGATCGTTTGCAACAGTCTGGCACCATTTTTGAGTGAATTGCAGAACGTCAGATTTTTGCTGAAATTGTGACCGCGCGGCTTAGGGATTTTTTCAAAAAAAAGTTGCTCAGACGTCAACGGCTAATTCTGTTTCCAATGATAAAAACCCATCTGTTTCCACCAAAAAACCTGGCAGGGGATCGTTTGAAACAGTTTGGCACCATTTTTGAGTGAAATGCAGAACGTCAGATTTTTGCTGAAATTGTGACCGCGCGGCTGAGGGATTTTTTCAAAAAAAAGTTGTTCACACCTTGTGGGCTAATTCTGTTTCAATGATAAAAACCCATCTGTTTCCACCGAAAAACCTGGCAGGGGATCGTTTGAAACAGTCTGGCACCATTTTTGAGTTAATTGCAGAACGTCAGATTTTTGCTGAAATTGTGACCGCGCGGCTTAGGGATTTTTTCAAAAAAATGTTTTTCACTCCTTGTGGGCTAATTCTCTTTCAATGATAAAAACTCATCTGTTTCCACCGAAAAACCTGGCAGGGGATCGTTTGAAACAGTCTGGCACCGTTTTTGAGTGAATTGCAGAACGTCAGATTTTTGCTGAAATTGTGACTTAGGGATTTTTTCAAAAAAAAGTTGTTCAGACGTCAACGGCTAATTCTGTTTCCAATGATAAAGACCCATCTGTTTCCACCGAAAAACCTGGCAGGGGATCGTTTGCAACAGTCTGGCACCATTTTTGAGTGAATTGCAGAACGTCAGATTTTTGCTGAAATTGTGACCGCGCGGCTTAGGGATTTTTTCAAAAAAAAGTTGTTCACACCTTGTGGGCTAATTCTCTTTCAATGATAAAAACCCATCTGTTTCCACCGAAAAACCTGGCAAGGGATCGTTTGAAACAGTCTGGCACCGTTTTTGAGTGAATTGCAGAACGTCAGATTTTTGCTGAAATTCTGACCGCGCGGCTTAGGGATTTTTTTTAAAAAAAGTTGTTCACACCGTGCCGGCTAATTCTGTTTCCAATGATAAAAACCCATCTGTTTCCACCAAAAAACCTGGCAGGGGATCGTTTGAAACAGTTTGGCACCATTTTTGAGTGAATTGCAGAACGTCAGATTTTTGCTGAAATTGTAACCGCGCGGCTTAGGGATTTTTTCAAAAAAAAAGTTGTTCACACCTTGTGGGCTAATTCTGTTACAATGATAAAAACCCATCTGTTTCCACCGAAAAACCTGGCAGGGGATCGTTTGAAACAGTCTGGCACCGTTTTTGAATGAATTCCAGAACGTCAGATTTTTGCTGAAATTGTGACCGCGCGGCTTAGGGATTTTTTTTAAAAAAAGTTGTTCACACCGTGCCGGCTAATTCTGTTTCCAATGATAAAAACCCATCTGTTTCCACCGAAAAACCTGGCAGGGGATCGTTTGAAACAGTCTGGCAGCGTTTTTGAGTGAATTCCAGAACGTCAGATTTTTGCTGAAATTGTGACCGCGCGGCTTAGGGATTTTTTCAAAAAAAAAAGTTGTTCAGACGTCAACGGCTAATTCTGTTTCCAATGATAAAAACCTATCTGTTTCCACCGAAAAACCTGGCAGGGGATCGTTTGAAACAGTCTGGCACCGTTTTTGAGTGAATTCCAGAACGTCAGATTTTTGCTGAAATTGTGACCGCGCGGCTTAGTGATTTTTTCAAAAAAAAGTTGTTCACACCTTGTGGGCTAATTCTCTTTCAATGATAAAAACCCATCTGTTTCCACCGAAAAACCTGGCAAGGGATCGTTTGAAACAGTCTGGCACCGTTTTTGAGTGAATTGCAGAACGTCAGATTTTTGCTGAAATTCTGACCGCGCGGCTTAGGGATTTTTTTAAAAAAAAGTTGTTCACACCGTGCTTAGGGATTTTTTCAAAAAAATGTTTTTCACTCCTTGTGGGCTAATTCTCTTTCAATGATAAAAACTCATCTGTTTCCACCGAAAAACCTGGCAGGGGATCGTTTGAAACAGTCTGGCACCGTTTTTGAGTGAATTCCAGAACGTCAGATTTTTGCTGAAATTGTGACCGCGCGGCTTAGTGATTTTTTCAAAAAAAAGTTGTTCACACCTTGTGGGCTAATTCTCTTTCAATGATAAAAACCCATCTGTTTCCACCGAAAAACCTGGCAAGGGATCGTTTGAAACAGTCTGGCACCATTTTTGAGTGAATTGCAGAACGTCAGATTTTTGCTGAAATTCTGACCGCGCGGCTTAGGGATTTTTTTTAAAAAAAGTTGTTCACACCGTGCCGGCTAATTCTGTTTCCAATGATAAAAACCCATCTGTTTCCACCGAAAAACCTGGCAGGGGATCGTTTGCAACAGTCTGGCACCATTTTTGAGTGAATTGCAGAACGTCAGATTTTTGCTGAAATTGTGACCGCGCGGCTTAGGGATTTTTTCAAAAAAAAGTTGCTCAGACGTCAACGGCTAATTCTGTTTCCAATGATAAAAACCCATCTGTTTCCACCAAAAAACCTGGCAGGGGATCGTTTGAAACAGTTTGGCACCGTTTTTGAGTGAAATGAAGAACGTCAGATTTTTGCTGAAATTGTGACCACGCGGCTTAGTGATTTTTTCAAAAAAAAGTTGTTCACACCTTGTGGGCTAATTCTGTTTCAATGATAAAAACCCATCTGTTTCCACCGAAAAACCTGGCAGGGGATCGTTTGCAACAGTCTGGCACCATTTTTGAGTGAATTGCAGAACGTCAGATTTTTGCTGAAATTGTTACCGCGCGGCTTAGGGATTTTTTCAAAAAAAAGTTGTTCACACATTGTGGGCTAATTCTCTTTCAATGATAAAAACCCATCTGTTTCCACCAAAAAACCTGGCAGGGGATCGTTTGCAACAGTCTGGCACCACTTTTGAGTGAATTGCAGAACGTCAGATTTTTGCTGAAATTGTTACCGCGCGGCTTAGGGATTTTTTCAAAAAAAAGTTGTTCAGACTTTGCGGGCAAATTTTGTTTCAATGATAAAAAAGCCATCTGTTTCCACCGAAAAAACTGTTAGAGGTTCGTTTGCAACAGTTTGGCACCATTTTTGAGTGAATTTCAGAACGTCAGATTTTTGCTGAAATTGTGACCGCGCGGCTTAGGGATTTTTTCAAAAAAAAGTTGTTCAGACCTCAACGGCTAATTCTGTTTCCAATGATAAACACCCATCTGTTTCCACCGAAAAACCTGGCAGGGGATCGTTTGCAACAGTCTGGCACCATTTTTAGGTGAATTGCAGAATGTCAGATTTTTGCTGGAATTATGACCGCGCGGCTTAGGGATTTTTTCAAAAAAAAGTTGTTCAGACATCAACGGCTAATTCTGTTTCCAATGATAAAAACCTATCTGTTTCCACCGAAAAACCTGTTAGGGGATCATTTGAAACAGTTTGGCACCATTTTTGAGTGAAATGCAGAACGTCAGATTTTTGCTGAAATTGTAAACGCGCGGCTTAGGGATTTTTTCAAAAAAAAGTTGTTCAGACGTCAACGGCTAATTGTTTCCAATGATAAAAACCCATCTGTTTCCACCGAAAAACCTGGCAGGGGATCGTTTGAAACAGTCTGGCACCATTTTTGAGTGAATTGCAGAACGTCAGATTTTTGCTGAAATTGTGACCGCGCGGCTTAGGGATATTTTCAAAAAAAAGTTGTTCACACCTTGTGGGCTAATTCTCTTTCAATGATAAAAACCCATCTGTTTCCACCGAAAAACCTGGCAGGGGATCGGTTGCAACAGTCTGGCACCGTTTTTGAGTGAATTGCAGAACGTCAGATTTTTGCTGAAATTGTTACCGCGTGGCTTAGGGATTTTTTCTAAAAAAAGTTGTTCACACCGTGCCGGCTAATTCTGTTTCCAATGATAAAAACCCATCTGTTTCCACCGAAAAACCTGGCAGGGGATCGTTTGCAACAGTCTAGCACCATTTTTGAGTGAATTGCAGAACATCAGATTTTTGCTGAAATTGTGAACGCGCGGCTTAGGGATTTTTTCAAAAAAAAGTTGTTCAGACGTCAACGGCTAATTCTGTTTCCAATGATAAAAACCTATCTGTTTCCACCGAAAAACCTGGCAGGGGATCATTTGAAACACTTTGGCACCATTTTTGAGTGAAATGCAGAACGTCAGATTTTTGCTGAAATTGTGACCGCGCGGCTTAGGGATTTTTTCAAAAAAAAGTTGTTCACACCTTGTGGGCTAATTCTGTTTCAATGATAAAAACCCATCTGTTTCCACCGAAAAACCTGGCAGTGTATCGTTTGAAACAGTCTGGCACCATTTTTGAGTGAATTGCAGAACGTCAGATTTTTGCTGAAATTGTGACCGCGCGGCTTAGGGATTTTTTCAAAAAAATGTTGTTCACACCTTGTGGGCTAATTCTCTTTCAATGATAAAAACCCATCTGTTTCCACCGAAAAACCTGGCAGGGGATCGTTTGAAACAGTCTGGCACCGTTTTTGAGTGAATTCCAGAACGTCAGATTTTTGCTGAAATTGTGACCGCGCGGGTTAGGGATTTTTTTAAAAAAAAGTTGTTCACACCGTGCCGGCTAATTCTGTTTCCAATGATAAAAACCCATCTGTTTCCACCGAAAAACCTGGCAGGGGATCGTTTGCAACAGTCTGGCACCATTTTTGAGTGAATTGCAGAACGTCAGATTTTTGCTGAAATTGTGACCACGCGGCTTAGTGATTTTTTTAAAAAAAGTTGTTCACACCTTGTGGGCTAATTCTCTTTCAATGATAAAAACCCATCTGTTTCCACCGAAAAACCTGGCAGGGGATCGTTTGAAACAGTCTGGCACCATTTTTGAGTGAATTGCAGAACGTCAGATTTTTGCTGAAATTGTGACCGCGCGGCTTAGGGATATTTTCAAAAAAAAGTTGTTCACACCTTGTGGGCTAATTCTCTTTCAATGATAAAAACCCATCTGTTTCCACCGAAAAACCTGGCAGGGGATCGGTTGCAACAGTCTGGCACCGTTTTTGAGTGAATTGCAGAACGTCAGATTTTTGCTGAAATTGTTACCGCGTGGCTTAGGGATTTTTTCTAAAAAAAGTTGTTCACACCGTGCCGGCTAATTCTGTTTCCAATGATAAAAACCCATCTGTTTCCACCGAAAAACCTGGCAGGGGATCGTTTGCAACAGTCTAGCACCATTTTTGAGTGAATTGCAGAACATCAGATTTTTGCTGAAATTGTGAACGCGCGGCTTAGGGATTTTTTCAAAAAAAAGTTGTTCAGACGTCAACGGCTAATTCTGTTTCCAATGATAAAAACCTATCTGTTTCCACCGAAAAACCTGGCAGGGGATCATTTGAAACACTTTGGCACCATTTTTGAGTGAAATGCAGAACGTCAGATTTTTGCTGAAATTGTGACCGCGCGGCTTAGGGATTTTTTCAAAAAAAAGTTGTTCACACCTTGTGGGCTAATTCTGTTTCAATGATAAAAACCCATCTGTTTCCACCGAAAAACCTGGCAGTGTATCGTTTGAAACAGTCTGGCACCATTTTTGAGTGAATTGCAGAACGTCAGATTTTTGCTGAAATTGTGACCGCGCGGCTTAGGGATTTTTTCAAAAAAATGTTGTTCACACCTTGTGGGCTAATTCTCTTTCAATGATAAAAACCCATCTGTTTCCACCGAAAAACCTGGCAGGGGATCGTTTGAAACAGTCTGGCACCGTTTTTGAGTGAATTCCAGAACGTCAGATTTTTGCTGAAATTGTGACCGCGCGGGTTAGGGATTTTTTTAAAAAAAAGTTGTTCACACCGTGCCGGCTAATTCTGTTTCCAATGATAAAAACCCATCTGTTTCCACCGAAAAACCTGGCAGGGGATCGTTTGCAACAGTCTGGCACCATTTTTGAGTGAAATGCAGAACGTCAGATTTTTGCTGAAATTGTGACCACGCGGCTTAGTGATTTTTTAAAAAAAAGTTGTTCACACCTTGTGGGCTAATTCTCTTTCAATGATAAAAACCCATCTGTTTCCACCGAAAAACCTGGCAGGGGATCGGTTGCAACAGTCTGGCACCGTTTTTGAGTGAATTGCAGAACGTCAGATTTTTGCTGAAATTGTTACCGCGTGGCTTAGGGATTTTTTCTAAAAAAAGTTGTTCACACCGTGCCGGCTAATTCTGTTTCCAATGATAAAAACCCATCTGTTTCCACCGAAAAACCTGGCAGGGGATCGTTTGCAACAGTCTAGCACCATTTTTGAGTGAATTGCAGAACATCAGATTTTTGCTGAAATTGTGAACGCGCGGCTTAGGGATTTTTTCAAAAAAAAGTTGTTCAGACGTCAACGGCTAATTCTGTTTCCAATGATAAAAACCTATCTGTTTCCACCGGAAAACCTGGCAGGGGATCATTTGAAACACTTTGGCACCATTTTTGAGTGAAATGCAGAACGTCAGATTTTTGCTGGAATTATGACCGCGCGGCTTAGGGATTTTTTCAAAAAAAAGTTGTTCAGACATCAACGGCTAATTCTGTTTCCAATGATAAAAACCTATCTGTTTCCACCGAAAAACCTGTTAGGGGATCATTTGAAACAGTTTGGCACCATTTTTGAGTGAAATGCAGAACGTCAGATTTTTGCTGAAATTGTAAACGCGCGGCTTAGGGATTTTTTCAAAAAAAAGTTGTTCAGACGTCAACGGCTAATTGTTTCCAATGATAAAAACCCATCTGTTTCCACCGAAAAACCTGGCAGGGGATCGTTTGAAACAGTCTGGCACCATTTTTGAGTGAATTGCAGAACGTCAGATTTTTGCTGAAATTGTGACCGCGCGGCTTAGGGATATTTTCAAAAAAAAGTTGTTCACACCTTGTGGGCTAATTCTCTTTCAATGATAAAAACCCATCTGTTTCCACCGAAAAACCTGGCAGGGGATCGGTTGCAACAGTCTGGCACCGTTTTTGAGTGAATTGCAGAACGTCAGATTTTTGCTGAAATTGTTACCGCGTGGCTTAGGGATTTTTTCTAAAAAAAGTTGTTCACACCGTGCCGGCTAATTCTGTTTCCAATGATAAAAACCCATCTGTTTCCACCGAAAAACCTGGCAGGGGATCGTTTGCAACAGTCTAGCACCATTTTTGAGTGAATTGCAGAACATCAGATTTTTGCTGAAATTGTGAACGCGCGGCTTAGGGATTTTTTCAAAAAAAAGTTGTTCAGACGTCAACGGCTAATTCTGTTTCCAATGATAAAAACCTATCTGTTTCCACCGAAAAACCTGGCAGGGGATCATTTGAAACACTTTGGCACCATTTTTGAGTGAAATGCAGAACGTCAGATTTTTGCTGAAATTGTGACCGCGCGGCTTAGGGATTTTTTCAAAAAAAAGTTGTTCACACCTTGTGGGCTAATTCTGTTTCAATGATAAAAACCCATCTGTTTCCACCGAAAAACCTGGCAGTGGATCGTTTGAAACAGTCTGGCACCATTTTTGAGTGAATTGCAGAACGTCAGATTTTTGCTGAAATTGTGACCGCGCGGCTTAGGGATTTTTTCAAAAAAATGTTGTTCACACCTTGTGGGCTAATTCTCTTTCAATGATAAAAACCCATCTGTTTCCACCGAAAAACCTGGCAGGGGATCGTTTGAAACAGTCTGGCACCGTTTTTGAGTGAATTCCAGAACGTCAGATTTTTGCTGAAATTGTGACCGCGCGGGTTAGGGATTTTTTTAAAAAAAAGTTGTTCACACCGTGCCGGCTAATTCTGTTTCCAATGATAAAAACCCATCTGTTTCCACCGAAAAACCTGGCAGGGGATCGTTTGCAACAGTCTGGCACCATTTTTGAGTGAAATGCAGAACGTCAGATTTTTGCTGAAATTGTGACCACGCGGCTTAGTGATTTTTTAAAAAAAAGTTGTTCACACCTTGTGGGCTAATTCTCTTTCAATGATAAAAACCCATCTGTTTCCACCGAAAAACCTGGCAGGGGATCGGTTGCAACAGTCTGGCACCGTTTTTGAGTGAATTGCAGAACGTCAGATTTTTGCTGAAATTGTTACCGCGTGGCTTAGGGATTTTTTCTAAAAAAAGTTGTTCACACCGTGCCGGCTAATTCTGTTTCCAATGATAAAAACCCATCTGTTTCCACCGAAAAACCTGGCAGGGGATCGTTTGCAACAGTCTAGCACCATTTTTGAGTGAATTGCAGAACATCAGATTTTTGCTGAAATTGTGAACGCGCGGCTTAGGGATTTTTTCAAAAAAAAGTTGTTCAGACGTCAACGGCTAATTCTGTTTCCAATGATAAAAACCTATCTGTTTCCACCGGAAAACCTGGCAGGGGATCATTTGAAACACTTTGGCACCATTTTTGAGTGAAATGCAGAACGTCAGATTTTTGCTGGAATTATGACCGCGCGGCTTAGGGATTTTTTCAAAAAAAAGTTGTTCAGACATCAACGGCTAATTCTGTTTCCAATGATAAAAACCTATCTGTTTCCACCGAAAAACCTGTTAGGGGATCATTTGAAACAGTTTGGCACCATTTTTGAGTGAAATGCAGAACGTCAGATTTTTGCTGAAATTGTAAACGCGCGGCTTAGGGATTTTTTCAAAAAAAAGTTGTTCAGACGTCAACGGCTAATTGTTTCCAATGATAAAAACCCATCTGTTTCCACCGAAAAACCTGGCAGGGGATCGTTTGAAACAGTCTGGCACCGTTTTTGAGTGAATTCCAGAACGTCAGATTTTTGCTGAAATTGTGACCGCGCGGCTTAGTGATTTTTTCAAAAAAAAGTTGTTCAGACTTTGCGGGTAAATTTTGTTTCAATGATAAAAACCCATCTGTTTCCACCGAAAAAACTGTTAGAGGTTCGTTTGCAACAGTTTGGCACCATTTTTGAGTGAATTGCAGAACGTCAGATTTTTGCTGAAATTGTGACCGCGCGGCTTAGGGATTTTTTCAAAAAAAAGTTGTTCAGACGTCAACGGCTAATTCTGTTTCCAATGATAAAGACCCATCTGTTTCCACAGAAAAACCTGGCAGGGGATCGTTTGCAACAGTCTGGCACCATTTTTGAGTGAATTGCAGAACGTCAGATTTTTGCTGAAATTGTGACCGCGCGGCTTAGGGATTTTTTCAAAAAAAAGTTGTTCACACCTTGTGGGCTAATTCTCTTTCAATGATAAAAACCCATCTGTTTCCACCGAAAAACCTGGCAAGGGATTGTTTGAAACAGTCTGGCACCGTTTTGAGTGAATTCCAGAACGTCAGATTTTTGCTGAAATTGTGACCGGGCGGCTTAGGGATTTTTTTAAAAAAAAGTTGTTCACACCGTGCCGGCTAATTCTGTTTCCAATGATAAAAACCCATCTGTTTCCACCGAAAAACCTGGCAGGGGATCGTTTGCAACAGTCTGGCACCATTTTTGAGTGAATTGCAGAACGTCAGATTTTTGCTGAAATTGTGACCGCGCGGCTTAGGGATTTTTTTCAAAAAAAAGTTGCTCAGACGTCAACGGCTAATTCTGTTTCCAATGATAAAAACCCATCTGTTTCCACCAAAAAACCTGGCAGGGGATCGTTTGAAACAGTTTGGCACCATTTTTGAGTGAAATGCAGAACGTCAGATTTTTGCTGAAATTGTGACCACGCGGCTTAGTGATTTTTTCAAAAAAAAGTTGTTCACACCTTGTGGGCTAATTCTCTTTCAATGATAAAAACCCATCTGTTTCCACCGAAAAACCTGGCAGGGGATCGTTTGCAACAGTCTGGCACCATTTTTGAGTGAATTGCAGAATGTCAGATTTTTGCTGGAATTATGACCGCGCGGCTTAGGGATTTTTTCAAAAAAAAGTTGTTCAGACATCAACGGCTAATTCTGTTTCCAATGATAAAAACCTATCTGTTTCCACCGAAAAACCGGTTAGGGGATCATTTGAAACAGTTTGGCACCATTTTTGAGTGAAATGCAGAACGTCAGATTTTTGCTGAAATTGTAAACGCGCGGCTTAGGGATTTTTTCAAAAAAAAGTTGTTCAGACATCAACGGCTAATTCTGTTTCCAATGATAAAAACCCATCTGTTTCCACCGAAAAACCTGGCAGGGGATCGTTTGAAACAGTCTGGCACCATTTTTGAGTGAATTGCAGAACGTCAGATTTTTGCTGAAATTGTGACCGCGCGGCTTTGGGATTTTTTCAAAAAAAAGTTGCTCAGACGTCAACGGCTAATTCTGTTTCCAATGATAAAAACCCATCTGTTTCCACCAAAAAACCTGGCAGGGGATCGTTTGAAACAGTTTGGCACCATTTTTGAGTGAAATGCAGAACGTCAGATTTTTGCTGAAATTTTGACCACTCGGCTTAGTGATTTTTTCAAAAAAAAGTTGTTCACACCTTGTGGGCTAATTCTCTTTCAATGATAAAAACCCATCTGTTTCCACCGAAAAACCTGGCAGGGGATCGTTTGAAACAGTCTGGCACCATTTTTGAGTGAATTGCAGAACGTCAGATTTTTGCTGAATTTGTGACCGCGCGGCTTAGGGATTTTTTTTAAAAAAAGTTGTTCACACCGTGCCGGCTAATTCTGTTTCAATGATAAAAACCCATCTGTTTCCACCGCAAAACCTGGCAGGGGATCGTTTGAAACAGTTTGGCACCATTTTTGAGTGAAATGCAGAACGTCAGATTTTTGCTGAAATTGTGACCTTAGGGATTTTTTCAAAAAAAAGTTGTTCAGACGTCAACGGCTAATTCTGTTTCCAATGATATATACCCATCTGTTTCCACCGAAAAACCTGGCAGGGGATCGTTTGCAACAGTCTTGCACCATTTTTGAGTGAATTGCAGAACGTCAGATTTTTGCTGAATTTGTGACCTTAGGGATTTTTTCCAAAAAAAGTTGTTCAGACGTCAACGGCTAACTCTGTTTGAAATGATAAAAACCCATCTGTTTCCACCAAAAAACCTGGCAGGGGATCGTTTGAAACTGTTTGGCACCATTTTTGAGTGAATTGCAGAACGTCAGATTTTTGCTGAAATTGTGACCTTAGGGATTTTTTCCAAAAAAAGTTGTTCAGACGTCAACGGCTAATTCTGTTTCCAATGATAAAAACCCATCTGTTTCCACCAAAAAACCTGGCAGGTGATCGTTTGAAACAGTTTGGCACCATTTTTGAGTGAAATGCAGAACGTCAGATTTTTGCTGAAATTGTGACCGCGCGGCTTAGGGATTTTTTAAAAAAAATGTTGTTCACACCTTGTGGGCTAATTCTATTTCAATGATAAAAACCCATCTGTTTCCACCGAAAAACCTGGCAGGGGATCGTTTGAAACAGTCTGGCACCGTTTTTGAGTGAATTCCAGAACGTCAGATTTTTGGTGAAATTGTGACCGCGCGGGTTAGGGATTTTTTTTAAAAAAAGTTGTTCACACCGTGCCGGCTAATTCTGTTTCCAATGATAAAAACACATCTGTTTCCACCGAAAAACCTGGCAGGGGATCGTTTGCAACAGTCTGGCACCATTTTTGAGTGAATTGCATAACGTCAGATTTTTGCTGAAATTGTGACCGCGCGGCTTAGGGATTTTTTCAAAAAAATGTTGTTCAGACATCAACGGCTAATTCTGTTTCCAATGATAAAAACCCATCTGTTTCCACCGAAAAACCTGGCAGGGGATCGTTTGAAACAGTTTGGCACCATTTTTGAGTGAAATGCAGAACGTCAGATTTTTGCTGAAATTGTGACCGCGCGGCTTAGTGATTTTTTCAAAAAAAAGTTGTTCAGACTTTGCGGGCAAATTTTGTTTCAATGATAAAAACCCATCTGTTTCCACCGAAAAAACTGATAGAGGTTCGTTTGCAACAGTTTGGCACCATTTTTGAGTGAATTGCAGAACGTCAGATTTTTGCTGAATTTGTGACCGCGCGGCTTAGGGATTTTTTTTTAAAAAAGTTGTTCACACCGTGCCGGCTAATTCTGTTTCAATGATAAAAACCCATCTGTTTCCACCGCAAAACCTGTCAGGTGATCGTTTGCAACAGTTTGGCACCATTTTTGAGTGAATTGCAGAACGTCAGATTTTTGCTGAAATTGTGACCTTAGGGATTTTTTCAAAAAAAAGTTGTTCAGACGTCAACGGCTAATTCTGTTTCCAATGATATATACCCATCTGTTTCCACCGAAAAACCTGGCAGGGGATCGTTTGCAACAGTCTTGCACCATTTTTGAGTGAATTGCAGAACGTCAGATTTTTGCTGAATTTGTGACCTTAGGGATTTTTTCCAAAAAAAGTTGTTCAGACGTCAACAGCTAACTCTGTTTGAAATGATAAAAACCCATCTGTTTCCACCAAAAAACCTGGCAGGGGATCGCTTGAAACTGTTTGGCACCATTTTTGAGTGAATTGCAGAACGTCAGATTTTTGCTGAAATTGTGACCTTAGGGATTTTTTCAAAAAAAAGTTGTTCAGACGTCAACGGCTAATTCTGTTTCCAATGATATATACCCATCTGTTTCCACCGAAAAACCTGGCAGGGGATCGTTTGCAACAGTTTGGCACCATTTTTGAGTGAATTGCAGAACGTCAGATTTTTGCTGAATTTGTGACCTTAGGGATTTTTTCCAAAAAAAGTTGTTCAGACGTCAACGGCTAATTCTGTTTCCAATGATAAAAACCCATCTGTTTCCACCAAAAAACCTGGCAGGTGATCGTTTGAAACAGTTTGGCACCATTTTTGAGTGAAATGCAGAACGTCAGATTTTTGCTGAAATTGTGACCGCGCGGCTTAGGGATTTTTTCAAAAAAAAGTTGTTCAGACTTTGCGGGTAAATTTTGTTTCAATGATAAAAACCCATCTGTTTCCACCGAAAAAACTGTTAGAGGTTCGTTTGCAACAGTTTGGCACCATTTTTGAGTGAATTGCAGAACGTCAGATTTTTGCTGAAATTGTGACCGCGCGGCTTAGGGATTTTTTCAAAAAAAAGTTGTTCAGACGTCAACGGCTAATTCTGTTTCCAATGATAAAGACCCATCTGTTTCCACAGAAAAACCTGGCAGGGGATCGTTTGCAACAGTCTGGCACCATTTTTGAGTGAATTGCAGAACGTCAGATTTTTGCTGAAATTGTGACCGCGCGGCTTAGGGATTTTTTCAAAAAAAAGTTGTTCACACCTTGTGGGCTAATTCTCTTTCAATGATAAAAACCCATCTGTTTCCACCGAAAAACCTGGCAAGGGATTGTTTGAAACAGTCTGGCACCGTTTTGAGTGAATTCCAGAACGTCAGATTTTTGCTGAAATTGTGACCGGGCGGCTTAGGGATTTTTTTAAAAAAAAGTTGTTCACACCGTGCCGGCTAATTCTGTTTCCAATGATAAAAACCCATCTGTTTCCACCGAAAAACCTGGCAGGGGATCGTTTGCAACAGTCTGGCACCATTTTTGAGTGAATTGCAGAACGTCAGATTTTTGCTGAAATTGTGACCGCGCGGCTTAGGGATTTTTTTCAAAAAAAAGTTGCTCAGACGTCAACGGCTAATTCTGTTTCCAATGATAAAAACCCATCTGTTTCCACCAAAAAACCTGGCAGGGGATCGTTTGAAACAGTTTGGCACCATTTTTGAGTGAAATGCAGAACGTCAGATTTTTGCTGAAATTGTGACCACGCGGCTTAGTGATTTTTTCAAAAAAAAGTTGTTCACACCTTGTGGGCTAATTCTCTTTCAATGATAAAAACCCATCTGTTTCCACCGAAAAACCTGGCAGGGGATCGTTTGCAACAGTCTGGCACCATTTTTGAGTGAATTGCAGAATGTCAGATTTTTGCTGGAATTATGACCGCGCGGCTTAGGGATTTTTTCAAAAAAAAGTTGTTCAGACATCAACGGCTAATTCTGTTTCCAATGATAAAAACCTATCTGTTTCCACCGAAAAACCGGTTAGGGGATCATTTGAAACAGTTTGGCACCATTTTTGAGTGAAATGCAGAACGTCAGATTTTTGCTGAAATTGTAAACGCGCGGCTTAGGGATTTTTTCAAAAAAAAGTTGTTCAGACATCAACGGCTAATTCTGTTTCCAATGATAAAAACCCATCTGTTTCCACCGAAAAACCTGGCAGGGGATCGTTTGAAACAGTCTGGCACCATTTTTGAGTGAATTGCAGAACGTCAGATTTTTGCTGAAATTGTGACCGCGCGGCTTAGGGATTTTTTCAAAAAAAAGTTGCTCAGACGTCAACGGCTAATTCTGTTTCCAATGATAAAAACCCATCTGTTTCCACCAAAAAACCTGGCAGGGGATCGTTTGAAACAGTTTGGCACCATTTTTGAGTGAAATGCAGAACGTCAGATTTTTGCTGAAATTTTGACCACTCGGCTTAGTGATTTTTTCAAAAAAAAGTTGTTCACACCTTGTGGGCTAATTCTCTTTCAATGATAAAAACCCATCTGTTTCCACCGAAAAACCTGGCAGGGGATCGTTTGAAACAGTCTGGCACCATTTTTGAGTGAATTGCAGAACGTCAGATTTTTGCTGAATTTGTGACCGCGCGGCTTAGGGATTTTTTTTAAAAAAAGTTGTTCACACCGTGCCGGCTAATTCTGTTTCAATGATAAAAACCCATCTGTTTCCACCGCAAAACCTGGCAGGGGATCGTTTGAAACAGTTTGGCACCATTTTTGAGTGAAATGCAGAACGTCAGATTTTTGCTGAAATTGTGACCTTAGGGATTTTTTCAAAAAAAAGTTGTTCAGACGTCAACGGCTAATTCTGTTTCCAATGATATATACCCATCTGTTTCCACCGAAAAACCTGGCAGGGGATCGTTTGCAACAGTCTTGCACCATTTTTGAGTGAATTGCAGAACGTCAGATTTTTGCTGAATTTGTGACCTTAGGGATTTTTTCCAAAAAAAGTTGTTCAGACGTCAACGGCTAACTCTGTTTGAAATGATAAAAACCCATCTGTTTCCACCAAAAAACCTGGCAGGGGATCGTTTGAAACTGTTTGGCACCATTTTTGAGTGAATTGCAGAACGTCAGATTTTTGCTGAAATTGTGACCTTAGGGATTTTTTCCAAAAAAAGTTGTTCAGACGTCAACGGCTAATTCTGTTTCCAATGATAAAAACCCATCTGTTTCCACCAAAAAACCTGGCAGGTGATCGTTTGAAACAGTTTGGCACCATTTTTGAGTGAAATGCAGAACGTCAGATTTTTGCTGAAATTGTGACCGCGCGGCTTAGGGATTTTTTCAAAAAAATGTTGTTCACACCTTGTGGGCTAATTCTATTTCAATGATAAAAACCCATCTGTTTCCACCGAAAAACCTGGCAGGGGATCGTTTGAAACAGTCTGGCACCGTTTTTGAGTGAATTCCAGAACGTCAGATTTTTGGTGAAATTGTGACCGCGCGGGTTAGGGATTTTTTTTAAAAAAAGTTGTTCACACCGTGCCGGCTAATTCTGTTTCCAATGATAAAAACACATCTGTTTCCACCGAAAAACCTGGCAGGGGATCGTTTGCAACAGTCTGGCACCATTTTTGAGTGAATTGCATAACGTCAGATTTTTGCTGAAATTGTGACCGCGCGGCTTAGGGATTTTTTCAAAAAAATGTTGTTCAGACATCAACGGCTAATTCTGTTTCCAATGATAAAAACCCATCTGTTTCCACCGAAAAACCTGGCAGGGGATCGTTTGAAACAGTTTGGCACCATTTTTGAGTGAAATGCAGAACGTCAGATTTTTGCTGAAATTGTGACCGCGCGGCTTAGTGATTTTTTCAAAAAAAAGTTGTTCAGACTTTGCGGGCAAATTTTGTTTCAATGATAAAAACCCATCTGTTTCCACCGAAAAAACTGATAGAGGTTCGTTTGCAACAGTTTGGCACCATTTTTGAGTGAATTGCAGAACGTCAGATTTTTGCTGAATTTGTGACCGCGCGGCTTAGGGATTTTTTTTAAAAAAAGTTGTTCACACCGTGCCGGCTAATTCTGTTTCAATGATAAAAACCCATCTGTTTCCACCGCAAAACCTGTCAGGTGATCGTTTGCAACAGTTTGGCACCATTTTTGAGTGAATTGCAGAACGTCAGATTTTTGCTGAAATTGTGACCTTAGGGATTTTTTCAAAAAAAAGTTGTTCAGACGTCAACGGCTAATTCTGTTTCCAATGATATATACCCATCTGTTTCCACCGAAAAACCTGGCAGGGGATCGTTTGCAACAGTCTTGCACCATTTTTGAGTGAATTGCAGAACGTCAGATTTTTGCTGAATTTGTGACCTTAGGGATTTTTTCCAAAAAAAGTTGTTCAGACGTCAACAGCTAACTCTGTTTGAAATGATAAAAACCCATCTGTTTCCACCAAAAAACCTGGCAGGGGATCGCTTGAAACTGTTTGGCACCATTTTTGAGTGAATTGCAGAACGTCAGATTTTTGCTGAAATTGTGACCTTAGGGATTTTTTCAAAAAAAAGTTGTTCAGACGTCAACGGCTAATTCTGTTTCCAATGATATATACCCATCTGTTTCCACCGAAAAACCTGGCAGGGGATCGTTTGCAACAGTTTGGCACCATTTTTGAGTGAATTGCAGAACGTCAGATTTTTGCTGAATTTGTGACCTTAGGGATTTTTTCCAAAAAAAGTTGTTCAGACGTCAACGGCTAATTCTGTTTCCAATGATAAAAACCCATCTGTTTCCACCAAAAAACCTGGCAGGTGATCGTTTGAAACAGTTTGGCACCATTTTTGAGTGAAATGCAGAACGTCAGATTTTTGCTGAAATTGTGACCGCGCGGCTTAGGGATTTTTTCAAAAAAATGTTCACACCTTGTGGGCTAATTCTATTTCAATGATAAAAACCCATCTGTTTCCACCGAAAAACCTGGCAGGGGATCGTTTGAAACAGTCTGGCACCGTTTTTGAGTGAATTCCAGAACGTCAGATTTTTGGTGAAATTGTGACCGCGCGGGTTAGGGATTTTTTTTAAAAAAAGTTGTTCACACCGTGCCGGCTAATTCTGTTTCCAAAGATAAAAACACATCTGTTTCCACCGAAAAACCTGGCAGGGGATCGTTTGCAACAGTCTGGCACCATTTTTGAGTGAATTGAATAACGTCAGATTTTTGCTGAAATTGTGACCGCGCGGCTTAGGGATTTTTTCAAAAAAATGTTGTTCAGACATCAACGGCTAATTCTGTTTCCAATGATAAAAACCCATCTGTTTCCACCGAAAAACCTGACAGGGGATCGTTTGAAACAGTTTGGCACCATTTTTGAGTGAAATGCAGAACGTCAGATTTTTGCTGAAATTGTGACCGCGCGGCTTAGTGATTTTTTCAAAAAAAAGTTGTTCAGACTTTGCGGGCAAATTTTGTTTCAATGATAAAAACCCATCTGTTTCCACCGAAAAAACTGATAGAGGTTCGTTTGCAACAGTTTGGCACAATTTTTGAGTGAATTGCAGAACGTCAAATTTTTGCTGAAATTGTGACCGCGCGGCTTAGGGATTTTTTCAAAAAAAAGTTGTTCAGACGTCAACGGCTAATTCTGTTTCCAATGATAAAGACCCATCTGTTTCCACCGAAAAACCTGGCAGGGGATCGTTTGCAACAGTCTGGCACCATTTTTGAGTGAATTGCAGAACGTCAGATTCTTGCTGAAATTGTGACCGCGCGGCTTAGGGATTTTTTCAAAAAAAAATTGTTCACACCTTGTGGGCTAATTCTCTTTCAATGATAAAAACCCATCTGTTTCCACCGAAAAACCTGGCAGGGGATCGTTTGCAACAGTCTGGCACCGTTTTTGAGTGAATTGCAGAACGTCAGATTTTTGCTGAAATTGTGACCGCGCGGCTTAGGGATTTTTTCAAAAAAAAGTTGTTCAGACGTCAACGGCTAATTCTGTTTCCAATGATAAAAACACATCTGTTTCCACCAAAAAACCTGGCAGGGGATCGTTTGAAACAGTTTGGCACCATTTTTGAGTGAAATGCAGAACGTCAGATTTTTGCTGAAATTGTGACCACGCGGCTTAGTGATTTTTTCAAAAAAAAGTTGTTTACACCTTGTGGGCTAATTCTCTTTCAATGATAAAAACCCATCTGTTTCCACCGAAAAACCTGGCAGGGGATCGTTTGCAACAGTCTGGCACCATTTTTGAGTGAAAAGCAGAAAGTTAGAATTTTGCTGAAATTGTGACCTTAGGGATTTTTTCAAAAAAAAAGTTGTTCAGACGTCAACGGCTAATTCTGTTTCCAATGATATATACCCATCTGTTTCCACCGAAAAACCTGGCAGGGGATCGTTTGCAACAGTCTGGCACCATTTTTGAGTGAATTGCAGAACGTCAGATTTTTGCTGAATTTGTGACCTTAGGGATTTTTTCCAAAAAAAGTTGTTCAGACGTCAACGGCTAATTCTGTTTCCAATGATAAAAACCCATCTGTTTCCACCAAAAAACCTGGCAGGGGATCGTTTGAAACAGTTTGGCACCATTTTTGAGTGAAATGCAGAAGGTCAGATTTTTGCTGAAATTGTGACCACGCGGCTTAGTGATTTTTTCAAAAAAAAGTTGTTCACACCTTGTGGGCTAATTCTCTTTCAATGATAAAAACCCATCTGTTTCCACCGAAAAACCTGGCAGGGCACCATTTTTGAGTGAATTGCAGAATGTCAGATTTTTGCTGGAATTGTAACCGCGCGGCTTAGGGATTTTTTCAAAAAAAAGTTGTTCAGACATCAACGGCTAATTCTGTTTCCAATGATAAAAACCCATCTGTTTCCACCGAAAAACCTGGCAGGGGATCGTTTGAAACAGTTTGGCACCATTTTTGAGTGAAATGCAGAACGTCAGATTTTTGCTGAAATTGTGACCGCGCGGCTTAGTGATTTTTTCAAAAAAAAGTTGTTCAGACTTTGCGGGCAAATTTTGTTTCAATGATAAAAACCCATCTGTTTCCACCGAAAAAACTGATAGAGGTTCGTTTGCAACAGTTTGGCACAATTTTTGAGTGAATTGCAGAACGTCAAATTTTTGCTGAAATTGTGACCGCGCGGCTTAGGGATTTTTTCAAAAAAAAGTTGTTCAGACGTCAACGGCTAATTCTGTTTCCAATGATAAAGACCCATCTGTTTCCACCGAAAAACCTGGCAGGGGATCGTTTGCAACAGTCTGGCACCATTTTTGAGTGAATTGCAGAACGTCAGATTCTTGCTGAAATTGTGACCGCGCGGCTTAGGGATTTTTTCAAAAAAAAGTTGTTCACACCTTGTGGGCTAATTCTCTTTCAATGATAAAAACCCATCTGTTTCCACCGAAAAACCTGGCAGGGGATCGTTTGCAACAGTCTGGCACCGTTTTTGAGTGAATTGCAGAACGTCAGATTTTTGCTGAAATTGTGACCGCGCGGCTTAGGGATTTTTTCAAAAAAAAGTTGTTCAGACGTCAACGGCTAATTCTGTTTCCAATGATAAAAACACATCTGTTTCCACCAAAAAACCTGGCAGGGGATCGTTTGAAACAGTTTGGCACCATTTTTGAGTGAAATGCAGAACGTCAGATTTTTGCTGAAATTGTGACCACGCGGCTTAGTGATTTTTTCAAAAAAAAGTTGTTCACACCTTGTGGGCTAATTCTCTTTCAATGATAAAAACCCATCTGTTTCCACCGAAAAACCTGGCAGGGGATCGTTTGCAACAGTCTGGCACCATTTTTGAGTGAAAAGCAGAAAGTTAGAATTTTGCTGAAATTGTGACCTTAGGGATTTTTTCAAAAAAAAAGTTGTTCAGACGTCAACGGCTAATTCTGTTTCCAATGATATATACCCATCTGTTTCCACCGAAAAACCTGGCAGGGGATCGTTTGCAACAGTCTGGCACCATTTTTGAGTGAATTGCAGAACGTCAGATTTTTGCTGAATTTGTGACCTTAGGGATTTTTTCCAAAAAAAGTTGTTCAGACGTCAACGGCTAATTCTGTTTCCAATGATAAAAACCCATCTGTTTCCACCAAAAAACCTGGCAGGGGATCGTTTGAAACAGTTTGGCACCATTTTTGAGTGAAATGCAGAAGGTCAGATTTTTGCTGAAATTGTGACCACGCGGCTTAGTGATTTTTTCAAAAAAAAGTTGTTCACACCTTGTGGGCTAATTCTCTTTCAATGATAAAAACCCATCTGTTTCCACCGAAAAACCTGGCAGGGCACCATTTTTGAGTGAATTGCAGAATGTCAGATTTTTGCTGGAATTGTAACCGCGCGGCTTAGGGATTTTTTCAAAAAAAAGTTGTTCAGACATCAACGGCTAATTCTGTTTCCAATGATAAAAACCTATCTATTTCCACCGAAAAACCTGTTAGGGGATCATTTGAAACAGTTTGGCACCATTTTTGAGTGAAATGCAGAACGTCAGATTTTTGCTAAAATTGTAAACGCGCGGCTTAGGGATTTTTTCAAAAAAAAGTTGTTCAGACATCAACGGCTAATTCTGTTTCCAATGATAAAAACCTATCTGTTTCCACCGAAAAACCTGGCAGGGGATCGTTTGAAACAGTCTGGCACCATTTTTGAGTGAATTGCAGAACGTCAGATTTTTGCTGAATTTGTGACCGCGCGGCTTAGGGATTTTTTTAAAAAAAAGTTTTTCACACCGTGCCGGCTAATTCTGTTTCAATGATAAAAACCCATCTGTTTCCACCGCAAAACCTGTCAGGTGATCGTTTGCAACAGTTTGGCACCATTTTTGAGTGAATTGCAGAACGTCAGATTTTTGCTGAAATTGTGACCTTAGGGATTTTTTCAAAAAAAAGTTGTTCAGACGTCAACGGCTAATTCTGTTTCCAATGATATATACCCATCTGTTTCCACCGAAAAACCTGGCAGGGGATCGTTTGCAACAGTCTTGCACCATTTTTGAGTGAATTGCAGAACGTCAGATTTTTGCTGAATTTGTGACCTTAGGGATTTTTTCCAAAAAAAGTTGTTCAGACGTCAACGGCTAATTCTGTTTCCAATGATAAAAACCCATCTGTTTCCACCAAAAAACCTGGCAGGGGATCATTTGAAACAGTTTGGCACCATTTTTGAGTGAATTGCAGAACGTCAGATTTTTGCTGAAATTGTGACCTTACGGATTTTTTCCAAAAAAAGTTGTTCAGACGTCAACGGCTAATTCTGTTTCCAATGATAAAAACCCATCTGTTTCCACCAAAAAACCTGGCAGGGGATCATTTGAAACAGTTTGGCACCATTTTTGAGTGAATTGCAGAACGTCAGATTTTTGCTGAAATTGTGACCTTAGGGATTTTTTCAAAAAAAAGTTGTTCAGACGTCAACGGCTAATTCTGTTTCCAATGATAAAAACCCATCTGTTTCCACCGAAAAACCTGGCAGGGGATCGTTTGCAACAGTCTTGCACCATTTTTGAGTGAATTGCAGAACGTCAGATTTTTGCTGAATTTGTGACCTTAGGGATTTTTTCCAAAAAAAGTTGTTCAGACGTCAACGGCTAATTCTGTTTCCAATGATAAAAACCCATCTGTTTCCACCAAAAAACCTGGCAGGGGATCATTTGAAACAGTTTGGCACCATTTTTGAGTGAATTGCAGAACGTCAGATTTTTGCTGAAATTGTGACCTTAGGGATTTTTTCAAAAAAAAGTTGTTCAGACGTCAACGGCTAATTCTGTTTCCAATGATATATACCCATCTGTTTCCACCGAAAAACCTGGCAGGGGATCGTTTGCAACAGTTTGGCACCATTTTTGAGTGAATTGCAGAACGTCAGATTTTTGCTGAAATTGTGACCTTAGGGATTTTTTCCAAAAAAAGTTGTTCAGACGTCAACGGCTAATTCTGTTTCCAATGATAAAAACCCATCTGTTTCCACCAAAAAAACCTGGCAGGTGATCGTTTGAAACAGTCTGGCACCATTTTTGAGTGAATTGCAGAACGTCAGATTTTTGCTGAAATTGTGACCTTAGGGATTTTTTCAAAAAAAAGTTATTCAGACGTCAACGGCTAATTCTGTTTCCAATGATAAAAACCTATCTGTTTCCACCGAAAAACCTGGCAGGGAATCATTTGAAACAGTTTGGCACCATTTTTGAGTGAAATGCAGAACGTCAGATTTTTGCTGAAATTGTGACCGCGCGGCTTAGGGATTTTTTCAAAAAAATGTTGTTCACACCTTGTGGGCTAATTCTATTTCAATGATAAAAACCCATCTGTTTCCACCGAAAAACCTGGCAGGGGATCGTTTGAAACAGTCTGGCACCGTTTTTGAGTGAATTGCAGAACGTCAGATTTTTGCTGAAATTGTGACCGCGCGGCTTAGGGATTTTTTCAAAAAAAAGTTGCTCAGACTTCAACGGCTAATTCTGTTTCCAATGATAAAAACCCATCTGTTTCCACCAAAAAACCTGGCAGGGGATCGTTTGAAACAGTTTGGCACCATTTTTGAGTGAAATGCAGAACGTCAGATTTTTGCTGAAATTGTGACCACGCGTCTTAGTGATTTTTTCAAAAAAAAGTTGTTCACACCTTGTGGGCTAATTCTGTTTCAATGATAAAAACCCATCTGTTTCCACCAAAAAACCTGGCAGGGGATCGTTTGCAACAGTATGGCACCATTTTTGAGTGAATTGCAGAACGTCAGATTTTTGCTGAAATTGTGACCGCGCGGCTTAGGGATTTTTTCAAAAAAAAGTTGTTCAGACTTTGCGGGCAAATTTTGTTTCAATGATAAAAAGCCATCTGTTTCCACCGAAAAAACTGTTAGAGGTTCGTTTGCAACAGTTTGGCACCATTTTTGAGTGAATTGCAGAACGTCAGATTTTTGCTGAAATTGTGACCGCGCGGCTTAGGGATTTTTTCAAAAAAAAGTTGTTCAGACGTCAACGGCTAATTCTGTTTCCAATGATAAAGACCCATCTGTTTCCACCGAAAAACCTGGCAGGGGATCGTTTGCAACAGTCTGGCACCATTTTTGAGTGAATTGCAGAACGTCAGATTTTTGCTGAAATTGTGACCGCGCGGCTTAGGGATTTTTTCAAAAAAAAGTTGTTCACACCTTGTGGGCTAATTCTCTTTCAATGATAAAAACCCATCTGTTTCCACCGAAAAACCTGGCAAGGGATTGTTTGAAACAGTCTGGCACCGTTTTGAGTGAATTCCAGAACGTCAGATTTTTGCTGAAATTGTGACCGCGCGGCTTAGGGATTTTTTTTAAAAAAAGTTGTTCACACCGTGCCGGCTAATTCTGTTTCCAATGATAAAAACCCATCTGTTTCCACCGAAAAACCTGGCAGGGGATCGTTTGCAACAGTCTGGCACCATTTTTGAGTGAATTGCAGAACGTCAGATTTTTGCTGAAATTGTGACCGCGCGGCTTAGGGATTTTTTTAAAAAAAAGTTGCTCAGACGTCAACGGCTAATTCTGTTTCCAATGATAAAAATCCATCTGTTTCCACCAAAAAACCTGGCAGGGGATCGTTTGAAACAGTTTGGCACCATTTTTGAGTGAAATGCAGAACGTCAGATTTTTGCTGAAATTGTGACCACGCGGCTTAGTGATTTTTTCAAAAAAAAGTTGTTCACACCTTGTGGGCTAATTCTGTTTCAATGATAAAAACCCATCTGTTTCCACCGAAAAACCTGGCAGGGGATCGTTTGCAACAGTATGGCACCATTTTTGAGTGAATTGCAGAACGTCAGATTTTTGCTGAAATTGTTACCGCGCGGCTTAGGGATTTTTTCAAAAAAAAGTTGTTCAGACTTTGCGGGCAAATTTTGTTTCAATGATAAAAAGCCATCTGTTTCCACCGAAAAAACTGTTAGAGGTTCGTTTGCAACAGTTTGGCACCATTTTTGAGTGAATTGCAGAACGTCAGATTTTTGCTGAAATTGTGACCGCGCGGCTTAGGGATTTTTTTTAAAAAAAGTTGTTCAGACGTCAACGGCTAATTCTGTTTCCAATTTTAAAAACCCATCTGTTTCCACCGAAAAACCTGGCAGGGGATCGTTTGCAAGAGTCTGGCACCATTTTTGAGTGAAATGCAGAACGTCAGATTTTTGCTGAAATTGTGACCGCGCGGCTTAGGGATATTTTCAAAAAAAAGTTGTTCACACCTTGTGGGCTAATTCTCTTTCAATGATAAAAACCCATCTGTTTCCACCGAAAAACCTGGCAGGGGATCGGTTGCAACAGTCTGGCACCGTTTTTGAGTGAATTGCAGAACGTCAGATTTTTGCTGAAATTGTTACCGCGTGGCTTAGGGATTTTTTCTAAAAAAAGTTGTTCACACCGTGCCGGCTAATTCTTTTTCCAATGATAAAAACCCATCTGTTTCCACCGAAAAACCTGGCAGGGGATCGTTTGCAACAGTCTAGCACCATTTTTGAGTGAATTGCAGAACATCAGATTTTTGCTGAAATTCTGAACGCGCGGCTTAGGGATTTTTTCAAAAAAAAGTTGTTCAGACGTCAACGGCTAATTCTGTTTCCAATGATAAAAACCTATCTGTTTCCACCGAAAAACCTGGCAGGGGATCATTTGAAACACTTTGGCACCATTTTTGAGTGAAATGCAGAACGTCAGATTTTTGCTGAAATTGTGACCGCGTGGCTTAGGGATTTTTTCAAAAAAAAGTTGTTCACACCTTGTGGGCTAATTCTGTTTCAATGATAAAAACCCATCTGTTTCCACCGAAAAACCTGGCAGTGGATCGTTTGAAACAGTCTGGCACCATTTTTGAGTGAATTGCAGAACGTCAGATTTTTGCTGAAATTGTGACCGCGCGGCTTAGGGATTTTTTCAAAAAAATGTTGTTCACACCTTGTGGGCTAATTCTCTTTCAATGATAAAAACCCATCTGTTTCCACCAAAAAACCTGGCAGGGGATCGTTTGAAACAGTCTGGCACCGTTTTTGAGTGAATTCCAGAACTTCAGATTTTTGCTGAAATTGTGACCGCGCGGGTTAGGGATTTTTTTTAAAAAAAGTTGTTCACACCGTGCCGGCTAATTCTGTTTCCAATGATAAAAACCCATCTGTTTCCACCGAAAAACCTGGCAGGGGATCGTTTGCAACAGTCTGGCACCATTTTTGAGTGAATTGCAGAACATCAGATTTTTGCTGAAATTGTGACCGCGCGGCTTAGGGATTTTTTCAAAAAAAAGTTGTTCAGACGTCAACGGCTAATTCTGTTTCCAATGATAAAAACCCATCTGTTTCCACCAAAAAACCTGGCAGGGGATCATTTGAAACAGTTTGGCACCATTTTTGAGTGAAATGCAGAACATCAGATTTTTGCTGAAATTGTGACCACGCGGCTTAGTGATTTTTTCAAAAAAAAGTTGTTCACACCTTGTGGGCTAATTCTCTTTCAATGATAAAAACCCATCTGTTTCCACCGAAAAACCTGGCAGGGGATAGTTTGCAACAGTCTGGCACCATTTTTGAGTGAATTGCAGAATGTCAGATTTTTGCTGGAATTATGACCGCGCGGCTTAGGGATTTTTTCAAAAAAAAGTTGTTCAGACATCAACGGCTAATTCTGTTTCCAATGATAAAAACCTATCTGTTTCCACCGAAAAACCTGTTAGGGGATCATTTGAAACAGTTTGGCACCATTTTTGAGTGAAATGCAGAACGTCAGATTTTTGCTGAAATTGTAAACGCGCGGCTTAGGGATTTTTTCAAAAAAAAGTTGTTCAGACGTCAACGGCTAATTGTTTCCAATGATAAAAACCCATCTGTTTCCAACGAAAAACCTGGCAGGGGATCGTTTGAAACAATCTGGCACCATTTTTGAGTGAATTGCAGAACGTCAGATTTTTGCTGAATTTGTGACCGCGCGGCTTAGGGATTTTTTTTAAAAAAAGGTGTTCACACCGTGCCGGCTAATTCTGTTTCAATGATAAAAACCCATCTGTTTCCACCGCAAAACCTGTCAGGTGATCGTTTGCAACAGTTTGGCACCATTTTTGAGTGAATTGCAGAACGTCAGATTTTTGCTGAAATTGTGACCTTAGGGATTTCTTCAAAAAAAAGTTGTTCAGACGTCAACGGCTAATTCTGTTTCCAATGATATATACCCATCTGTTTCCACCGAAAAACCTGGCAGGGGATCGTTTGCAACAGTCTTGCACCATTTTTGAGTGAATTGCAGAACGTCAGATTTTTGCTGAATTTGTGACCTTAGGGATTTTTTCCAAAAAAAGTTGTTCAGACGTCAACGGCTAACTCTGTTTGAAATGATAAAAACCCATCTGTTTCCACCAAAAAACCTGGCAGGGGATCGTTTGAAACTGTTTGGCACCATTTTTGAGTGAATTGCAGAACGTCAGATTTTTGCTGAAATTGTGACCTTAGGGATTTTTTCAAAAAAAAGTTGTTCAGACGTCAACGGCTAATTCTGTTTCCAATGATATATACCCATCTGTTTCCACCGAAAAACCTGGCAGGGGATCGTTTGCAACAGTTTGGCAACATTTTTGAGTGAATTGCAGAACGTCAGATTTTTGCTGAAATTGTGACCTTAGGGATTTTTTCTAAAAAAAGTTGTTCAGACGTCAACGGCTAATTCTGTTTCCAATGATAAAAACCCATCTGTTTCCACAAAAAAACCTGGCAGGTGATCGTTTGAAACAGTTTGGCACCATTTTTGAGTGAAATGCAGAACGTCAGATTTTTGCTGAAATTGTGACCGCGCGGCTTAGGGATTTTTTCAAAAAAAAGTTGTTCAGACGTCAACGGCTAATTCTGTTTCCAATGATAAAAATCCATCTGTTTCCACCAAAAAACCTGGCAGGGGATCGTTTGAAACAGTTTGGCACCATTTTTGAGTGAAATGCAGAACGTCAGATTTTTGCTGAAATTGTGACCACGCGGCTTAGTGATTTTTTCAAAAAAAAGTTGTTCACACCTTGTGGGCTAATTCTGTTTCAATGATAAAAACCCATCTGTTTCCACCGAAAAACCTGGCAGGGGATCGTTTGCAACAGTATGGCACCATTTTTGAGTGAATTGCAGAACGTCAGATTTTTGCTGAAATTGTTACCGCGCGGCTTAGGGATTTTTTCAAAAAAAAGTTGTTCAGACTTTGCGGGCAAATTTTGTTTCAATGATAAAAAGCCATCTGTTTCCACCGAAAAAACTGTTAGAGGTTCGTTTGCAACAGTTTGGCACCATTTTTCAGTGAATTGCAGAACGTCAGATTTTTGCTGAAATTGTGACCGCGCGGCTTAGGGATTTTTTTAAAAAAAAGTTGTTCAGACGTCAACGGCTAATTCTGTTTCCAATTTTAAAAACCCATCTGTTTCCACCGAAAAACCTGGCAGGGGATCGTTTGCAAGAGTCTGGCACCATTTTTGAGTGAAATGCAGAACGTCAGATTTTTGCTGAAATTGTGACCGCGCGGCTTAGGGATATTTTCAAAAAAAAGTTGTTCACACCTTGTGGGCTAATTCTCTTTCAATGATAAAAACCCATCTGTTTCCACCGAAAAACCTGGCAGGGGATCGGTTGCAACAGTCTGGCACCGTTTTTGAGTGAATTGCAGAACGTCAGATTTTTGCTGAAATTGTTACCGCGTGGCTTAGGGATTTTTTCTAAAAAAAGTTGTTCACACCGTGCCGGCTAATTCTTTTTCCAATGATAAAAACCCATCTGTTTCCACCGAAAAACCTGGCAGGGGATCGTTTGCAACAGTCTAGCACCATTTTTGAGTGAATTGCAGAACATCAGATTTTTGCTGAAATTCTGAACGCGCGGCTTAGGGATTTTTTCAAAAAAAAGTTGTTCAGACGTCAACGGCTAATTCTGTTTCCAATGATAAAAACCTATCTGTTTCCACCGAAAAACCTGGCAGGGGATCATTTGAAACACTTTGGCACCATTTTTGAGTGAAATGCAGAACGTCAGATTTTTGCTGAAATTGTGACCGCGTGGCTTAGGGATTTTTTCAAAAAAAAGTTGTTCACACCTTGTGGGCTAATTCTGTTTCAATGATAAAAACCCATCTGTTTCCACCGAAAAACCTGGCAGTGGATCGTTTGAAACAGTCTGGCACCATTTTTGAGTGAATTGCAGAACGTCAGATTTTTGCTGAAATTGTGACCGCGCGGCTTAGGGATTTTTTCAAAAAAATGTTGTTCACACCTTGTGGGCTAATTCTCTTTCAATGATAAAAACCCATCTGTTTCCACCAAAAAACCTGGCAGGGGATCGTTTGAAACAGTCTGGCACCGTTTTTGAGTGAATTCCAGAACGTCAGATTTTTGCTGAAATTGTGACCGCGCGGGTTAGGGATTTTTTTAAAAAAAAGTTGTTCACACCGTGCCGGCTAATTCTGTTTCCAATGATAAAAACCCATCTGTTTCCACCGAAAAACCTGGCAGGGGATCGTTTGCAACAGTCTGGCACCATTTTTGAGTGAATTGCAGAACGTCAGATTTTTGCTGAAATTGTGACCGCGCGGCTTAGGGATTTTTTCAAAAAAAAGTTGTTCAGACGTCAACGGCTAATTCTGTTTCCAATGATAAAAACCCATCTGTTTCCACCAAAAAACCTGGCAGGGGATCATTTGAAACAGTTTGGCACCATTTTTGAGTGAAATGCAGAACATCAGATTTTTGCTGAAATTGTGACCACGCGGCTTAGTGATTTTTTCAAAAAAAAGTTGTTCACACCTTGTGGGCTAATTCTCTTTCAATGATAAAAACCCATCTGTTTCCACCGAAAAACCTGGCAGGGGATCGTTTGCAACAGTCTGGCACCATTTTTGAGTGAATTGCAGAATGTCAGATTTTTGCTGGAATTATGACCGCGCGGCTTAGGGATTTTTTCAAAAAAAAGTTGTTCAGACATCAACGGCTAATTCTGTTTCCAATGATAAAAACCTATCTGTTTCCACCGAAAAACCTGTTAGGGGATCATTTGAAACAGTTTAGCACCATTTTTGAGTGAAATGCAGAACGTCAGATTTTTGCTGAAATTGTAAACGCGCGGCTTAGGGATTTTTTCAAAAAAAAGTTGTTCAGACGTCAACGGCTAATTGTTTCCAATGATAAAAACCCATCTGTTTCCAACGAAAAACCTGGCAGGGGATCGTTTGAAACAATCTGGCACCATTTTTGAGTGAATTGCAGAACGTCAGATTTTTGCTGAATTTGTGACCGCGCGGCTTAGGGATTTTTTTAAAAAAAAGGTGTTCACACCGTGCCGGCTAATTCTGTTTCAATGATAAAAACCCATCTGTTTCCACCGCAAAACCTGTCAGGTGATCGTTTGCAACAGTTTGGCACCATTTTTGAGTGAATTGCAGAACGTCAGATTTTTGCTGAAATTGTGACCTTAGGGATTTCTTCAAAAAAAAGTTGTTCAGACGTCAACGGCTAATTCTGTTTCCAATGATATATACCCATCTGTTTCCACCGAAAAACCTGGCAGGGGATCGTTTGCAACAGTCTTGCACCATTTTTGAGTGAATTGCAGAACGTCAGATTTTTGCTGAATTTGTGACCTTAGGGATTTTTTCCAAAAAAAGTTGTTCAGACGTCAACGGCTAACTCTGTTTGAAATGATAAAAACCCATCTGTTTCCACCAAAAAACCTGGCAGGGGATCGTTTGAAACTGTTTGGCACCATTTTTGAGTGAATTGCAGAACGTCAGATTTTTGCTGAAATTGTGACCTTAGGGATTTTTTCAAAAAAAAGTTGTTCAGACGTCAACGGCTAATTCTGTTTCCAATGATATATACCCATCTGTTTCCACCGAAAAACCTGGCAGGGGATCGTTTGCAACAGTTTGGCAACATTTTTGAGTGAATTGCAGAACGTCAGATTTTTGCTGAAATTGTGACCTTAGGGATTTTTTCTAAAAAAAGTTGTTCAGACGTCAACGGCTAATTCTGTTTCCAATGATAAAAACCCATCTGTTTCCACAAAAAAACCTGGCAGGTGATCGTTTGAAACAGTTTGGCACCATTTTTGAGTGAAATGCAGAACGTCAGATTTTTGCTGAAATTGTGACCGCGCGGCTTAGGGATTTTTTCACAAAAAAAAGTTGTTCAGACGTCAACGGCTAATTGTTTCCAATGATAAAAACCCATCTGTTTCCAACGAAAAACCTGGCAGGGGATCGTTTGAAACAATCTGGCACCATTTTTGAGTGAATTGCAGAACGTCAGATTTTTGCTGAATTTGTGACTGCGCGGCTTAGGGATTTTTTTAAAAAAAAGGTGTTCACACCGTGCCGGCTAATTCTGTTTCAATGATAAAAACCCATCTGTTTCCACCGCAAAACCTGTCAGGTGATCGTTTGCAACAGTTTGGCACCATTTTTGAGTGAATTGCAGAACGTCAGATTTTTGCTGAAATTGTGACCTTAGGGATTTCTTCAAAAAAAAGTTGTTCAGACGTCAACGGCTAATTCTGTTTCCAATGATATATACCCATCTGTTTCCACCGAAAAACCTGGCAGGGGATCGTTTGCAACAGTCTTGCACCATTTTTGAGTGAATTGCAGAACGTCAGATTTTTGCTGAATTTGTGACCTTAGGGATTTTTTCCAAAAAAAGTTGTTCAGACGTCAACGGCTAACTCTGTTTGAAATGATAAAAACCCATCTGTTTCCACCAAAAAACCTGGCAGGGGATCGTTTGAAACTGTTTGGCACCATTTTTGAGTGAATTGCAGAACGTCAGATTTTTGCTGAAATTGTGACCTTAGGGATTTTTTCAAAAAAAAGTTGTTCAGACGTCAACGGCTCATTCTGTTTCCAATGATATATACCCATCTGTTTCCACCGAAAAACCTGGCAGGGGATCGTTTGCAACAGTTTGGCAACATTTTTGAGTGAATTGCAGAACGTCAGATTTTTGCTGAAATTGTGACCTTAGGGATTTTTTCTAAAAAAAGTTGTTCAGACGTCAACGGCTAATTCTGTTTCCAATGATAAAAACCCATCTGTTTCCACAAAAAAACCTGGCAGGTGATCGTTTGAAACAGTTTGGCACCATTTTTGAGTGAAATGCAGAACGTCAGATTTTTGCTGAAATTGTGACCGCGCGGCTTAGGGATTTTTTCAAAAAAAAGTTGTTCAGACGTCAACGGCTAATTCTGTTTCCAATGATAAAAACCTATCTGTTTCCACCGAAAAACCTGGCAGGGGATCATTTGAAACAGTTTGGCACCATTTTTGAGTGAAATGCAGAACGTCAGATTTTTGCTGAAATTGTGACCGCGCGGCTTAGGGATTTTTTCAAAAAAATGTTGTTCACACCTTGTGGGCTAATTCTATTTCAATGATAAAAACCCATCTGTTTCCACCGAAAAACCTGGCAGGGGATCGTTTGAAACAGTCTGGCACCGTTTTTGAGTGAATTCCAGAACGTCAGATTTTTGGTGAAATTGTGACCGCGCGGGTTAGGGATTTTTTTTAAAAAAAGTTGTTCACACCGTGCCGGCTAATTCTGTTTCCAATGATAAAAACACATCTGTTTCCACCGAAAAACCTGGCAGGGGATCGTTTGCAACAGTCTGGCACCATTTTTGAGTGAATTGCATAACGTCAGATTTTTGCTGAAATTGTGACCGCGCGGCTTAGGGATTTTTTCAAAAAAATGTTGTTCAGACATCAACGGCTAATTCTGTTTCCAATGATAAAAACCCATCTGTTTCCACCGAAAAACCTGGCAGGGGATCGTTTGAAACAGTTTGGCACCATTTTTGAGTGAAATGCAGAACGTCAGATTTTTGCTGAAATTGTGACCGCGCGGCTTAGTGATTTTTTCAAAAAAAAGTTGTTCAGACTTTGCGGGCAAATTTTGTTTCAATGATAAAAACCCATCTGTTTCCACCGAAAAAACTGATAGAGGTTCGTTTGCAACAGTTTGGCACCATTTTTGAGTGAATTGCAGAACGTCAAATTTTTGCTGAAATTGTGACCGCGCGGCTTAGGGATTTTTTCAAAAAAAAGTTGTTCAGACGTCAACGGCTAATTCTGTTTCCAATGATAAAGACCCATCTGTTTCCACCGAAAAACCTGGCAGGGGATCGTTTGCAACAGTCTGGCACCATTTTTGAGTGAATTGCAGAACGTCAGATTCTTGCTGAAATTGTAACCGCGCGGCTTAGGGATGTTTTCAAAAAAAAGTTGTTCACACCTTGTGGGCTAATTCTCTTTCAATGATAAAAACCCATCTGTTTCCACCGAAAAACCTGGCAGGGGATCGTTTGAAACAGTCTGGCACCGTTTTTGAGTGAATTCCAGAACGTCAGATTTTTGCTGAAATTGTGACCGCGCGGCTTAGGGATTTTTTTTTAAAAAAGTTGTTCACACCGTGCCGGCTAATTCTGTTTCCAATGATAAAAACCCATCTGTTTCCACCGAAAAACCTGGCAGGGGATCGTTTGCAACAGTCTGGCACCATTTTTGAGTGAATTGCAGAACGTCAGATTTTTGCTAAAATTGTGACCGCGCGGCTTAGGGATTTTTTCAAAAAAAAGTTGTTCAGACGTCAACGGCTAATTCTGTTTCCAATGATAAAAACACATCTGTTTCCACCGAAAAACCTGGCAGGGGATCGTTTGCAACAGTCTGGCACCATTTTTGAGTGAATTGCAGAACGTCAGATTCTTGCTGAAATTGTGACCGCGCGGCTTAGGGATTATTCAAAAAAAAGTTGTTCACACCTTGTGGGCTAATTCTCTTTCAATGATAAAAACCCATCTGTTTCCACCGAAAAACCTGGCAGGGGATCGTTTGAAACAGTCTGGCACCGTTTTTGAGTGAATTCCAGAACGTCAGATTTTTGCTGAAATTGTGACCGCGCGGCTTAGGGATTTTTTTTTTAAAAAGTTGTTCACACCGTGCCGGCTAATTCTGTTTCCAATGATAAAAACCCATCTGTTTCCACCGAAAAACCTGGCAGGGGATCGTTTGCAACAGTCTGGCACCATTTTTGAGTGAATTGCAGAACGTCAGATTTTTGCTGAAATTGTGACCGCGCGTCTTAGGGATTTTTTCAAAAAAAAGTTGTTCAGACGTCAACGGCTAATTCTGTTTCCAATGATAAAAACACATCTGTTTCCACCGAAAAACCTGGCAGGGGATCGTTTGAAACAGTTTGGCACCATTTTTGAGTGAAATGCAGAACGTCAGATTTTTGCTGAAATTGTGACCGCGCGGCTTAGGGATTTTTTCAAAAAAAAGTTGTTCACACCTTGTGGGCTAATTCTGTTTCCAATGATAAAAACCCATCTGTTTCCACCAAAAACCGGGCAGGGGATCATTTGAAACACTCTGGCACCATTTTTGAGTGAATTGCAGAACGTCAGATTTTTGCTGAAATTGTGACCGCGCGGCTTAGGGATTTTTTCAAAAAAAAGTTGTTCAGACTTTGCGGGCAAATTTTGTTTCAATGATAAAAACCCATCTGTTTCCACCGAAAAAACTGATAGAGGTTCGTTTGCAACAGTTTGGCACAATTTTTGAGTGAATTGCAGAACGTCAAATTTTTGCTGAAATTGTGACCGCGCGGCTTAGGGATTTTTTCAAAAAAAAGTTGTTCAGACGTCAACGGCTAATTCTGTTTCCAATGATAAAGACCCATCTGTTTCCACCGAAAAACCTGGCAGGGGATCGTTTGCAACAGTCTGGCACCATTTTTGAGTGAATTGCAGAACGTCAGATTCTTGCTGAAATTGTGACCGCGCGGCTTAGGGATTTTTTCAAAAAAAAGTTGTTCACACCTTGTGGGCTAATTCTCTTTCAATGATAAAAACCCATCTGTTTCCACCGAAAAACCTGGCAGGGGATCGTTTGCAACAGTCTGGCACCGTTTTTGAGTGAATTGCAGAACGTCAGATTTTTGCTGAAATTGTGACCGCGCGGCTTAGGGATTTTTTCAAAAAAAAGTTGTTCAGACGTCAACGGCTAATTCTGTTTCCAATGATAAAAACACATCTGTTTCCACCAAAAAACCTGGCAGGGGATCGTTTGAAACAGTTTGGCACCATTTTTGAGTGAAATGCAGAACGACAGATTTTTGCTGAAATTGTGACCACGCGGCTTAGTGATTTTTTCAAAAAAAAGTTGTTTACACCTTGTGGGCTAATTCTCTTTCAATGATAAAAACCCATCTGTTTCCACCGAAAAACCTGGCAGGGGATCGTTTGCAACAGTCTGGCACCATTTTTGAGTGAAAAGCAGAAAGTTAGAATTTTGCTGAAATTGTGACCTTAGGGATTTTTTCAAAAAAAAAGTTGTTCAGACGTCAACGGCTAATTCTGTTTCCAATGATATATACCCATCTGTTTCCACCGAAAAACCTGGCAGGGGATCGTTTGCAACAGTCTGGCACCATTTTTGAGTGAATTGCAGAACGTCAGATTTTTGCTGAATTTGTGACCTTAGGGATTTTTTCCAAAAAAAGTTGTTCAGACGTCAACGGCTAATTCTGTTTCCAATGATAAAAACCCATCTGTTTCCACCAAAAAACCTGGCAGGGGATCGTTTGAAACAGTTTGGCACCATTTTTGAGTGAAATGCAGAAGGTCAGATTTTTGCTGAAATTGTGACCACGCGGCTTAGTGATTTTTTCAAAAAAAAGTTGTTCACACCTTGTGGGCTAATTCTCTTTCAATGATAAAAACCCATCTGTTTCCACCGAAAAACCTGGCAGGGCACCATTTTTGAGTGAATTGCAGAATGTCAGATTTTTGCTGGAATTGTAACCGCGCGGCTTAGGGATTTTTTTAAAAAAAAGTTGTTCACACCGTTCCAGCTAATTCTGTTTCAATGATAAAAACCCATCTGTTTCCACCGAAAAACCTGTCAGGTGATCGTTTGCAACAGTATGGCACCATTTTTGAGTGAATTGCAGAACGTCAGATTTTTGCTGAAATTGTGACCTTAGGGATTTTTTCCAAAAAAAGTTGTTCAGACGTCAACGGCTAATTCTGTTTCCAATGATAAAAACCCATCTGTTTCCACCAAAAAACCTGGCAGGTGATCGTTTGAAACAGTTTGGCACCATTTCTGAGTGAAATGCAGAACGTCAGATTTTTGCTGAAATTGTGACCGCGCGGCTTAGGGATTTTTTCAAAAAAAAGTTGTTCAGACGTCAACGGCTAATTCTGTTTCCAATGATAAAAACCTATCTGTTTCCACCGAAAAACCTGGCAGGGGATCATTTGAAACAGTTTGGCACCATTTTTGAGTGAAATGCAGAACGTCAGATTTTTGCTGAAATTGTGACCGCGCGGCTTAGGGATTTTTTCAAAAAAATGTTGTTCACACCTTGTGGGCTAATTCTATTTCAATGATAAAAACCCATCTGTTTCCACCGAAAAACCTGGCAGGGGATCGTTTGAAACAGTCTGGCACCGTTTTTGAGTGAATTCCAGAACGTCAGATTTTTGCTGAAATTGTGACCGCGCGGGTTAGGGATTTTTTTTAAAAAAAGTTGTTCACACCGTGCCGGCTAATTCTGTTTCCAATGATAAAAACACATCTGTTTCCACCGAAAAACCTGGCAGGGGATCGTTTGCAACAGTCTGGCACCATTTTTGAGTGAATTGCATAACGTCAGATTTTTGCTGAAATTGTGACCGCGCGGCTTAGGGATTTTTTCAAAAAAATGTTGTTCAGACATCAACGGCTAATTCTGTTTCCAATGATAAAAACCCATCTGTTTCCACCGAAAAACCTGGCAGGGGATCGTTTGAAACAGTTTGGCACCATTTTTGAGTGAAATGCAGAACGTCAGATTTTTGCTGAAATTGTGACCGCGCGGCTTAGTGATTTTTTCAAAAAAAAGTTGTTCAGACTTTGCGGGCAAATTTTGTTTCAATGATAAAAACCCATCTGTTTCCACCGAAAAAACTGATAGAGGTTCGTTTGCAACAGTTTGGCACCATTTTTGAGTGAATTGCAGAATGTCAAATTTTTGCTGAAATTGTGACCGCGCGGCTTAGGGATTTTTTCAAAAAAAAGTTGTTCAGACGTCAATGGCTAATTCTGTTTCCAATGATAAAGACCCATCTGTTTCCACCGAAAAACCTGGCAGGGGATCGTTTGCAACAGTCTGGCACCATTTTTGAGTGAATTGCAGAACGTCAGATTCTTGCTGAAATTGTGACCGCGCGGCTTAGGGATTTTTTCAAAAAAAAGTTGTTCACACCTTGTGGGCTAATTCTCTTTCAATGATAAAAACCCATCTGTTTCCACCGAAAAACCTGGCAGGGGATCGTTTGAAACAGTCTGGCACCGTTTTTGAGTGAATTCCAGAACGTCAGATTTTTGCTGAAATTGTGACCGCGCGGCTTAGGGATTTTTTTTAAAAAAAGTTGTTCACACCGTGCCGGCTAATTCTGTTTCCAATGATAAAAACCCATCTGTTTCCACCGAAAAACCTGGCAGGGGATCGTTTGCAACAGTCTGGCACCATTTTTGAGTGAATTGCAGAACGTCAGATTTTTGCTGAAATTGTGACCGCGCGGCTTAGGGATTTTTTCAAAAAAAAGTTGTTCAGACGTCAACGGCTAATTCTGTTTCCAATGATAAAAACACATCTGTTTCCACCAAAAAACCTGGCAGGGGATGGTTTGAAACAGTTTGGCACCATTTTTGAGTGAAATGCAGAACGTCAGATTTTTGCTGAAATTGTGACCACGCGGCTTAGTGATTTTTTCAAAAAAAAGTTGTTCACACCTTGTGGGCTAATTCTCTTTCAATGATAAAAACCCATCTGTTTCCACCGAAAAACCTGGCAGGGGATCGTTTGCAACAGTCTGGCACCATTTTTGAGTGAATTGCAGAATGTCAGATTTTTGCTGGAATTGTGACCGCGCGGCTTAGGGATTTTTTCAAAAAAAAGTTGTTCAGACATCAACGGCTAATTCTGTTTCCAATGATAAAAACCCATCTGTTTCCACCGAAAAACCTGGCAGGGGATCGTTTGAAACAGTCTGGCACCATTTTTGAGTGAATTGCAGAACGTCAGATTTTTGCTGAATTTGTGACCGCGCGGCTTAGGGATTTTTTTAAAAAAAAGTTGTTCACACCGTACCGGCTAATTCTGTTTCAATGATAAAAACCCATCTGTTTCCACCGCAAAACCTGGCAGGGGATCATTTGAAACAGTTTGGCACCATTTTTGAGTGAAATGCAGAACGTCAGATTTTTGCTGAAATTGTGACCGCGCGGCTTAGGGATTTTTTCCAAAAAAAGTTGTTCACACCTTGTGGGCTAATTCTGTTTCAATGATAAAAACCCATCTGTTTCCACCAAAAACCGGGCAGGGGATCATTTGAAACACTCTGGCACCATTTTTGAGTGAATTGCAGAACGTCAGATTTTTGCTGAATTTGTGACCGCGCGGCTTAGGGATTTTTTTTTTAAAAAGTTGTTCACACCGTTCCAGCTAATTCTGTTTCAATGATAAAAACCCATCTGTTTCCACCGAAAAACCTGGCAGGGGATCATTTGAAACAGTTTGGCACCATTTTTGAGTGAAAAGCAGAAAGTTAGAATTTTGCTGAAATTGTGACCTTAGGGATTTTTTCAAAAAAAAAGTTGTTCAGACGTCAACGGCTAATTCTGTTTCCAATGATATATACCCATCTGTTTCCACCGAAAAACCTGGCAGGGGATCGTTTGCAACAGTCTGGCACCATTTTTGAGTGAATTGCAGAACGTCAGATTTTTGCTGAATTTGTGACCTTAGGGATTTTTTCCAAAAAAAGTTGTTCAGACGTCAACGGCTAATTCTGTTTCCAATGATAAAAACCCATCTGTTTCCACCAAAAAACCTGGCAGGGGATCGTTTGAAACAGTTTGGCACCATTTTTGAGTGAAATGCAGAAGGTCAGATTTTTGCTGAAATTGTGACCACGCGGCTTAGTGATTTTTTCAAAAAAAAGTTGTTCACACCTTGTGGGCTAATTCTCTTTCAATGATAAAAACCCATCTGTTTCCACCGAAAAACCTGGCAGGGGATCGTTTGCAACAGTCTGGCACCATTTTTGAGTGAATTGCAGAATGTCAGATTTTTGCTGGAATTGTGACCGCGCGGCTTAGGGATTTTTTCAAAAAAAGGTTGTTCAGACATCAACGGCTAATTCTGTTTCCAATGATAAAAACCTATCTGTTTCCACCGAAAAACCTGTTAGGGGATCATTTGAAACAGTTTGGCACCATTTTTGAGTGAAATGCAGAACGTCAGATTTTTGCTAAAATTGTAAACGCGCGGCTTAGGGATTTTTTTAAAAAAAAGTTGTTCAGACATCAACGGCTAATTCTGTTTCCAATGATAAAAACCTATCTGTTTCACCCGAAAAACCTGGCAGGGGATCGTTTGAAACAGTCTGGCACCATTTTTGAGTGAATTGCAGAACGTCAGATTTTTGCTGAATTTGTGACCGCGCGGCTTAGGGATTTTTTTAAAAAAAAGTTGTTCACACCGTGCCGGCTAATTCTGTTTCAATGATAAAAACCCATCTGTTTCCACCGCAAAACCTGTCAGGTGATCGTTTGCAACAGTTTGGCACCATTTTTGAGTGAATTGCAGAACGTCAGATTTTTGCTGAAATTGTGACCTTAGGGATTTTTTCAAAAAAAAGTTGTTCAGACGTCAACGGCTAATTCTGTTTCCAATGATATATACCCATCTGTTTCCACCGAAAAACCTGGCAGGGGATCGTTTGCAACAGTCTTGCACCATTTTTGAGTGAATTGCAGAACGTCAGATTTTTGCTGAATTTGTGACCTTAGGGATTTTTTCCAAAAAAAGTTGTTCAGACGTCAACGGCTAATTCTGTTTCCAATGATAAAAACCCATCTGTTTCCACCAAAAAACCTGGCAGGGGATCATTTGAAACAGTTTGGCACCATTTTTGAGTGAATTGCAGAACGTCAGATTTTTGCTGAAATTGTGACCTTAGGGATTTTTTCAAAAAAAAGTTGTTCAGACGTCAACGGCTAATTCTGTTTCCAATGATATATACCCATCTGTTTCCACCGAAAAACCTGGCAGGGGATCGTTTGCAACAGTTTGGCACCATTTTTGAGTGAATTGCAGAACGTCAGATTTTTGCTGAAATTGTAACCTTAGGGATTTTTTCCAAAAAAAGTTGTTCAGACGTCAACGGCTAATTCTGTTTCCAATGATAAAAACCCATCTGTTTCCACCAAAAAACCTGGCAGGGGATCGTTTGAAACAGTTTGGCACCATTTTTGAGTGAAATGCAGAACGTCAGATTTTTGCTGAAATTGTGACCGCGCGGCTTAGGGATTTTTTCAAAAAAAAGTTGTTCAGACGTCAACGGCTAATTCTGTTTCCAATGATAAAAACCTATCTGTTTCCACCGAAAAACCTGGCAGGGGATCATTTGAAACAGTTTGGCACCATTTTTGAGTGAAATGCAGAACGTCAGATTTTTGCTGAAATTGTGACCGCGCGGCTTAGGGATTTTTTCAAAAAAATGTTGTTCACACCTTGTGGGCTAATTCTCTTTCAATGATAAAAACCCATCTGTTTCCACCGAAAAACCTGGCAGGGGATCGTTTGAAACAGTCTGGCACCGTTTTTGAGTGAATTCCAGAACGTCAGATTTTTGGTGAAATTGTGACCGCGCGGGTTAGGGATTTTTTTTAAAAAAAGTTGTTCACACCGTGCCGGCTAATTCTGTTTCCAATGATAAAAACACATCTGTTTCCACCGAAAAACCTGGCAGGGGATCGTTTGCAACAGTCTGGCACCATTTTTGAGTGAATTGCATAACGTCAGATTTTTGCTGAAATTGTGACCGCGCGGCTTAGGGATTTTTTCAAAAAAATGTTGTTCACACCTTGTGGGCTAATTCTCTTTCAATGATAAAAACCCATCTGTTTCCACCGAAAAACCTGGCAGGGGATCGTTTGCAACAGTCTGGCACCATTTTTGAGTGAATTGCATAACGTCAGATTTTTGCTGAAATTGTGACCGCGCGGCTTAGGGATTTTTTCCAAAAAATGTTGTTCAGACATCAACGGCTAATTCTGTTTCCAATGATAAAAACCCATCTGTTTCCACCGAAAAACCTGGCAGGGGATCGTTTGAAACAGTTTGGCACCATTTTTGAGTGAATTGCAGAACGTCAGATTTTTGCTGAATTTGTGACCGCGCGGCTTAGTGATTTTTTAAAAAAAAAGTTGTTCAGACTTTGCGGGCAAATTTTGTTTCAATGATAAAAACCCATCTGTTTCCACCGAAAAAAACTGTTAGAGGTTCGTTTGCAACAGTTTGGCACCATTTTTGAGTGAATTGCAGAACGTCAGATTTTTGCTGAAATTGTGACCGCGCGGCTTAGGGATTTTTTCAAAAAAAAGTTGTTCAGACTTTGCGGGCAAATTTTGTTTCAATGATAAAAACCCATCTGTTTCCACCGAAAAAACTGATAGAGGTTCGTTTGCAACAGTTTGGCACCATTTTTGAGTGAATTGCAGAACGTCAAATTTTTGCTGAAATTGTGACCGCGCGGCTTAGGGATTTTTTCAAAAAAAAGTTGTTCAGACGTCAACGGCTAATTCTGTTTCCAATGATAAAGACCCATCTGTTTCCACCGAAAAACCTGGCAGGGGATCGTTTGCAACAGTCCGGCACCATTTTTGAGTGAATTGCAGAACGTCAGATTCTTGCTGAAATTGTGACCGCGCGGCTTAGGGATTTTTTCAAAAAAAAGTTGTTCACACCTTGTGGGCTAATTCTCTTTCAATGACAAAAACCCATCTGTTTCCACCGAAAAACCTGGCAGGGGATCGTTTGAAACAGTCTGGCACCGTTTTTGAGTGAATTCCAGAACGTCAGATTTTTGCTGAAATTGTGACCGCGCGGCTTAGGGATTTTTTTTTAAAAAAGTTGTTCACACCGTGCCGGCTAATTCTGTTTCCAATGATAAAAACCCATCTGTTTCCACCGAAAAACCTGGCAGGGGATCGTTTGCAACAGTTTGGCACCATTTTTGAGTGAAATGCAGAACGTCAGATTTTTGCTGAAATTGTGACCGCGCGGCTTAGGGATGTTTTCAAAAAAAAGTTGTTCAGACATCAACGGCTAATTCTGTTTCCAATGATAAAAACCTATCTGTTTCCACCAAAAAACCTGGCAGGGGATCATTTGAAACAGTTTGGCACCATTTTTGAGTGAAATGCAGAACGTCAGATTTTTGCTGAAATTGTAAACGCGCGGCTTAGGGATTTTTTCAAAAAAAAGTTGTTCAGACGTCAACGGCTAATTCTGTTTCCAATGATAAAAACCCATCTGTTTCCACCGAAAAACCTGGCAGGGGATCGTTTGCAACAGTCTGGCACCATTTTTGAGTGAATTGCAGAACGTCAGATTTTTGCTGAATTTGTGACCGCGCGGCTTAGTGATTTTTTCAAAAAAAAGTTGTTCACACCTTGTGGGCTAATTCTGTTTCAATGATAAAAACCCATCTGTTTCCACCAAAAACCGGGCAGGGGATCATTTGAAACAGTCTGGCACCATTTTTGAGTGAAATGCAGAATGTCAGATTTTTGCTGAATTTGTGACCGCGCGGCTTAGGGATTTTTGTAAAAAAAAGTTGTTCACACCGTGCCAGCTAATTCTGTTTCAATGATAAAAACCCATCTGTTTCCACCGCAAAACCTGTCAGGTGATCGTTTGCAACAGTATGGCACCATTTTTGAGTGAATTGCAGAACGTCAGATTTTTGCTGAAATTGTGACCTTAGGGATTTTTTCAAAAAAAAAGTTGTTCAGACGTCAACGGCTAATTCTGTTTCCAATGATATATACCCATCTGTTTCCACCGAAAAACCTGGCAGGGGATCGTTTGCAACAGTCTGGCACCACTTTTGAGTGAATTGCAGAACGTCAGATTTTTGCTGAAATTGTGACCTTAGGGATTTTTTCCAAAAAAAGTTGTTCAGACGTCAACGGCTAATTCTGTTTCCAATGATAAAAACCCATCTGTTTCCACCAAAAAACCTGGCAGGGGATCGTTTGAAACAGTTTGGCACCATTTTTGAGTGAATTGCAGAACGTCAGATTTTTGCTGAAATTGTGACCTTAGGGATTTTTTCAAAAAAAAGTTGTTCAGACGTCAACGGCTAATTCTGTTTCCAATGATATATACCCATCTGTTTCCACCGAAAAACCTGGCAGGGGATCGTTTGTAACAGTTTGGCACCATTTTTGAGTGAATTGCAGAACGTCAGATTTTTGCTGAAATTGTGACCTTAGGGATTTTTTCCAAAAAAAGTTGTTCAGACGTCAACGGCTAATTCTGTTTCCAATGATAAAAACCCATCTGTTTCCACCGAGAAACCTGGCAGGGGATCGTTTGCAACAGTCTGGCACCATTTTTGAGTGAATTGAAGAATGTCAGATTTTTGCTGGAATTGTGACCGCGCGGCTTAGGGATTTTTTCAAAAAAAAGTTGTTCAGACATCAACGGCTAATTCTGTTTCCAATGATAAAAACCTATCTTTTTCCACTGAAAAACCTGGCAGGGGATCGTTTGAAACAGTCTGGCACCATTTTTGAGTGAATTGCAGAACGTCAGATTTTTGCTGAATTTGTGACCGCGCGGCTTAGGGATTTTTTCAAAAAAAAGTTGTTCACACCTTGTGGGCTAATTCTGTTTCAATGATAAAAACCCATCTGTTTCCACCAAAAACCGGGCAGGGGATCATTTGAAACAGTCTGGCACCATTTTTGAGTGAAATGCAGAATGTCAGATTTTTGCTGAATTTGTGACCGCGCGGCTTAGGGATTTTTGTAAAAAAAAGTTGTTCACACCGTGCCAGCTAATTCTGTTTCAATGATAAAAACCCATCTGTTTCCACCGCAAAACCTGTCAGGTGATCGTTTGCAACAGTATGGCACCATTTTTGAGTGAATTGCAGAACGTCAGATTTTTGCTGAAATTGTGACCTTAGGGATTTTTTCAAAAAAAAAGTTGTTCAGACGTCAACGGCTAATTCTGTTTCCAATGATATATACCCATCTGTTTCCACCGAAAAACCTGGCAGGGGATCGTTTGCAACAGTCTGGCACCACTTTTGAGTGAATTGCAGAACGTCAGATTTTTGCTGAAATTGTGACCTTAGGGATTTTTTCCAAAAAAAGTTGTTCAGACGTCAACGGCTAATTCTGTTTCCAATGATAAAAACCCATCTGTTTCCACCAAAAAACCTGGCAGGGGATCGTTTGAAACAGTTTGGCACCATTTTTGAGTGAATTGCAGAACGTCAGATTTTTGCTGAAATTGTGACCTTAGGGATTTTTTCAAAAAAAAGTTGTTCAGACGTCAACGGCTAATTCTGTTTCCAATGATATATACCCATCTGTTTCCACCGAAAAACCTGGCAGGGGATCGTTTGCAACAGTTTGGCACCATTTTTGAGTGAATTGCAGAACGTCAGATTTTTGCTGAAATTGTGACCTTAGGGATTTTTTCCAAAAAAAGTTGTTCAGACGTCAACGGCTAATTCTGTTTCCAATGATAAAAACCCATCTGTTTCCACCGAGAAACCTGGCAGGGGATCGTTTGCAACAGTCTGGCACCATTTTTGAGTGAATTGCAGAATGTCAGATTTTTGCTGGAATTGTGACCGCGCGGCTTAGGGATTTTTTCAAAAAAAAGTTGTTCAGACATCAACGGCTAATTCTGTTTCCAATGATAAAAACCTATCTGTTTCCACTGAAAAACCTGGCAGGGGATCGTTTGAAACAGTCTGGCACCATTTTTGAGTGAATTGCAGAACGTCAGATTTTTGCTGAATTTGTGACCGCGCGGCTTAGGGATTTTTTCAAAAAAATGTTATTCACACCTTGTGGGCTAATTCTGTTTCAATGATAAAAACGCATCTGTTTCCACCAAAAACCGGGCAGGGGATCATTTCAAACAGTCTGGCACCATTTTTGAGTGAATTGCAGAACGTCAGATTTTTGCTGAATTTGTGACCGCACGGCTTAGGGATTTTTTAAAAAAAAAGTTGTTCACACCGTGCCGGCTAATTCTGTTTCAATGATAAAAACCCATCTGTTTCCACCGAAAAACCTGGCAGGGGATCGTTTGAAACAATCTGGCACCATTTTTGAGTGAATTGCAGAACGTCAGATTTTTGCTGAAATTGTGACCTTAGGGATTTTTTCAAAAAAAAGTTGTTCAGACATCAACGGCTAATTCTGTTTCCAATGATATATACCCATCTGTTTCCACCGAAAAACCTGGCAGGGGATCGTTTGCAACAGTCTTGCACCATTTTTGAGTGAATTGCAGAACGTCAGATTTTTGCTGAAATTGTGACCGCGCGGCTTAGGGATTTTTTCAAAAAAAAGTTGTTCACACCTTGTGGGCTAATTCTGTTCCAATGATAAAAACCCATCTGTTTCCACCGAAAAACCTGGCAGGGGATCGTTTGAAACAATCTGGCACCATTTTTGAGTGAATTGCAGAACGTCAGATTTTTGCTGAAATTGTGACCGCGCGGCTTAGGGATTTTTTCAAAAAAAAGTTGTTCAGACATCAACGGCTAATTCTGTTTCCAATGATAAAAACCTATCTGTTTCCACCGAAAAACCTGTTAGGGGATCATTTGAAACAGTTTGGCACCATTTTTGAGTGAAATGCAGAACGTCAAATTTTTGCTGAAATTGTAAACGCGCGGCTTAGGGATTTTTTCAAAAAAAAGTTGTTTTGACGTCAACGGCTAATTCTGTTTCCAATGATAAAAACCCATCTGTTTCCACCAAAAAACCTGGCAGGGGATCGTTTGAAACAGTCTGGCACCATTTTTGAGTGAATTGCAGAACGTCAGATTTTTGCTGAAATAGTGACCGCGCGGCTTAGGGATTTTTTTAAAAAAAAGTTGTTCACACCGTACCGGCTAATTCTGTTTCAATGATAAAAACCCATCTGTTTCCACCGCAAAACCTGGCAGGGGATCATTTGAAACAGTTTGGCACCATTTTTGAGTGAAATGCAGAACGTCAGATTTTTGCTGAAATTGTGACCGCGCGGCTTAGGGATTTTTTCAAAAAAAAGTTGTTCAGACGTCAACGGCTAATTCTGTTTCCAATGATAAAAACCCATCTGTTTCCACCAAAAACCGGGCAGGGGATCATTTGAAACAGTCTGGCACCATTTTTGAGTGAATTGCAGAACGTCAGATTTTTGCTGAATTTGTGACCGCGCGCCTTAGGGATTTTTTTTAAAAAAATTTGTTCACACCGTGCCGGCTAATTCTGTTTCAATGATAAAAACCCATCTGTTTCCACCGCAAAACCTGTCAGGTGATCGTTTGCAACAGTTTGGCACCATTTTTGAGTGAATTGCAGAACGTCAGATTTTTGCTGAAATTGTGACCTTAGGGATTTTTTCAAAAAAAAGTTGTTCAGACGTCAACGGCTAATTCTGTTTCCAATGATAAAAACCCATCTGCTTCCACCGAAAAACCTGGCAGGCGATCGTTTGCAACAGTCTGGCACCATTTTTGAGTGAATTGCAGAACGTAAGATTTTTGCTGAATTTGTGACCTTAGGGATTTTTTCCAAAAAAAGTTGTTCAGACGTCAACGGCTAATTCTGTTTCCAATGATAAAAACCCATCTGTTTCCACCGAAAAACCTGGCAGGGGATCGTTTGCAACAGTCTTGCACCATTTTTGAGTGAATTGCAGAACGTCAGATTTTTGCTGAAATTGTGACCGCGCGGCTTAGGGATTTTTTCAAAAAAAAGTTGTTCACACCTTGTGGGCTAATTCTGTTCCAATGATAAAAACCCATCTGTTTCCACCGAAAAACCTGGCAGGGGATCGTTTGAAACAGTTTGGCACCATTTTTGAGTGAATTGCAGAACGTCAGATTTTTGCTGAAATTGTGACCGCGCGGCTTAGTGATTTTTTCAAAAAAAAATTTGTTCACACCTTGTGGGCTAATTCTGTTACAATGATAAAAACCCATCTGTTTCCACCGAAAAACCTGGCAGGGGATCGTTTGAAACAGTCTGGCACCATTTTTGAGTGAATTGCAGAACGTCAGATTTTTGCTGAAATTGTGACCGCGCGGCGGTTTAGGGATTTTTTCAAAAAAAAGTTGTTCACACCTTGTGGGCTAATTCTCTTTCAATGATAAAAACCCATCTGTTTCCACCGAAAAACCTGGCAGGGGATCGTTTGAAACAGTCTGGCACCGTTTTTGAGTGAATTCCGGAACGTCAGATTTTTGCTGAAATTGTGACCGCGCGGCTTAGGGATTTTTTTTAAAAAAAGTTGTTCACACCGTGCCGGCTAATTCTGTTTCCAATGATAAAAACCCATCTGTTTCCACCGAAAAACCTGGCAGGGGATCGTTTGCAACAGTCTGGCACCACTTTTGAGTGAATTGCAGAACGTCAGATTTTTGCTGAAATTGTGACCGCGCGGCTTAGGGATTTTTTCAAAAAAAAGTTGTTCAGACGTCAACGGCTAATTCTGTTTCCAATGATAAAAACCCATCTGTTTCCACCGAAAAACCTGGCAGGGGATCGTTTGAAACAGTTTGGCACCATTTTTGAGTGAAATGCACAACGTCAGATTTTTGCTGAAATTGTGACCGCACGGCTTAGTGATTTTTTCAAAAAAAAGTTGTTCAGACTTTGCGGGCAAATTTTGTTTCAATGATAAAAACCCATCTGTTTCCACCGAAAAAACTGTTAGAGGTTCGTTTGCAACAGTCTGGCACCATTTTTGAGTGAATTGCAGAACGTCAGATTTTTGCTGAAATTGTGACCGCGCGGCTTAGGGATTTTTTCAAAAAAAAGTTGTTCAGACGTCAACGGCTAATTCTGTTTCCAATGATAAAAACCTATCTGTTTCCACCGAAAAACCTGGCAGGGGATCATTTGAAACAGTTTTGCACCATTTTTGAGTGAAATGCAGAACGTCAGATTTTTGCTGAAATTGTGACCGCGCGGCTTAGGGATTTTTTCATAAAAAAGTTGTTCACACCTTGTGGGCTAATTCTGTTTCAATGATAAAAACCCATCTGTTTCCACCAAAAACCGGGCAGGGGATCGTTTGCCACAGTCTGGCACCATTTTTGAGTGAATTGCAGAACGTCAGATTTTTGCTGAAATTGTGACCGCGCGGCTTAGGGATTTTTTCAAAAAAAAGTTGTTCAGACATCAACGGCTAATTCTGTTTCCAATGATAAAAACCTATCTGTTTCCACCGAAAAACCTGTTAGGGGATCATTTGAAACAGTTTGGCACCATTTTTGAGTGAAATGCAGAACGTCAGATTTTTGCTGAAATTGTAAACGCGCGGCTTAGGGATTTTTTCAAAAAAAAGTTGTTTTGACGTCCACGGCTAATTCTGTTTCCAATGATAAAAACCCATCAGTTTCCACCGAAAAACCTGGCAGGGGATCGTTTGAAACAGTCTGGCACCATTTTTGAGTGAATTGCAGAACGTCAGATTTTTGCTGAATTTGTGACCGCGCGGCTTAGGGATTTTTTTTAAAAAAAGTTGTTCACACCGTACCGGCTTATTCTGTTTCAATGATAAAAACCCATCTGTTTCCACCGCAAAACCTGGCAGGGGATCATTTGAAACAGTTTGGCACCATTTTTGAGAGAAATGCAGAACGTCAGATTTTTGCTGAATTTGTGACCGCGCGGCTTAGGGATTTTTTTAAAAAAAATTTGTTCACACCGTGCCGGCTAATTCTGTTTCAATGATAAAAACCCATCTGTTTCCACCGCAAAACCTGTCAGGTGATCGTTTGCAACAGTTTGGCACCATTTTTGAGTGAATTGCAGAACGTCAGATTTTTGCTGAAATTGTGACCTTAGGGATTTTTTTAAAAAAAAGTTGTTCAGACGTCAACGGCTAATTCTGTTTCTAATGATATATACCCATCTGTTTCCACCGAAAAACCTGGCAGGGGATCGTTTGAAACAGTCTGGCACCGTTTTTGAGTGAATTCCGGAACGTCAGATTTTTGCTGAAATTGTGACCGCGCGGCTTAGGGATTTTTTTTAAAAAAAGTTGTTCACACCGTGCCGGCTAATTCTGTTTCCAATGATAAAAACCCATCTGTTTCCACCGAAAAACCTGGCAGGGGATCGTTTGCAACAGTCTGGCACCACTTTTGAGTGAATTGCAGAACGTCAGATTTTTGCTGAAATTGTGACCGCGCGGCTTAGGGATTTTTTCAAAAAAAAGTTGTTCAGACGTCAACGGCTAATTCTGTTTCCAATGATAAAAACCCATCTGTTTCCACCGAAAAACCTGGCAGGGGATCGTTTGAAACAGTTTGGCACCATTTTTGAGTGAAATGCACAACGTCAGATTTTTGCTGAAATTGTGACCGCACGGCTTAGTGATTTTTTCAAAAAAAAGTTGTTCAGACTTTGCGGGCAAATTTTGTTTCAATGATAAAAACCCATCTGTTTCCACCGAAAAAACTGTTAGAGGTTCGTTTGCAACAGTCTGGCACCATTTTTGAGTGAATTGCAGAACGTCAGATTTTTGCTGAAATTGTGACCGCGCGGCTTAGGGATTTTTTCAAAAAAAAGTTGTTCAGACGTCAACGGCTAATTCTGTTTCCAATGATAAAAACCTATCTGTTTCCACCGAAAAACCTGGCAGGGGATCATTTGAAACAGTTTTGCACCATTTTTGAGTGAAATGCAGAACGTCAGATTTTTGCTGAAATTGTGACCGCGCGGCTTAGGGATTTTTTCATAAAAAAGTTGTTCACACCTTGTGGGCTAATTCTGTTTCAATGATAAAAACCCATCTGTTTCCACCAAAAACCGGGCAGGGGATCGTTTGCCACAGTCTGGCACCATTTTTGAGTGAATTGCAGAACGTCAGATTTTTGCTGAAATTGTGACCGCGCGGCTTAGGGATTTTTTCAAAAAAAAGTTGTTCAGACATCAACGGCTAATTCTGTTTCCAATGATAAAAACCTATCTGTTTCCACCGAAAAACCTGTTAGGGGATCATTTGAAACAGTTTGGCACCATTTTTGAGTGAAATGCAGAACGTCAGATTTTTGCTGAAATTGTAAACGCGCGGCTTAGGGATTTTTTCAAAAAAAAGTTGTTTTGACGTCCACGGCTAATTCTGTTTCCAATGATAAAAACCCATCAGTTTCCACCGAAAAACCTGGCAGGGGATCGTTTGAAACAGTCTGGCACCATTTTTGAGTGAATTGCAGAACGTCAGATTTTTGCTGAATTTGTGACCGCGCGGCTTAGGGATTTTTTTTAAAAAAAGTTGTTCACACCGTACCGGCTTATTCTGTTTCAATGATAAAAACCCATCTGTTTCCACCGCAAAACCTGGCAGGGGATCATTTGAAACAGTTTGGCACCATTTTTGAGAGAAATGCAGAACGTCAGATTTTTGCTGAATTTGTGACCGCGCGGCTTAGGGATTTTTTTAAAAAAAATTTGTTCACACCGTGCCGGCTAATTCTGTTTCAATGATAAAAACCCATCTGTTTCCACCGCAAAACCTGTCAGGTGATCGTTTGCAACAGTTTGGCACCATTTTTGAGTGAATTGCAGAACGTCAGATTTTTGCTGAAATTGTGACCTTAGGGATTTTTTAAAAAAAAAGTTGTTCAGACGTCAACGGCTAATTCTGTTTCTAATGATATATACCCATCTGTTTCCACCGAAAAACCTGGCAGGGGATCGTTTGCAACAGTCTGGCACCATTTTTGAGTGAATTGCAGAACGTCAGATTTTTGCTGAAATTTTGACCGCGCGGCTTAGGGATTTTTTCAAAAAAAAGTTGTTCAGACGTCAACGGCTAATTCTGTTTCCAATGATAAAAACCCATCTGTTTCCACCGAAAAACCTGGCAGGGGATCGTTTGAAACAATCTGGCACCATTTTTGAGTGAATTGCAGAACGTCAGATTTTTGCTGAAATTGTGACCGCGCGGCTTAGGGATTTTTTCAAAAAAAAGTTGTTCAGACGTCAACGGCTAATTCTGTTTCCAATGATAAAAACCTATCTGTTTCCACCGAAAAACCTGGCAGGGGATCGTTTGAAACAGTCTGGCACCATTTTTGAGTGAATTGCAGAACGTCAGATTTTTGCTGAAATTGTGACCGCGCGGCTTAGGGATTTTTTCAAAAAAAAGTTGTTCACACCTTGTGGGCTAATTCTGTTACAATGATAAAAACCCATCTGTTTCCACCGAAAAACCTGGCAGGGGATCGTTTGAAACAGTCTGGCACCATTTTTGAGTGAATTGCAGAACGTCAGATTTTTGCTGAAATTGTGACCGCGCGGTTTAGGGATTTTTTCAAAAAAAAGTTGTTCACACCTTGTGGGCTAATTCTCTTTCAATGATAAAAACCCATCTGTTTCCACCGAAAAACCTGGCAGGGGATCGTTTGAAACAGTCTGGCACCGTTTTTGAGTGAATTCCGGAACGTCAGATTTTTGCTGAAATTGTGACCGCGCGGCTTAGGGATTTTTTCAAAAAAAAGTTGTTTTGACGTCAACGGCTAATTCTGTTTCCAATGATAAAAACCCATCTGTTTCCACCAAAAAACCTGGCAGGGGATCGTTTGAAACAGTCTGGCACCATTTTTGAGTGAATTGCAGAACGTCAGATTTTTGCTGAAATAGTGACCGCGCGGCTTAGGGATTTTTTTAAAAAAAAGTTGTTCACACCGTACCGGCTAATCCTTTTTCAATGATAAAAACCCATCTGTTTCCACCGCAAAACCTGGCAGGGGATCATTTGAAACAGTTTGGCACCATTTTTGAGTGAAATGCAGAACGTCAGATTTTTGCTGAAATTGTGACCGCGCGGCTTAGGGATTTTTTCAAAAAAAAGTTGTTCAGACGTCAACGGCTAATTCTGTTTCCAATGATAAAAACCCATCTGTTTCCACCAAAAACCGGGCAGGGGATCATTTGAAACAGTCTGGCACCATTTTTGAGTGAATTGCAGAACGTCAGATTTTTGCTGAATTTGTGACCGCGCTGCTTAGGGATTTTTTTAAAAAAAATTTGTTCACACCGTGACGGCTAATTCTGTTTCAATGATAAAAACCCATCTGTTTCCACCACAAAACCTGTCAGGTGATCGTTTGCAACAGTTTGGCACCATTTTTGAGTGAATTGCAGAACGTCAGATTTTTGCTGAAATTGTGACCTTAGGGATTTTTTCAAAAAAAAGTTGTTCAGACGTCAACGGCTAATTCTGTTTCCAATGATAAAAACCCATCTGTTTCCACCGAAAAACCTGGCAGGCGATCGTTTGCAACAGTCTGGCACCATTTTTGAGTGAATTGCAGAACGTAAGATTTTTGCTGAATTTGTGACCTTAGGGACTTTTTCCAAAAAAAGTTGTTCAGACGTCAACGGCTAATTCTGTTTCCAATGATAAAAACCCATCTGTTTCCACCGAAAAACCTGGCAGGGGATCGTTTGCAACAGTCTTGCACCATTTTTGAGTGAATTGCAGAACGTCAGATTTTTGCTGAAATTGTGACCGCGCGGCTTAGGGATTTTTTCAAAAAAAAGTTGTTCACACCTTGTGGGCTAATTCTGTTTCAATGATAAAAACCCATCTGTTTCCACCGAAAAACCTGGCAGGGGATCGTTTGAAACAATCTGGCACCATTTTTGAGTGAATTGCAGAACGTCAGATTTTTGCTGAAATTGTGACCGCGCGGCTTAGGGATTTTTTCAAAAAAAAGTTGTTCAGACGTCAACGGCTAATTCTGTTTCCAATGATAAAAACCTATCTGTTTCCACCGAAAAACCTGGCAGGGGATCGTTTGAAACAGTTTGGCACCATTTTTGAGTGAATTGCAGAACGTCAGATTTTTGCTGAAATTGTGACCGCGCGGCTTAGTGATTTTTTCAAAAAAAAGTTGTTCAGACGTCAACGGCTAATTCTGTTTCCAATGATAAAAACCCATCTGTTTCCACCGAAAAACCTGGCAGGGGATCGTTTGCAACAGTCTTGCACCATTTTTGAGTGAATTGCAGAACGTCAGATTTTTGCTGAAATTGTGACCGCGCGGCGGTTTAGGGATTTTTTCAAAAAAAAGTTGTTCACACCTTGTGGGCTAATTCTCTTTCAATGATAAAAACCCATCTGTTTCCACCGAAAAACCTGGCAGGGGATCGTTTGAAACAGTCTGGCACCGTTTTTGAGTGAATTCCGGAACGTCAGATTTTTGCTGAAATTGTGACCGCGCGGCTTAGGGATTTTTTTTAAAAAAAGTTGTTCACACCGTGCCGGCTAATTCTGTTTCCAATGATAAAAACCCATCTGTTTCCACGGAAAAACCTGGCAGGGGATCGTTTGCAACAGTCTGGCACCACTTTTGAGTGAATTGCAGAACGTCAGATTTTTGCTGAAATTGTGACCGCGCGGCTTAGGGATTTTTTCAAAAAAAAGTTGTTCAGACGTCAACGGCTAATTCTGTTTCCAATGATAAAAACCCATCTGTTTCCACCGAAAAACCTGGCAGGGGATCGTTTGAAACAGTTTGGCACCATTTTTGAGTGAAATGCACAACGTCAGATTTTTGCTGAAATTGTGACCGCACGGCTTAGTGATTTTTTCAAAAAAAAGTTGTTCAGACTTTGCGGGCAAATTTTGTTTCAATGATAAAAACCCATCTGTTTCCACCGAAAAAAACTGTTAGAGGTTCGTTTGCAACAGTCTGGCACCATTTTTGAGTGAATTGCAGAACGTCAGATTTTTGCTGAAATTGTGACCGCGCGGCTTAGGGATTTTTTCAAAAAAAAGTTGTTCAGACGTCAACGGCTAATTCTGTTTCCAATGATAAAAACCTATCTGTTTCCACCGAAAAACCTGGCAGGGGATCATTTGAAACAGTTTTGCACCATTTTTGAGTGAAATGCAGAACGTCAGATTTTTGCTGAAATTGTGACCGCGCGGCTTAGGGATTTTTTTTAAAAAAAGTTGTTCACACCGTGCCGGCTAATTCTGTTTCCAATGATAAAAACCCATCTGTTTCCACCGAAAAACCTGGCAGGGGATCGTTTGCAACACTCTGGCACCACTTTTGAGTGAATTGCAGAACGTCAGATTTTTGCTGAAATTGTGACCGCGCGGCTTAGGGTTTTTTTCAAAAAAAAGTTGTTCAGACGTCAACGGCTAATTCTGTTTCCAATGATAAAAACCCATCTGTTTCCACCGAAAAACCTGGCAGGGGATCGTTTGAAACAGTTTGGCACCATTTTTGAGTGAAATGCACAACGTCAGATTTTTGCTGAAATTGTGACCGCACGGCTTAGTGATTTTTTCAAAAAAAAGTTGTTCAGACTTTGCGGGCAAATTTTGTTTCAATGATAAAAACCCATCTGTTTCCACCGAAAAAACTGTTAGAGGTTCGTTTGCAACAGTCTGGCACCATTTTTGAGTGAATTGCAGAACGTCAGATTTTTGCTGAAATTGTGACCGCGCGGCTTAGGGATTTTTTCAAAAAAAAGTTGTTCAGACGTCAACGGCTAATTCTGTTTCCAATGATAAAAACCTATCTGTTTCCACCGAAAAACCTGGCAGGGGATCATTTGAAACAGTTTTGCACCATTTTTGAGTGAAATGCAGAACGTCAGATTTTTGCTGAAATTGTGACCGCGCGGCTTAGGGATTTTTTCAAAAAAAAGTTGTTCACACCTTGTGGGCTAATTCTGTTTCAATGATAAAAACCCATCTGTTTTCACCAAAAACCGGGCAGGGGATCGTTTGCCACAGTCTGGCACCATTTTTGAGTGAATTGCAGAACGTCAGATTTTTGCTGAAATTGTGACCGCGCGGCTTAGGGATTTTTTTTAAAAAAAGTTGTTCACACCGTGCCGGCTAATTCTGTTTCCAATGATAAAAACCCATCTGTTTCCACCGAAAAACCTGGCAGGGGATCGTTTGCAACAGTCTTGCACCATTTTTGAGTGAATTGCAGAACGTCAGATTTTTGCTGAAATTGTGACCGCGCGGCTTAGGGATTTTTTCAAAAAAAAGTTGTTCACACCTTGTGGGCTAATTCTGTTCCAATGATAAAAACCCATCTGTTTCCACCGAAAAACCTGGCAGGGGATCGTTTGAAACAATCTGGCACCATTTTTGAGTGAATTGCAGAACGTCAGATTTTTGCTGAAATTGTGACCGCGCGGCTTAGGGATTTTTTCAAAAAAAAGTTGTTCAGACGTCAACGGCTAATTCTGTTTCCAATGATAAAAACCCATCTGTTTCCACCGAAAAACCTGGCAGGGGATCGTTTGCAACAGTCTTGCAGCATTTTTGAGTGAATTGCAGAACGTCAGATTTTTGCTGAAATTGTGACCGCGCGGCTTAGGGATTTTTTCAAAAAAAAGTTGTTCACACCTTGTGGGCTAATTCTGTTACAATGATAAAAACCCATCTGTTTCTACCGAAAAACCTGGCAGGGGGTCGTTTGAAACAGTCTGGCACCATTTTTGAGTGAATTGCAGAACGTCAGATTTTTGCTGAAATTGTGACCGCGAGGTTTAGGGATTTTTTCAAAAAAAAGTTGTTCACACCTTGTGGGCTAATTCTCTTTCAATGATAAAAACCCATCTGTTTCCACCGAAAAACCTGGCAGGGGATCGTTTGAAACAGTCTGGCACCGTTTTTGAGTGAATTCCGGAACGTCAGATTTTTGCTGAAATTGTGACCGCGCGGCTTAGGGATTTTTTTTAAAAAAAGTTGTTCACACCGTGCCGGCTAATTCTGTTTCCAATGATAAAAACCCATCTGTTTCCACCGAAAAACCTGGCAGGGGATCGTTTGCAACACTCTGGCACCACTTTTGAGTGAATTGCAGAACGTCAGATTTTTGCTGAAATTGTGACCGCGCGGCTTAGGGTTTTTTTAAAAAAAAAGTTGTTCAGACGTCAACGGCTAATTCTGTTTCCAATGATAAAAACCCATCTGTTTCCACCGAAAAACCTGGCAGGGGATCGTTTGAAACAGTTTGGCACCATTTTTGAGTGAAATGCACAACGTCAGATTTTTGCTGAAATTGTGACCGCACGGCTTAGTGATTTTTTCAAAAAAAAGTTGTTCAGACTTTGCGGGCAAATTTTGTTTCAATGATAAAAACCCATCTGTTTCCACCGAAAAAACTGTTAGAGGTTCGTTTGCAACAGTCTGGCACCATTTTTGAGTGAATTGCAGAACGTCAGATTTTTGCTGAAATTGTGACCGCGCGGCTTAGGGATTTTTTCAAAAAAAAGTTGTTCAGACGTCAACGGCTAATTCTGTTTCCAATGATAAAAACCTATCTGTTTCCACCGAAAAACCTGGCAGGGGATCATTTGAAACAGTTTTGCACCATTTTTGAGTGAAATGCAGAACGTCAGATTTTTGCTGAAATTGTGACCGCGCGGCTTAGGGATTTTTTCAAAAAAAAGTTGTTCACACCTTGTGGGCTAATTCTGTTTCAATGATAAAAACCCATCTGTTTTCACCAAAAACCGGGCAGGGGATCGTTTGCCACAGTCTGGCACCATTTTTGAGTGAATTGCAGAACGTCAGATTTTTGCTGAAATTGTGACCGCGCAGCTTAGGGATTTTTTCAAAAAAAAGTTGTTCAGACATCAACGGCTAATTCTGTTTCCAATGATAAAAACCTATCTGTTTCCACCGAAAAACCTGTTAGGGGATCATTTGAAACAGTTTGGCACCATTTTTGAGTGAAATGCAGAACGTCAGATTTTTGCTGAAATTGTAAACGCGCGGCTTAGGGATTTTTTCAAAAAAAAGTTGTTTTGACGTCCACGGCTAATTCTGTTTCCAATGATAAAAACCCATCTGTTTCCACCGAAAAACCTGGCAGGGGATCGTTTGAAACAGTCTGGCACCATTTTTGAGTGAATTGCAGAACGTCAGATTTTTGCTGAATTTGTGACCGCGCGGCTTAGGGATTTTTTTTTAAAAAAGTTGTTCACACCGTACCGGCTAATTCTGTTTCAATGATAAAAACCCATCTGTTTCCACCGCAAAACCTGGCAGGGGATCATTTGAAACAGTTTGGCACCATTTTTGAGTGAAATGCAGAACGTCAGATTTTTGCTGAAATTGTGACCGCGCGGCTTAGGGATTTTTTCAAAAAAAAGTTGTTCAGACGTCAACGGCTAATTCTGTTTCCAATGATAAAAACCCATCTGTTTCCACCAAAAACCGGGCAGGGGATCATTTGAAACAGTCTGGCACCATTTTTGAGTGAATTGCAGAACGTCAGATTTTTGCTGAATTTGTGACCGCGCGGCTTAGGGATTTTTTTAAAAAAAAATTTGTTCACACCGTGCCGGCTAATTCTGTTTCAATGATAAAAACCCATCTGTTTCCACCGCAAAACCTGTCAGGTGATCGTTTGCAACAGTTTGGCACCATTTTTGAGTGAATTGCAGAACGTCAGATTTTTGCTGAAATTGTGACCTTAGGGATTTTTTCAAAAAAAAGTTGTTCAGACGTCAACGGCTAATTCTGTTTCTAATGATATATACCCATCTGTTTCCACCGAAAAACCTGGCAGGGGATCGTTTGCAACAGTCTGGCACCATTTTTGAGTGAATTGCAGAACGTCAGATTTTTGCTGAAATTGTGACCGCGCGGCTTAGGGATTTTTTCAAAAAAAAGTTGTTCAGACGTCAACGGCTAATTCTGTTTCCAATGATAAAAACCCATCTGTTTCCACCGAAAAACCTGGCAGGGGATCGTTTGAAACAATCTGGCACCATTTTTGAGTGAATTGCAGAACGTCAGATTTTTGCTGATATTGTGACCGCGCGGCTTAGGGATTTTTTCAAAAAAAAGTTGTTCAGACGTCAACGGCTAATTCTGTTTCCAATGATAAAAACCTATCTGTTTCCACCGAAAAACCTGGCAGGGGATCGTTTGAAACAGTTTGGCACCATTTTTGAGTGAATTGCAGAACGTCAGATTTTTGCTGAAATTGTGACCGCGCGGCTTAGGGATTTTTTCAAAAAAAAGTTGTTCACACCTTGTGGGCTAATTCTGTTACAATGATAAAAACCCATCTGTTTCCACCGAAAAACCTGGCAGGGGATCGTTTGAAACAGTCTGGCACCATTTTTGAGTGAATTGCAGAACGTCAGATTTTTGCTGATATTGTGACCGCGCGGCTTAGGGATTTTTTCAAAAAAAAGTTGTTCAGACGTCAACGGCTAATTCTGTTTCCAATGATAAAAACCTATCTGTTTCCACCGAAAAACCTGGCAGGGGATCGTTTGAAACAGTTTGGCACCATTTTTGAGTGAATTGCAGAACGTCAGATTTTTGCTGAAATTGTGACCGCGCGGCTTAGGGATTTTTTCAAAAAAAAGTTGTTCACACCTTGTGGGCTAATTCTGTTACAATGATAAAAACCCATCTGTTTCCACCGAAAAACCTGGCAGGGGATCGTTTGCAACAGTCTGGCACCACTTTTGAGTGAATTGCAGAACGTCAGATTTTTGCTGAAATTGTGACCGCGCGGCTTAGGGTTTTTTTCAAAAAAAAGTTGTTCAGACGTCAACGGCTAATTCTGTTTCCAATGATAAAAACCCATCTGTTTCCACCGAAAAACCTGGCAGGGGATCGTTTGAAACAGTTTGGCACCATTTTTGAGTGAAATGCACAACGTCAGATTTTTGCTGAAATTGTGACCGCACGGCTTAGTGATTTTTTCAAAAAAAAGTTGTTCAGACTTTGCGGGCAAATTTTGTTTCAATGATAAAAACCCATCTGTTTCCACCGAAAAAACTGTTAGAGGTTCGTTTGCAACAGTCTGGCACCATTTTTGAGTGAATTGCAGAACGTCAGATTTTTGCTGAAATTGTGACCGCGCGGCTTAGGGATTTTTTCAAAAAAAAGTTGTTCAGACGTCAACGGCTAATTCTGTTTCCAATGATAAAAACCTATCTGTTTCCACCGAAAAACCTGGCAGGGGATCATTTGAAACAGTTTTGCACCATTTTTGAGTGAAATGCAGAACGTCAGATTTTTGCTGAAATTGTGACCGCGCGGCTTAGGGATTTTTTCAAAAAAAAGTTGTTCACACCTTGTGGGCTAATTCTGTTTCAATGATAAAAACCCATCTGTTTTCACCAAAAACCGGGCAGGGGATCGTTTGCCACAGTCTGGCACCATTTTTGAGTGAATTGCAGAACGTCAGATTTTTGCTGAAATTGTGACCGCGCGGCTTAGGGATTTTTTCAAAAAAAAGTTGTTCAGACATCAACGGCTAATTCTGTTTCCAATGATAAAAACCTATCTGTTTCCACCGAAAAACCTGTTAGGGGATCATTTGAAACAGTTTGGCACCATTTTTGAGTGAAATGCAGAACGTCAGATTTTTGCTGAAATTGTAAACGCGCGGCTTAGGGATTTTTTCAAAAAAAAGTTGTTTTGACGTCCACGGCTAATTCTGTTTCCAATGATAAAAACCCATCTGTTTCCACTGAAAAACCTGGCAGGGGATCGTTTGAAACAGTCTGGCACCATTTTTGAGTGAATTGCAGAACGTCAGATTTTTGCTGAATTTGTGACCGCGCGGCTTAGGGATTTTTTTTAAAAAAAGTTGTTCACACCGTACCGGCTAATTCTGTTTCAATGATAAAAACCCATCTGTTTCCACCGCAAAACCTGGCAGGGGATCATTTGAAACAGTTTGGCACCATTTTTGAGTGAAATGCAGAACGTCAGATTTTTGCTGAAATTGTGACCGCGCGGCTTAGGGATTTTTTCAAAAAAAAGTTGTTCAGACGTCAACGGCTAATTCTGTTTCCAATGATAAAAACCCATCTGTTTCCACCAAAAACCGGGCAGGGGATCATTTGAAACAGTCTGGCACCATTTTTGAGTGAATTGCAGAACGTCAGATTTTTGCTGAATTTGTGACCGCGCGGCTTAGGGATTTTTTTAAAAAAAATTTGTTCACACCGTGCCGGCTAATTCTGTTTCAATGATAAAAACCCATCTGTTTCCACCGCAAAACCTGTCAGGTGATCGTTTGCAACAGTTTGGCACCATTTTTGAGTGAATTGCAGAACGTCAGATTTTTGCTGAAATTGTGACCTTAGGGATTTTTTCAAAAAAAAGTTGTTCAGACGTCAACGGCTAATTCTGTTTCTAATGATATATACCCATCTGTTTCCACCGAAAAACCTGGCAGGGGATCGTTTGCAACAGTCTGGCACCATTTTTGAGTGAATTGCAGAACGTCAGATTTTTGCTGAAATTGTGACCGCGCGGCTTAGGGATTTTTTCAAAAAAAAGTTGTTCAGACGTCAACGGCTAATTCTGTTTCCAATGATAAAAACCCATCTGTTTCCACCGAAAAACCTGGCAGGGGATCGTTTGAAACAATCTGGCACCATTTTTGAGTGAATTGCAGAACGTCAGATTTTTGCTGATATTGTGACCGCGCGGCTTAGGGATTTTTTCAAAAAAAAGTTGTTCAGACGTCAACGGCTAATTCTGTTTCCAATGATAAAAACCTATCTGTTTCCACCGAAAAACCTGGCAGGGGATCGTTTGAAACAGTTTGGCACCATTTTTGAGTGAATTGCAGAACGTCAGATTTTTGCTGAAATTGTGACCGCGCGGCTTAGGGATTTTTTCAAAAAAAAGTTGTTCACACCTTGTGGGCTAATTCTGTTACAATGATAAAAACCCATCTGTTTCCACCGAAAAACCTGGCAGGGGATCGTTTGAAACAGTCTGGCACCATTTTTGAGTGAATTGCAGAACGTCAGATTTTTGCTGATATTGTGACCGCGCGGCTTAGGGATTTTTTCAAAAAAAAGTTGTTCAGACGTCAACGGCTAATTCTGTTTCCAATGATAAAAACCTATCTGTTTCCACTGAAAAACCTGGCAGGGGATCGTTTGAAACAGTTTGGCACCATTTTTGAGTGAATTGCAGAACGTCAGATTTTTGCTGAAATTGTGACCGCGCGGCTTAGGGATTTTTTCAAAAAAAAGTTGTTCACACCTTGTGGGCTAATTCTGTTACAATGATAAAAACCCATCTGTTTCCACCGAAAAACCTGGCAGGGGATCGTTTGCAACAGTCTGGCACCACTTTTGAGTGAATTGCAGAACGTCAGATTTTTGCTGAAATTGTGACCGCGCGGCTTAGGGTTTTTTTCAAAAAAAAGTTGTTCAGACGTCAACGGCTAATTCTGTTTCCAATGATAAAAACCCATCTGTTTCCACCGAAAAACCTGGCAGGGGATCGTTTGAAACAGTTTGGCACCATTTTTGAGTGAAATGCACAACGTCAGATTTTTGCTGAAATTGTGACCGCACGGCTTAGTGATTTTTTCAAAAAAAAGTTGTTCAGACTTTGCGGGCAAATTTTGTTTCAATGATAAAAACCCATCTGTTTCCACCGAAAAAACTGTTAGAGGTTCGTTTGCAACAGTCTGGCACCATTTTTGAGTGAATTGCAGAACGTCAGATTTTTGCTGAAATTGTGACCGCGCGGCTTAGGGATTTTTTCAAAAAAAAGTTGTTCAGACGTCAACGGCTAATTCTGTTTCCAATGATAAAAACCTATCTGTTTCCACCGAAAAACCTGGCAGGGGATCATTTGAAACAGTTTTGCACCATTTTTGAGTGAAATGCAGAACGTCAGATTTTTGCTGAAATTGTGACCGCGCGGCTTAGGGATTTTTTCAAAAAAAAGTTGTTCACACCTTGTGGGCTAATTCTGTTTCAATGATAAAAACCCATCTGTTTTCACCAAAAACCGGGCAGGGGATCGTTTGCCACAGTCTGGCACCATTTTTGAGTGAATTGCAGAACGTCAGATTTTTGCTGAAATTGTGACCGCGCGGCTTAGGGATTTTTTCAAAAAAAAGTTGTTCAGACATCAACGGCTAATTCTGTTTCCAATGATAAAAACCTATCTGTTTCCACCGAAAAACCTGTTAGGGGATCATTTGAAACAGTTTGGCACCATTTTTGAGTGAAATGCAGAACGTCAGATTTTTGCTGAAATTGTAAACGCGCGGCTTAGGGATTTTTTCAAAAAAAAGTTGTTTTGACGTCCACGGCTAATTCTGTTTCCAATGATAAAAACCCATCTGTTTCCACTGAAAAACCTGGCAGGGGATCGTTTGAAACAGTCTGGCACCATTTTTGAGTGAATTGCAGAACGTCAGATTTTTGCTGAATTTGTGACCGCGCGGCTTAGGGATTTTTTTTAAAAAAAGTTGTTCACACCGTACCGGCTAATTCTGTTTCAATGATAAAAACCCATCTGTTTCCACCGCAAAACCTGGCAGGGGATCATTTGAAACAGTTTGGCACCATTTTTGAGTGAAATGCAGAACGTCAGATTTTTGCTGAAATTGTGACCGCGCGGCTTAGGGATTTTTTCAAAAAAAAGTTGTTCAGACGTCAACGGCTAATTCTGTTTCCAATGATAAAAACCCATCTGTTTCCACCAAAAACCGGGCAGGGGATCATTTGAAACAGTCTGGCACCATTTTTGAGTGAATTGCAGAACGTCAGATTTTTGCTGAATTTGTGACCGCGCGGCTTAGGGATTTTTTTAAAAAAAATTTGTTCACACCGTGCCGGCTAATTCTGTTTCAATGATAAAAACCCATCTGTTTCCACCGCAAAACCTGTCAGGTGATCGTTTGCAACAGTTTGGCACCATTTTTGAGTGAATTGCAGAACGTCAGATTTTTGCTGAAATTGTGACCTTAGGGATTTTTTCAAAAAAAAGTTGTTCAGACGTCAACGGCTAATTCTGTTTCTAATGATATATACCCATCTGTTTCCACCGAAAAACCTGGCAGGGGATCGTTTGCAACAGTCTGGCACCATTTTTGAGTGAATTGCAGAACGTCAGATTTTTGCTGAAATTGTGACCGCGCGGCTTAGGGATTTTTTCAAAAAAAAGTTGTTCAGACGTCAACGGCTAATTCTGTTTCCATTGATAAAAACCCATCTGTTTCCACCGAAAAACCTGGCAGGGGATCGTTTGAAACAATCTGGCACCATTTTTGAGTGAATTGCAGAACGTCAGATTTTTGCTGATATTGTGACCGCGCGGCTTAGGGATTTTTTCAAAAAAAAGTTGTTCAGACGTCAACGGCTAATTCTGTTTCCAATGATAAAAACCTATCTGTTTCCACCGAAAAACCTGGCAGGGGATCGTTTGAAACAGTTTGGCACCATTTTTGAGTGAATTGCAGAACGTCAGATTTTTGCTGAAATTGTGACCGCGCGGCTTAGGGATTTTTTCAAAAAAAAGTTGTTCACACCTTGTTGGCTAATTCTGTTACAATGATAAAAACCCATCTGTTTCCACCGAAAAACCTGGCAGGGGATCGTTTGAAACAGTCTGGCACCATTTTTGAGTGAATTGCAGAACGTCAGATTTTTGCTGAAATTGTGACCGCGCGGTTTAGGGATTTTTTCAAAAAAAAGTTGTTCACACCTTGTGGGCTAATTCTCTTTCAATGATAAAAACCCATCTGTTTCCACCTAAAAACCTGGCAGGGGATCGTTTGAAACAGTCTGGCACCGTTTTTGAGTGAATTCCGGAACGTCAGATTTTTGCTGAAATTGTGACCGCGCGGCTTAGGGATTTTTTCAAAAAAAAGTTGTTTTGACGTCAACGGCTAATTCTGTTTCCAATGATAAAAACCCATCTGTTTCCACCAAAAAACCTGGCAGGGGATCGTTTGAAACAGTCTGGCACCATTTTTGAGTGAATTGCAGAACGTCAGATTTTTGCTGAAATAGTGACCGCGCGGCTTAGGGATTTTTTTTTTAAAAAGTTGTTCACACCGTACCGGCTAATCCTTTTTCAATGATAAAAACCCATCTGTTTCCACCGCAAAACCTGGCAGGGGATCATTTGAAACAGTTTGGCCCCATTTTTGAGTGAAATGCAGAACGTCAGATTTTTGCTGAAATTGTGACCGCGCGGCTTAGGGATTTTTTCAAAAAAAAGTTGTTCAGACGTCAACGGCTAATTCTGTTTCCAATGATAAAAACCCATCTGTTTCCACCAAAAACCGGGCAGGGGATCATTTGAAACAGTCTGGCACCATTTTTGAGTGAATTGCAGAACGTCAGATTTTTGCTGAATTTGTGACCGCGCTGCTTAGGGATTTTTTTTAAAAAAATTTGTTCACACCGTGACGGCTAATTCTGTTTCAATGATAAAAACCCATCTGTTTCCACCACAAAACCTGTCAGGTGATCGTTTGCAACAGTTTGGCACCATTTTTGAGTGAATTGCAGAACGTCAGATTTTTGCTGAAATTGTGACCTTAGGGATTTTTTCAAAAAAAAGTTGTTCAGACGTCAACGGCTAATTCTGTTTCCAATGATAAAAACCCATCTGTTTCCACCGAAAAACCTGGCAGGCGATCGTTTGCAACAGTCTGGCACCATTTTTGAGTGAATTGCAGAACGTAAGATTTTTGCTGAATTTGTGACCTTAGGGACTTTTTCCAAAAAAAGTTGTTCAGACGTCAACGGCTAATTCTGTTTCCAATGATAAAAACCCATCTGTTTCCACCGAAAAACCTGGCAGGGGATCGTTTGCAACAGTCTTGCACCATTTTTGAGTGAATTGCAGAACGTCAGATTTTTGCTGAAATTGTGACCGCGCGGCTTAGGGATTTTTTCAAAAAAAAGTTGTTCACACCTTGTGGGCTAATTCTGTTTCAATGATAAAAACCCATCTGTTTCCACCGAAAAACCTGGCAGGGGATCGTTTGAAACAATCTGGCACCATTTTTGAGTGAATTGCAGAACGTCAGATTTTTGCTGAAATTGTGACCGCGCGGCTTAGGGATTTTTTCAAAAAAAAGTTGTTCAGACGTCAACGGCTAATTCTGTTTCCAATGATAAAAACCTATCTGTTTCCACCGAAAAACCTGGCAGGGGATCGTTTGAAACAATTTGGCACCATTTTTGAGTGAATTGCAGAACGTCAGATTTTTGCTGAAATTGTGACCGCGCGGCTTAGGGATTTTTTCAAAAAAAAGTTGTTCACACCTTGTGGGCTAATTCTGTTACAATGATAAAAACCCATCTGTTTCTACCGAAAAACCTGGCAGGGGATCGTTTGAAACAGTCTGGCACCATTTTTGAGTGAATTGCAGAACGTCAGATTTTTGCTGAAATTGTGACCGCGCGGTTTAGGGATTTTTTCAAAAAAAAGTTGTTCACACCTTGTGGGCTAATTCTCTTTCAATGATAAAAACCCATCTGTTTCCACCGAAAAACCTGGCAGGGGATCGTTTGAAACAGTCTGGCACCGTTTTTGAGTGAATTCCGGAACGTCAGATTTTTGCTGAAATTGTGACCGCGCGGCTTAGGGATTTTTTTTAAAAAAAGTTGTTCACACCGTGCCGGCTAATTCTGTTTCAATGATAAAAACCCATCTGTTTCCACCGAAAAACCTGGCAGGGGATCGTTTGCAACAGTCTGGCACCACTTTTGAGTGAATTGCAGAACGTCAGATTTTTGCTGAAATTGTGACCGCGCGGCTTAGGGATTTTTTCAAAAAAAAGTTGTTCAGACGTCAACGGCTAATTCTGTTTCCAATGATAAAAACCCATCTGTTTCCACCGAAAAACCTGGCAGGGGATCGTTTGAAACAGTTTGGCACCATTTTTGAGTGAAATGCACAACGTCAGATTTTTGCTGAAATTGTGACCGCACGGCTTAGTGATTTTTTCAAAAAAAAGTTGTTCAGACTTTGCGGGCAAATTTTGTTTCAATGATAAAAACCCATCTGTTTCCACCGAAAAAACTGTTAGAGGTTCGTTTGCAACAGTCTGGCACCATTTTTGAGTGAATTGCAGAACGTCAGATTTTTGCTGAAATTGTGACCGCGCGGCTTAGGGATTTTTTCAAAAAAAAGTTGTTCAGACGTCAACGGCTAATTCTGTTTCCAATGATAAAAACCTATCTGTTTCCACCGAAAAACCTGGCAGGGGATCATTTGAAACAGTTTTGCACCATTTTTGAGTGAAATGCAGAACGTCAGATTTTTGCTGAAATTGTGACCGCGCGGCTTAGGGATTTTTTCAAAAAAAAATTGTTCACACCTTGTGGGCTAATTCTGTTTCAATGATAAAAACCCATCTGTTTTCACCAAAAACCGGGCAGGGGATCGTTTGCCACAGTCTGGCACCATTTTTAAGTGAATTGCAGAACGTCAGATTTTTGCTGAAATTGTGACCGCGCGGCTTAGGGATTTTTTCAAAAAAAAGTTGTTCAGACATCAACGGCTAATTCTGTTTCCAATGATAAAAACCTATCTGTTTCCACCGAAAAACCTGTTAGGGGATCATTTGAAACAGTTTGGCACCATTTTTGAGTGAAATGCAGAACGTCAGATTTTTGCTGAAATTGTAAACGCGCGGCTTAGGGATTTTTTCAAAAAAAAGTTGTTTTGACGTCCACGGCTAATTCTGTTTCCAATGATAAAAACCCATCTGTTTCCACCGAAAAACCTGGCAGGGGATCGTTTGAAACAGTCTGGCACCATTTTTGAGTGAATTGCAGAACGTCAGATTTTTGCTGAATTTGTGACCGCGCGGCTTAGGGATTTTTTTTAAAAAAAGTTGTTCACACCGTACCGGCTAATTCTGTTTCAATGATAAAAACCCATCTGTTTCCACCGCAAAACCTGGCAGGGGATCATTTGAAACAGTTTGGCACCATTTTTGAGTGAAATGCAGAACGTCAGATTTTTGCTGAAATTGTGACCGCGCGGCTTAGGGATTTTTTCAAAAAAAAGTTGTTCAGACGTCAACGGCTAATTCTGTTTCCAATGATAAAAACCCATCTGTTTCCACCAAAAACCGGGCAGGGGATCATTTGAAACAGTCTGGCACCATTTTTGAGTGAATTGCAGAACGTCAGATTTTTGCTGAATTTGTGACCGCGCGGCTTAGGGATTTTTTTAAAAAAAATTTGTTCACACCGTGCCGGCTAATTCTGTTTCAATGATAAAAACCCATCTGTTTCCACCGCAAAACCTGTCAGGTGATCGTTTGCAACAGTTTGGCACCATTTTTGAGTGAATTGCAGAACGTCAGATTTTTGCTGAAATTGTGACCTTAGGGATTTTTTCAAAAAAAAGTTGTTCAGACGTCAACGGCTAATTCTGTTTCTAATGATATATACCCATCTGTTTCCACCGAAAAACCTGGCAGGGGATCGTTTGCAACAGTCTGGCACCATTTTTGAGTGAATTGCAGAACGTCAGATTTTTGCTGAAATTGTGACCGCGCGGCTTAGGGATTTTTTCAAAAAAAAGTTGTTCAGACGTCAACGGCTAATTCTGTTTCCAATGATAAAAACCCATCTGTTTCCACCGAAAAACCTGGCAGGGGATCGTTTGAAACAATCTGGCACCATTTTTGAGTGAATTGCAGAACGTCAGATTTTTGCTGATATTGTGACCGCGCGGCTTAGGGATTTTTTCAAAAAAAAGTTGTTCAGACGTCAACGGCTAATTCTGTTTCCAATGATAAAAACCTATCTGTTTCCACCGAAAAACCTGGCAGGGGATCGTTTGAAACAGTTTGGCACCATTTTTGAGTGAATTGCAGAACGTCAGATTTTTGCTGAAATTGTGACCGCGCGGCTTAGGGATTTTTTCAAAAAAAAGTTGTTCACACCTTGTGGGCTAATTCTGTTACAATGATAAAAACCCATCTGTTTCCACCGAAAAACCTGGCAGGGGATCGTTTGAAACAGTCTGGCACCATTTTTGAGTGAATTGCAGAACGTCAGATTTTTGCTGAAATTGTGACCGCGCGGTTTAGGGATTTTTTCAAAAAAAAGTTGTTCACACCTTGTGGGCTAATTCTCTTTCAATGATAAAAACCCATCTGTTTCCACCTAAAAACCTGGCAGGGGATCGTTTGAAACAGTCTGGCACCGTTTTTGAGTGAATTCCGGAACGTCAGATTTTTGCTGAAATTGTGACCGCGCGGCTTAGGGATTTTTTCAAAAAAAAGTTGTTTTGACGTCAACGGCTAATTCTGTTTCCAATGATAAAAACCCATCTGTTTCCACCAAAAAACCTGGCAGGGGATCGTTTGAAACAGTCTGGCACCATTTTTGAGTGAATTGCAGAACGTCAGATTTTTGCTGAAATAGTGACCGCGCGGCTTAGGGATTTTTTTTTTAAAAAGTTGTTCACACCGTACCGGCTAATCCTTTTTCAATGATAAAAACCCATCTGTTTCCACCGCAAAACCTGGCAGGGGATCATTTGAAACAGTTTGGCCCCATTTTTGAGTGAAATGCAGAACGTCAGATTTTTGCTGAAATTGTGACCGCGCGGCTTAGGGATTTTTTCAAAAAAAAGTTGTTCAGACGTCAACGGCTAATTCTGTTTCCAATGATAAAAACCCATCTGTTTCCACCAAAAACCGGGCAGGGGATCATTTGAAACAGTCTGGCACCATTTTTGAGTGAATTGCAGAACGTCAGATTTTTGCTGAATTTGTGACCGCGCTGCTTAGGGATTTTTTTTAAAAAAATTTGTTCACACCGTGACGGCTAATTCTGTTTCAATGATAAAAACCCATCTGTTTCCACCACAAAACCTGTCAGGTGATCGTTTGCAACAGTTTGGCACCATTTTTGAGTGAATTGCAGAACGTCAGATTTTTGCTGAAATTGTGACCTTAGGGATTTTTTCAAAAAAAAGTTGTTCAGACGTCAACGGCTAATTCTGTTTCCAATGATAAAAACCCATCTGTTTCCACCGAAAAACCTGGCAGGCGATCGTTTGCAACAGTCTGGCACCATTTTTGAGTGAATTGCAGAACGTAAGATTTTTGCTGAATTTGTGACCTTAGGGACTTTTTCCAAAAAAAGTTGTTCAGACGTCAACGGCTAATTCTGTTTCCAATGATAAAAACCCATCTGTTTCCACCGAAAAACCTGGCAGGGGATCGTTTGCAACAGTCTTGCACCATTTTTGAGTGAATTGCAGAACGTCAGATTTTTGCTGAAATTGTGACCGCGCGGCTTAGGGATTTTTTCAAAAAAAAGTTGTTCACACCTTGTGGGCTAATTCTGTTTCAATGATAAAAACCCATCTGTTTCCACCGAAAAACCTGGCAGGGGATCGTTTGAAACAATCTGGCACCATTTTTGAGTGAATTGCAGAACGTCAGATTTTTGCTGAAATTGTGACCGCGCGGCTTAGGGATTTTTTCAAAAAAAAGTTGTTCAGACGTCAACGGCTAATTCTGTTTCCAATGATAAAAACCTATCTGTTTCCACCGAAAAACCTGGCAGGGGATCGTTTGAAACAATTTGGCACCATTTTTGAGTGAATTGCAGAACGTCAGATTTTTGCTGAAATTGTGACCGCGCGGCTTAGGGATTTTTTCAAAAAAAAGTTGTTCACACCTTGTGGGCTAATTCTGTTACAATGATAAAAACCCATCTGTTTCTACCGAAAAACCTGGCAGGGGATCGTTTGAAACAGTCTGGCACCATTTTTGAGTGAATTGCAGAACGTCAGATTTTTGCTGAAATTGTGACCGCGCGGTTTAGGGATTTTTTCAAAAAAAAGTTGTTCACACCTTGTGGGCTAATTCTCTTTCAATGATAAAAACCCATCTGTTTCCACCGAAAAACCTGGCAGGGGATCGTTTGAAACAGTCTGGCACCGTTTTTGAGTGAATTCCGGAACGTCAGATTTTTGCTGAAATTGTGACCGCGCGGCTTAGGGATTTTTTTTAAAAAAAGTTGTTCACACCGTGCCGGCTAATTCTGTTTCAATGATAAAAACTCATCTGTTTCCACCGAAAAACCTGGCAGGGGATCGTTTGCAACAGTCTGGCACCACTTTTGAGTGAATTGCAGAACGTCAGATTTTTGCTGAAATTGTGACCGCGCGGCTTAGGGATTTTTTCAAAAAAAAGTTGTTCAGACGTCAACGGCTAATTCTGTTTCCAATGATAAAAACCCATCTGTTTCCACCGAAAAACCTGGCAGGGGATCGTTTGAAACAGTTTGGCACCATTTTTGAGTGAAATGCACAACGTCAGATTTTTGCTGAAATTGTGACCGCACGGCTTAGTGATTTTTTCAAAAAAAAGTTGTTCAGACTTTGCGGGCAAATTTTGTTTCAATGATAAAAACCCATCTGTTTCCACCGAAAAAACTGTTAGAGGTTCGTTTGCAACAGTCTGGCACCATTTTTGAGTGAATTGCAGAACGTCAGATTTTTGCTGAAATTGTGACCGCGCGGCTTAGGGATTTTTTCAAAAAAAAGTTGTTCAGACGTCAACGGCTAATTCTGTTTCCAATGATAAAAACCTATCTGTTTCCACCGAAAAACCTGGCAGGGGATCATTTGAAACAGTTTTGCACCATTTTTGAGTGAAATGCAGAACGTCAGATTTTTGCTGAAATTGTGACCGCGCGGCTTAGGGATTTTTTCAAAAAAAAATTGTTCACACCTTGTGGGCTAATTCTGTTTCAATGATAAAAACCCATCTGTTTTCACCAAAAACCGGGCAGGGGATCGTTTGCCACAGTCTGGCACCATTTTTAAGTGAATTGCAGAACGTCAGATTTTTGCTGAAATTGTGACCGCGCGGCTTAGGGATTTTTTCAAAAAAAAGTTGTTCAGACATCAACGGCTAATTCTGTTTCCAATGATAAAAACCTATCTGTTTCCACCGAAAAACCTGTTAGGGGATCATTTGAAACAGTTTGGCACCATTTTTGAGTGAAATGCAGAACGTCAGATTTTTGCTGAAATTGTAAACGCGCGGCTTAGGGATTTTTTCAAAAAAAAGTTGTTTTGACGTCCACGGCTAATTCTGTTTCCAATGATAAAAACCCATCTGTTTCCACCGAAAAACCTGGCAGGGGATCGTTTGAAACAGTCTGGCACCATTTTTGAGTGAATTGCAGAACGTCAGATTTTTGCTGAATTTGTGACCGCGCGGCTTAGGGATTTTTTTAAAAAAAATTTGTTCACACCGTGCCGGCTAATTCTGTTTCAATGATAAAAACCCATCTGTTTCCACCGCAAAACCTGTCAGGTGATCGTTTGCAACAGTTTGGCACCATTTTTGAGTGAATTGCAGAACGTCAGATTTTTGCTGAAATTGTGACCTTAGGGATTTTTTCAAAAAAAAGTTGTTCAGACGTCAACGGCTAATTCTGTTTCTAATGATATATACCCATCTGTTTCCACCGAAAAACCTGGCAGGGGATCGTTTGCAACAGTCTGGCACCATTTTTGAGTGAATTGCAGAACGTCAGATTTTTGCTGAAATTGTGACCGCGCGGCTTAGGGATTTTTTCAAAAAAAAGTTGTTCAGACGTCAACGGCTAATTCTGTTTCCAATGATAAAAACCCATCTGTTTCCACCAAAAACCGGGCAGGGGATCATTTGAAACAGTCTGGCACCATTTTTGAGTGAATTGCAGAACGTCAGATTTTTGCTGAATTTGTGACCGCGCGGCTTAGGGATTTTTTTAAAAAAAATTTGTTCACACCGTGCCGGCTAATTCTGTTTCAATGATAAAAACCCATCTGTTTCCACCGCAAAACCTGTCAGGTGATCGTTTGCAACAGTTTGGCACCATTTTTGAGTGAATTGCAGAACGTCAGATTTTTGCTGAAATTGTGACCTTAGGGATTTTTTCAAAAAAAAGTTGTTCAGACGTCAACGGCTAATTCTGTTTCTAATGATATATACCCATCTGTTTCCACCGAAAAACCTGGCAGGGGATCGTTTGCAACAGTCTGGCACCATTTTTGAGTGAATTGCAGAACGTCAGATTTTTGCTGAAATTGTGACCGCGCGGCTTAGGGATTTTTTCAAAAAAAAGTTGTTCAGACGTCAACGGCTAATTCTGTTTCCAATGATAAAAACCCATCTGTTTCCACCGAAAAACCTGGCAGGGGATCGTTTGAAACAATCTGGCACCATTTTTGAGTGAATTGCAGAACGTCAGATTTTTGCTGATATTGTGACCGCGCGGCTTAGGGATTTTTTCAAAAAAAAGTTGTTCAGACGTCAACGGCTAATTCTGTTTCCAATGATAAAAACCTATCTGTTTCCACCGAAAAACCTGGCAGGGGATCGTTTGAAACAGTTTGGCACCATTTTTGAGTGAATTGCAGAACGTCAGATTTTTGCTGAAATTGTGACCGCGCGGTTTAGGGATTTTTTCAAAAAAAAAGTTGTTCACACCTTGTGGGCTAATTCTGTTACAATGATAAAAACCCATCTGTTTCCACCGAAAAACCTGGCAGGGGATCGTTTGAAACAGTCTGGCACCATTTTTGAGTGAATTGCAGAACGTCAGATTTTTGCTGAAATTGTGACCGCGCGGTTTAGGGATTTTTTCAAAAAAAAAGTTGTTCACACCTTGTGGGCTAATTCTCTTTCAATGATAAAAACCCATCTGTTTCCACCGAAAAACCTGGCAGGGGATCGTTTGAAACAGTCTGGCACCGTTTTTGAGTGAATTCCGGAACGTCAGATTTTTGCTGAAATTGTGACCGCGCGGCTTAGGGATTTTTTTTTAAAAAAAGTTGTTCACACCGTGCCGGCTAATTCTGTTTCAATGATAAAAACCCATCTGTTTCCACCGCAAAACCTGTCAGGTGATCGTTTGCAACAGTTTGGCACCATTTTTGAGTGAATTGCAGAACGTCAGATTTTTGCTGAAATTGTGACCTTAGGGATTTTTTCAAAAAAAAGTTGTTCAGACGTCAACGGCTAATTCTGTTTCTAATGATATATACCCATCTGTTTCCACCGAAAAACCTGGCAGGGGATCGTTTGCAACAGTCTGGCACCATTTTTGAGTGAATTGCAGAACGTCAGATTTTTGCTGAAATTGTGACCGCGCGGCTTAGGGATTTTTTCAAAAAAAAGTTGTTCAGACGTCAACGGCTAATTCTGTTTCCAATGATAAAAACCCATCTGTTTCCACCGAAAAACCTGGCAGGGGATCGTTTGAAACAATCTGGCACCATTTTTGAGTGAATTGCAGAACGTCAGATTTTTGCTGAAATTGTGACCGCGCGGCTTAGGGATTTTTTCAAAAAAAAGTTGTTCAGACGTCAACGGCTAATTCTGTTTCCAATGATAAAAACCTATCTGTTTCCACCGAAAAACCTGGCAGGGGATCGTTTGAAACAGTTTGGCACCATTTTTGAGTGAATTGCAGAACGTCAGATTTTTGCTGAAATTGTGACCGCGCGGCTTAGGGATTTTTTCAAAAAAAAGTTGTTCACACCTTGTGGGCTAATTCTGTTACAATGATAAAAACCCATCTGTTTCCACCGAAAAACCTGGCAGGGGATCGTTTGAAACAGTCTGGCACCATTTTTGAGTGAATTGCAGAACGTCAGATTTTTGCTGAAATTGTGACCGCGCGGTTTAGGGATTTTTTCAAAAAAAAGTTGTTCACACCTTGTGGGCTAATTCTCTTTCAATGATAAAAACCCATCTGTTTCCACCGAAAAACCTGGCAGGGGATCGTTTGAAACAGTCTGGCACCGTTTTTGAGTGAATTCCGGAACGTCAGATTTTTGCTGAAATTGTGACCGCACGGCTTAGTGATTTTTTCAAAAAAAAGTTGTTCAGACTTTGCGGGCAAATTTTGTTTCAATGATAAAAACCCATCTGTTTCCACCGAAAAAACTGTTAGAGGTTCGTTTGCAACAGTCTGGCACCATTTTTGAGTGAATTGCAGAACGTCAGATTTTTGCTGAAATTGTGACCGCGCGGCTTAGGGATTTTTTCAAAAAAATGTTGTTCAGACGTCAACGGCTAATTCTGTTTCCAATGATAAAAACCTATCTGTTTCCACCGAAAAACCTGGCAGGGGATCATTTGAAACAGTTTTGCGCCATTTTTGAGTGAAATGCAGAACGTCAGATTTTTGCTGAAATTGTGACCGCGCGGCTTAGGGATTTATTCAAAAAAAAGTTGTTCAGACGTCAACGGCTAATTCTGTTTCAATGATAAAAACCCATCTGTTTCCACCGCAAAACCTGGCAGGGGATCATTTGAAACAGTTTGGCACCATTTTTGAGTGAAATACAAAATGTCAGATTTTTGCTGAAATTGTGACCGCGCGGCTTAGGGATTTTTTCAAAAAAAAGTTGTTCACACCTTGTGGGCTAATTCTGTTTCAATGATAAAAACCCATCTGTTTCCACCAAAAACCGGGCAGGGGATCGTTTGCAACAGTCTGGCACCATTTTTGAGTGAATTGCAGAACGTCAGATTTTTGCTGAAATTGTGACCGCGCGGCTTAGGGATTTTTTCAAAAAAAAGTTGTTCAGACGTCAACGGCTAATTCTGTTTCCAATGATAAAAACCCATCTGTTTCCACCGAAAAACCTGGCAGGGGATCGTTTGAAACAGTTTGGCACCATTTTTGAGTGAATTGCAGAACGTCAGATTTTTGCTGAAATTGTGACCGCGCGGCTTAGGGATTTTTTCAAAAAAAAGTTGTTCACACCTTGTGAGCTAATTCTCTTTCAATGATAAAAACCCATCTGTTTCCACCGAAAAACCTGGCAGGGGATCGTTTGAAACAGTCTGGCACCGTTTTTGAGTGAATTCCAGAACGTCAGATTTTTGCTGAAATTGTGACCTTAGGGATTTTTTCAAAAAAAAGTTGTTCAGACGTCAACGGCTAATTCTGTTTCTAATGATATATACCCATCTGTTTCCACCGAAAAACCTGGCAGGGGATCGTTTGCAACAGTCTGGCACCATTTTTGAGTGAATTGCAGAACGTCAGATTTTTGCTGAAATTGTGACCGCGCGGCTTAGGGATTTTTTCAAAAAAAAGTTGTTCAGACGTCAACGGCTAATTCTGTTTCCAATGATAAAAACCCATCTGTTTCCACCGAAAAACCTGGCAGGGGATCGTTTGAAACAATCTGGCACCATTTTTGAGTGAATTGCAGAACGTCAGATTTTTGCTGATATTGTGACCGCGCGGCTTAGGGATTTTTTCAAAAAAAAGTTGTTCAGACGTCAACGGCTAATTCTGTTTCCAATGATAAAAACCTATCTGTTTCCACCGAAAAACCTGGCAGGGGATCGTTTGAAACAGTTTGGCACCATTTTTGAGTGAATTGCAGAACGTCAGATTTTTGCTGAAATTGTGACCGCGCGGCTTAGGGATTTTTTCAAAAAAAAGTTGTTCACACCTTGTGGGCTAATTCTCTTTCAATGATAAAAACCCATCTGTTTCCACCGAAAAACCTGGCAGGGGATCGTTTGAAACAGTCTGGCACCGTTTTTGAGTGAATTCCGGAACGTCAGATTTTTGCTGAAATTGTGACCGCGCGGCTTAGGGATTTTTTTTTAAAAAAAGTTGTTCACACCGTGCCGGCTAATTCTGTTTCAATGATAAAAACCCATCTGTTTCCACCGCAAAACCTGTCAGGTGATCGTTTGCAACAGTTTGGCACCATTTTTGAGTGAATTGCAGAACGTCAGATTTTTGCTGAAATTGTGACCTTAGGGATTTTTTCAAAAAAAAGTTGTTCAGACGTCAACGGCTAATTCTGTTTCTAATGATATATACCCATCTGTTTCCACCGAAAAACCTGGCAGGGGATCGTTTGCAACAGTCTGGCACCATTTTTGAGTGAATTGCAGAACGTCAGATTTTTGCTGAAATTGTGACCGCGCGGCTTAGGGATTTTTTCAAAAAAAAGTTGTTCAGACGTCAACGGCTAATTCTGTTTCCAATGATAAAAACCCATCTGTTTCCACCGAAAAACCTGGCAGGGGATCGTTTGAAACAATCTGGCACCATTTTTGAGTGAATTGCAGAACGTCAGATTTTTGCTGATATTGTGACCGCGCGGCTTAGGGATTTTTTCAAAAAAAAGTTGTTCAGACGTCAACGGCTAATTCTGTTTCTAATGACATATACCCATCTGTTTCCACCGAAAAACCTGGCAGGGGATCGTTTGCAACAGTCTGGCACCATTTTTGAGTGAATTGCAGAACGTCAGATTTTTGCTGAAATTGTGACCGCGCGGCTTAGGGATTTTTTCAAAAAAAAGTTGTTCAGACGTCAACGGCTAATTCTGTTTCCAATGATAAAAACCCATCTGTTTCCACCGAAAAACCTGGCAGGGGATCGTTTGAAACAATCTGGCACCATTTTTGAGTGAATTGCAGAACGTCAGATTTTTGCTGAAATTGTGACCGCGCGGCTTAGGGATTTTTTCAAAAAAAAGTTGTTCAGACGTCAATGGCTAATTCTGTTTCCAATGATAAAAACCTATCTGTTTCCACCGAAAAACCTGGCAGGGGATCGTTTGAAACAGTTTGGCACCATTTTTGAGTGAATTGCAGAACGTCAGATTTTTGCTGAAATTGTGACCGCGCGGCTTAGGGATTTTTTCAAAAAAATGTTGTTCAGACGTCAACGGCTAATTCTGTTACAATGATAAAAACCCATCTGTTTCCACCGAAAAACCTGGCAGGGGATCGTTTGAAACAGTCTGGCACCATTTTTGAGTGAATTGCAGAACGTCAGATTTTTGCTGAAATTGTGACCGCGCGGTTTAGGGATTTTTTCAAAAAAAAGTTGTTCACACCTTGTGGGCTAATTCTCTTTCAATGATAAAAACCCATCTGTTTCCACCGAAAAACCTGGCAGGGGATCGTTTGAAACAGTCTGGCACCGTTTTTGAGTGAATTCCGGAACGTCAGATTTTTGCTGAAATTGTGACCGCGCGGCTTAGGGATTTTTTTTTTAAAAAAGTTGTTCACACCGTGCCGGCTAATTCTGTTTCCAATGATAAAAACCCATCTGTTTCCACCGAAAAACCTGGCAGGGGATCGTTTGCAACAGTCTGGCACCACTTTTGAGTGAATTGCAGAACGTCAGATTTTTGCTGAAATTGTGACCGCGCGGCTTAGGTATTTTTTCAAAAAAAAGTTGTTCAGACGTCAACGGCTAATTCTGTTTCCAATGATAAAAACACATCTGTTTCCACCAAAAAACCTGGCAGGGGATCGTTTGAAACAGTTTGGCACCATTTTTGAGTGAAATGCACAACGTCAGATTTTTGCTGAAATTGTGACCGCACGGCTTAGTGATTTTTTCAAAAAAAAGTTGTTCAGACTTTGCGGGCAAATTTTGTTTCAATGATAAAAACCCATCTGTTTCCACCGAAAAAACTGTTAGAGGTTCGTTTGCAACAGTCTGGCACCATTTTTGAGTGAATTGCAGAACGTCAGATTTTTGCTGAAATTGTGACCGCGCGGCTTAGGGATTTTTTCAAAAAAATGTTGTTCAGACGTCAACGGCTAATTCTGTTTCCAATGATAAAAACCTATCTGTTTCCACCGAAAAACCTGGCAGGGGATCATTTGAAACAGTTTTGCGCCATTTTTGAGTGAAATGCAGAACGTCAGATTTTTGCTGAAATTGTGACCGCGCGGCTTAGGGATTTATTCAAAAAAAAGTTGTTCAGACGTCAACGGCTAATTCTGTTTCAATGATAAAAACCCATCTGTTTCCACCGCAAAACCTGGCAGGGGATCATTTGAAACAGTTTGGCACCATTTTTGAGTGAAATACAAAATGTCAGATTTTTGCTGAAATTGTGACCGCGCGGCTTAGGGATTTTTTCAAAAAAAAGTTGTTCACACCTTGTGAGCTAATTCTCTTTCAATGATAAAAACCCATCTGTTTCCACCGAAAAACCTGGCAGGGGATCGTTTGAAACAGTCTGGCACCGTTTTTGAGTGAATTCCAGAACGTCAGATTTTTGCTGAAATTGTGACCTTAGGGATTTTTTCAAAAAAAAGTTGTTCAGACGTCAACGGCTAATTCTGTTTCTAACGATATATACCCATCTGTTTCCACCGAAAAACCTGGCAGGGGATCGTTTGCAACAGTCTGGCACCATTTTTGAGTGAATTGCAGAACGTCAGATTTTTGCTGAAATTGTGACCGCGCGGCTTAGGGATTTTTTCAAAAAAAAGTTGTTCAGACGTCAACGGCTAATTCTGTTTCCAATGATAAAAACCCATCTGTTTCCACCGAAAAACCTGGCAGGGGATCGTTTGAAACAATCTGGCACCATTTTTGAGTGAATTGCAGAACGTCAGATTTTTGCTGATATTGTGACCGCGCGGCTTAGGGATTTTTTCAAAAAAAAGTTGTTCAGACGTCAACGGCTAATTCTGTTTCCAATGATAAAAACCTATCTGTTTCCACCGAAAAACCTGGCTTGGGATCGTTTGAAACAGTTTGGCACCATTTTTGAGTGAATTGCAGAACGTCAGATTTTTGCTGAAATTGTGACCGCGCGGCTTAGGGATTTTTTCAAAAAAAAGTTGTTCACACCTTGTGGGCTAATTCTGTTACAATGATAAAAACCCATCTGTTTCCACCGAAAAACCTGGCAGGGGATCGTTTGAAACAGTCTGGCACCATTTTTGAGTGAATTGCAGAACGTCAGATTTTTGCTGAAATTGTGACCGCGCGGCGGTTTAGGGATTTTTTCAAAAAAAAGTTGTTCACACCTTGTGGGCTAATTCTCTTTCAATGATAAAAACCCATCTGTTTCCACCGAAAAACCTGGCAGGGGATCGTTTGAAACAGTCTGGCACCGTTTTTGAGTGAATTCCGGAACGTCAGATTTTTGCTGAAATTGTGACCGCGCGGCTTAGGGATTTTTTTAAAAAAAAGTTGTTCACACCGTGCCGGCTAATTCTGTTTCCAATGATAAAAACCCATCTGTTTCCACCGAAAAACCTGGCAGGGGATCGTTTGCAACAGTCTGGCACCACTTTTGAGTGAATTGCAGAACGTCAGATTTTTGCTGAAATTGTGACCGCGCGGCTTAGGGATTTTTTCAAAAAAAAGTTGTTCAGACGTCAACGGCTAATTCTGTTTCCAATGATAAAAACCCATCTGTTTCCACCGAAAAACCTGGCAGGGGATCGTTTGAAACAGTTTGGCACCATTTTTGAGTGAAATGCACAACGTCAGATTTTTGCTGAAATTGTGACCGCACGGCTTAGTGATTTTTTCAAAAAAAAGTTGTTCAGACTTTGCGGGCAAATTTTGTTTCAATGATAAAAACCCATCTGTTTCCACCGAAAAAAACTGTTAGAGGTTCGTTTGCAACAGTCTGGCACCATTTTTGAGTGAATTGCAGAACGTCAGATTTTTGCTGAAATTGTGACCGCGCGGCTTAGGGATTTTTTCAAAAAAAAGTTGTTCAGACGTCAACGGCTAATTCTGTTTCCAATGATAAAAACCTATCTGTTTCCACCGAAAAACCTGGCAGGGGATCATTTGAAACAGTTTTGCACCATTTTTGAGTGAAATGCAGAACGTCAGATTTTTGCTGAAATTGTGACCGCGCGGCTTAGGGATTTTTTCAAAAAAAAGTTGTTCAGACGTCAACGGCTAATTCTGTTTCAATGATAAAAACCCATCTGTTTCCACCGCAACACCTGGCAGGGGATCATTTGAAACAGTTTGGCACCATTTTTGAGTGAAATGCAGAATGTCAGATTTTTGCTGAAATTGTGACCGCGCGGCTTAGGGATTTTTTTTAAAAAAAGTTGTTCACACCGTGCCGGCTAATTCTGTTTCCAATGATAAAAACCCATCTGTTTCCACCGAAAAACCTGGCAGGGGATCGTTTGCAACAGTCTTGCACCATTTTTGAGTGAATTGCAGAACGTCAGATTTTTGCTGAAATTGTGACCGCGCGGCTTAGGGATTTTTTCAAAAAAAAGTTGTTCACACCTTGTGGGCTAATTCTGTTCCAATGATAAAAACCCATCTGTTTCCACCGAAAAACCTGGCAGGGGATCGTTTGAAACAATCTGGCACCATTTTTGAGTGAATTGCAGAACGTCAGATTTTTGCTGAAATTGTGACCGCGCGGCTTAGGGATTTTTTCAAAAAAAAGTTGTTCAGACGTCAACGGCTAATTCTGTTTCCAATGATAAAAACCTATCTGTTTCCACCGAAAAACCTGGCAGGGGATCGTTTGAAACAGTTTGGCACCATTTTTGAGTGAATTGCAGAACGTCAGATTTTTGCTGAAATTGTGACCGCGCGGCTTAGGGATTTTTTCAAAAAAAAGTTGTTCACACCTTGTGGGCTAATTCTGTTACAATGATAAAAACCCATCTGTTTCTACCGAAAAACCTGGCAGGGGATCGTTTGAAACAGTCTGGCAACATTTTTGAGTGAATTGCAGAACGTCAGATTTTTGCTGAAATTGTGACCGCGCGGTTTAGGGATTTTTTCAAAAAAAAGTTGTTCACACCTTGTGGGCTAATTCTCTTTCAATGATAAAAACCCATCTGTTTCCACCGAAAAACCTGGCAGGGGATCGTTTGAAACAGTCTGGCACCGTTTTTGAGTGAATTCCGGAACGTCAGATTTTTGCTGAAATTGTGACCGCGCGGCTTAGGGATTTTTTTTTAAAAAAGTTGTTCACACCGTGCCGGCTAATTCTGTTTCCAATGATAAAAACCCATCTGTTTCCACCGAAAAACCTGGCAGGGGATCGTTTGCAACAGTCTGGCACCACTTTTGAGTGAATTGCAGAACGTCAGATTTTTGCTGAAATTGTGACCGCGCGGCTTAGGGATTTTTTCAAAAAAAAGTTGTTCAGACGTCAACGGCTAATTCTGTTTCCAATGATAAAAACCCATCTGTTTCCACCGAAAAACCTGGCAGGGGATCGTTTGAAACAGTTTGGCACCATTTTTGAGTGAAATGCACAACGTCAGATTTTTGCTGAAATTGTGACCGCACGGCTTAGTGATTTTTTCAAAAAAAAGTTGTTCAGACTTTGCGGGCAAATTTTGTTTCAATGATAAAAACCCATCTGTTTCCACCGAAAAAACTGTTAGAGGTTCGTTTGCAACAGTCTGGCACCATTTTTGAGTGAATTGCAGAACGTCAGATTTTTGCTGAAATTGTGACCGCGCGGCTTAGGGATTTTTTCAAAAAAAAGTTGTTCAGACGTCAACGGCTAATTCTGTTTCCAATGATAAAAACCTATCTGTTTCCACCGAAAAACCTGGCAGGGGATCATTTGAAACAGTTTTGCACCATTTTTGAGTGAAATGCAGAACGTCAGATTTTTGCTGAAATTGTGACCGCGCGGCTTAGGGATTTTTTCAAAAAAAAGTTGTTCACACCTTGTGGGCTAATTCTGTTTCAATGATAAAAACCCATCTGTTTCCACCAAAAACCGGGCAGGGGATCGTTTGCCACAGTCTGGCACCATTTTTGAGTGAATTGCAGAACGTCAGATTTTTGCTGAAATTGTGACCGCGCGGCTTAGGGATTTTTTCAAAAAAAAGTTGTTCAGACATCAACGGCTAATTCTGTTTCCAATGATAAAAACCTATCTGTTTCCACCGAAAAACCTGTTAGGGGATCATTTGAAACAGTTTGGCACCATTTTTGAGTGAAATGCAGAACGTCAGATTTTTGCTGAAATTGTAAACGCGCGGCTTAGGGATTTTTTCAAAAAAAAGTTGTTTTGACGTCCACGGCTAATTCTGTTTCCAATGATAAAAACCCATCTGTTTCCACCGAAAAACCTGGCAGGGGATCGTTTGAAACAGTCTGGCACCATTTTTGAGTGAATTGCAGAACGTCAGATTTTTGCTGAATTTGTGACCGCGCGGCTTAGGGATTTTTTTTTAAAAAAGTTGTTCACACCGTACCGGCTAATTCTGTTTCAATGATAAAAACCCATCTGTTTCCACCGCAAAACCTGGCAGGGGATCATTTGAAACAGTTTGGCACCATTTTTGAGTGAAATGCAGAACGTCAGATTTTTGCTGAAATTGTGACCGCGCGGCTTAGGGATTTTTTCAAAAAAAAGTTGTTCAGACGTCAACGGCTAATTCTGTTTCCAATGATAAAAACCCATCTGTTTCCACCAAAAACCGGGCAGGGGATCATTTGAAACAGTCTGGCACCATTTTTGAGTGAATTGCAGAACGTCAGATTTTTGCTGAATTTGTGACCGCGCGGCTTAGGGATTTTTTTAAAAAAAATTTGTTCACACCGTGCCGGCTAATTCTGTTTCAATGATAAAAACCCATCTGTTTCCACCGCAAAACCTGTCAGGTGATCGTTTGCAACAGTTTGGCACCATTTTTGAGTGAATTGCAGAACGTCAGATTTTTGCTGAAATTGTGACCTTAGGGATTTTTTCAAAAAAAAGTTGTTCAGACGTCAACGGCTAATTCTGTTTCTAATGATATATACCCATCTGTTTCCACCGAAAAACCTGGCAGGGGATCGTTTGCAACAGTCTGGCACCATTTTTGAGTGAATTGCAGAACGTCAGATTTTTGCTGAAATTGTGACCGCGCGGCTTAGGGATTTTTTCAAAAAAAAGTTGTTCAGACGTCAACGGCTAATTCTGTTTCCAATGATAAAAACCTATCTGTTTCCACCGAAAAACCTGGCAGGGGATCGTTTGAAACAGTCTGGCACCATTTTTGAGTGAATTGCAGAACGTCAGATTTTTGCTGAAATTGTGACCGCGCGGTTTAGGGATTTTTTCAAAAAAAAGTTGTTCACACCTTGTGGGCTAATTCTCTTTCAATGATAAAAACCCATCTGTTTCCACCGAAAAACCTGGCAGGGGATCGTTTGAAACAGTCTGGCACCGTTTTTGAGTGAATTCCGGAACGTCAGATTTTTGCTGAAATTGTGACCGCGCGGCTTAGGGATTTTTTTTTAAAAAAAGTTGTTCACACCGTGCCGGCTAATTCTGTTTCAATGATAAAAACCCATCTGTTTCCACCGCAAAACCTGTCAGGTGATCGTTTGCAACAGTTTGGCACCATTTTTGAGTGAATTGCAGAACGTCAGATTTTTGCTGAAATTGTGACCTTAGGGATTTTTTCAAAAAAAAGTTGTTCAGACGTCAACGGCTAATTCTGTTTCTAATGATATATACCCATCTGTTTCCACCGAAAAACCTGGCAGGGGATCGTTTGCAACAGTCTGGCACCATTTTTGAGTGAATTGCAGAACGTCAGATTTTTGCTGAAATTGTGACCGCGCGGCTTAGGGATTTTTTCAAAAAAAAGTTGTTCAGACGTCAACGGCTAATTCTGTTTCCAATGATAAAAACCCATCTGTTTCCACCGAAAAACCTGGCAGGGGATCGTTTGAAACAATCTGGCACCATTTTTGAGTGAATTGCAGAACGTCAGATTTTTGCTGAAATTGTGACCGCGCGGCTTAGGGATTTTTTCAAAAAAAAGTTGTTCAGACGTCAACGGCTAATTCTGTTTCCAATGATAAAAACCTATCTGTTTCCACCGAAAAACCTGGCAGGGGATCGTTTGAAACAGTTTGGCACCATTTTTGAGTGAATTGCAGAACGTCAGATTTTTGCTGAAATTGTGACCGCGCGGCTTAGGGATTTTTTCAAAAAAAAGTTGTTCACACCTTGTGGGCTAATTCTGTTACAATGATAAAAACCCATCTGTTTCCACCGAAAAACCTGGCAGGGGATCGTTTGAAACAGTCTGGCACCATTTTTGAGTGAATTGCAGAACGTCAGATTTTTGCTGAAATTGTGACCGCGCGGTTTAGGGATTTTTTCAAAAAAAAGTTGTTCACACCTTGTGGGCTAATTCTCTTTCAATGATAAAAACCCATCTGTTTCCACCGAAAAACCTGGCAGGGGATCGTTTGAAACAGTCTGGCACCGTTTTTGAGTGAATTCCGGAACGTCAGATTTTTGCTGAAATTGTGAGCTTAGGGATTTTTTTTAAAAAAAGTTGTTCACACCGTACCGGCTAATTCTGTTTCAATGATAAAAACCCATCTGTTTCCACCGCAAAACCTGGCAGGGGATCATTTGAAACAGTTTGGCACCATTTTTGAGTGAAATGCAGAACGTCAGATTTTTGCTGAAATTGTGACCGCGCGGCTTAGGGATTTTTTCAAAAAAAAGTTGTTCAGACGTCAACGGCTAATTCTGTTTCCAATGATAAAAACCCATCTGTTTCCACCGAAAAACCTGGCAGGGGATCGTTTGAAACAATCTGGCACCATTTTTGAGTGAATTGCAGAACGTCAGATTTTTGCTGAAATTGTGACCTTAGGGATTTTTTCAAAAAAAAGTTGTTCAGACGTCAACGGCTAATTCTGTTTCTAATGATATATACCCATCTGTTTCCACCGAAAAACCTGGCAGGGGATCGTTTGCAACAGTCTGGCACCATTTTTGAGTGAATTGCAGAACGTCAGATTTTTGCTGAAATTGTGACCGCGCGGCTTAGGGATTTTTTCAAAAAAAAGTTGTTCAGACGTCAACGGCTAATTCTGTTTCCAATGATAAAAACCCATCTGTTTCCACCGAAAAACCTGGCAGGGGATCGTTTGAAACAATCTGGCACCATTTTTGAGTGAATTGCAGAACGTCAGATTTTTGCTGAAATTGTGACCGCGCGGCTTAGGGATTTTTTCAAAAAAAAGTTGTTCAGACGTCAACGGCTAATTCTGTTTCCAATGATAAAAACCTATCTGTTTCCACCGAAAAACCTGGCAGGGGATCGTTTGAAACAGTTTGGCACCATTTTTGAGTGAATTGCAGAACGTCAGATTTTTGCTGAAATTGTGACCGCGCGGCTTAGGGATTTTTTCAAAAAAAAGTTGTTCACACCTTGTGGACTAATTCTGTTACAATGATAAAAACCCATCTGTTTCCACCGAAAAACCTGGCAGGGGATCGTTTGAAACAGTCTGGCACCATTTTTGAGTGAATTGCAGAACGTCAGATTTTTGCTGAAATTGTGACCGCGCGGTTTAGGGATTTTTTCAAAAAAAAGTTGTTCACACCTTGTGGGCTAATTCTCTTTCAATGATAAAAACCCATCTGTTTCCACCGAAAAACCTGGCAGGGGATCGTTTGAAACAGTCTGGCACCGTTTTTGAGTGAATTCCGGAACGTCAGATTTTTGCTGAAATTGTGACCGCGCGGCTTAGGGATTTTTTTTTAAAAAAAGTTGTTCACACCGTGCCGGCTAATTCTGTTTCCAATGATAAAAACCCATCTGTTTCCACCGAAAAACCTGGCAGGGGATCGTTTGCAACAGTCTGGCACCACTTTTGAGTGAATTGCAGAACGTCAGATTTTTGCTGAAATTGTGACCGCGCGGCTTAGGTATTTTTTCAAAAAAAAGTTGTTCAGACGTCAACGGCTAATTCTGTTTCCAATGATAAAAACCCATCTGTTTCCACCAAAAAACCTGGCAGGGGATCGTTTGAAACAGTTTGGCACCATTTTTGAGTGAAATGCACAACGTCAGATTTTTGCTGAAATTGTGACCGCACGGCTTAGTGATTTTTTCAAAAAAAAGTTGTTCAGACTTTGCGGGCAAATTTTGTTTCAATGATAAAAACCCATCTGTTTCCACCGAAAAAACTGTTAGAGGTTCGTTTGCAACAGTCTGGCACCATTTTTGAGTGAATTGCAGAACGTCAGATTTTTGCTGAAATTGTGACCGCGCGGCTTAGGGATTTTTTCAAAAAAATGTTGTTCAGACGTCAACGGCTAATTCTGTTTCCAATGATAAAAACCTATCTGTTTCCACCGAAAAACCTGGCAGGGGATCATTTGAAACAGTTTTGCGCCATTTTTGAGTGAAATGCAGAACGTCAGATTTTTGCTGAAATTGTGACCGCGCGGCTTAGGGATTTATTCAAAAAAAAGTTGTTCACACCTTGTGGGCTATTTCTCTTTCAATGATAAAAACCCATCTGTTTCCACCGAAAAACCTGGCAGGGGATCGTTTGAAACAGTCTGGCACCGTTTTTGAGTGAATTCCGGAACGTCAGATTTTTGCTGAAATTGTGACCGCGCGGCTTAGGGATTTTTTTTTAAAAAAGTTGTTCACACCGTGCCGGCTAATTCTGTTTCCAATGATAAAAACCCATCTGTTTCCACCGAAAAACCTGGCAGGGGATCGTTTGCAACAGTCTGGCACCACTTTTGAGTGAATTGCAGAACGTCAGATTTTTGCTGAAATTGTGACCGCGCGGCTTAGGGATTTTTTCAAAAAAAAGTTGTTCAGACGTCAACGGCTAATTCTGTTTCCAATGATAAAAACCCATCTGTTTCCACCGAAAAACCTGGCAGGGGATCGTTTGAAACAGTTTGGCACCATTTTTGAGTGAAATGCACAACGTCAGATTTTTGCTGAAATTGTGACCGCACGGCTTAGTGATTTTTTCAAAAAAAAGTTGTTCAGACTTTGCGGGCAAATTTTGTTTCAATGATAAAAACCCATCTGTTTCCACCGAAAAAACTGTTAGAGGTTCGTTTGCAACAGTCTGGCACCATTTTTGAGTGAATTGCAGAACGTCAGATTTTTGCTGAAATTGTGACCGCGCGGCTTAGGGATTTTTTCAAAAAAAAGTTGTTCAGACGTCAACGGCTAATTCTGTTTCCAATGATAAAAACCTATCTGTTTCCACCGAAAAACCTGGCAGGGGATCATTTGAAACAGTTTTGCACCATTTTTGAGTGAAATGCAGAACGTCAGATTTTTGCTGAAATTGTGACCGCGCGGCTTAGGGATTTTTTCAAAAAAAAGTTGTTCACACCTTGTGGGCTAATTCTGTTTCAATGATAAAAACCCATCTGTTTCCACCAAAAACCGGGCAGGGGATCGTTTGCCACAGTCTGGCACCATTTTTGAGTGAATTGCAGAACGTCAGATTTTTGCTGAAATTGTGACCGCGCGGCTTAGGGATTTTTTCAAAAAAAAGTTGTTCAGACATCAACGGCTAATTCTGTTTCCAATGATAAAAACCTATCTGTTTCCACCGAAAAACCTGTTAGGGGATCATTTGAAACAGTTTGGCACCATTTTTGAGTGAAATGCAGAACGTCAGATTTTTGCTGAAATTGTGACCGCGCGGCTTAGGGATTTTTTCAAAAAAAAGTTGTTTTGACGTCCACGGCTAATTCTGTTTCCAATGATAAAAACCCATCTGTTTCCACCGAAAAACCTGGCAGGGGATCGTTTGAAACAGTCTGGCACCATTTTTGAGTGAATTGCAGAACGTCAGATTTTTGCTGAATTTGTGACCGCGCGGCTTAGGGATTTTTTTTTAAAAAAGTTGTTCACACCGTACCGGCTAATTCTGTTTCAATGATAAAAACCCATCTGTTTCCACCGCAAAACCTGGCAGGGGATCATTTGAAACAGTTTGGCACCATTTTTGAGTGAAATGCAGAACGTCAGATTTTTGCTGAAATTGTGACCGCGCGGCTTAGGGATTTTTTCAAAAAAAAGTTGTTCAGACGTCAACGGCTAATTCTATTTCCAATGATAAAAACCCATCTGTTTCCACCAAAAACCGGGCAGGGGATCATTTGAAACAGTCTGGCACCATTTTTGAGTGAATTGCAGAACGTCAGATTTTTGCTGAATTTGTGACCGCGCGGCTTAGGGATTTTTTTAAAAAAAATTTGTTCACACCGTGCCGGCTAATTCTGTTTCAATGATAAAAACCCATCTGTTTCCACCGCAAAACCTGTCAGGTGATCGTTTGCAACAGTTTGGCACCATTTTTGAGTGAATTGCAGAACGTCAGATTTTTGCTGAAATTGTGACCTTAGGGATTTTTTCAAAAAAAAGTTGTTCAGACGTCAACGGCTAATTCTGTTTCTAATGATATATACCCATCTGTTTCCACCGAAAAACCTGGCAGGGGATCGTTTGCAACAGTCTGGCACCATTTTTGAGTGAATTGCAGAACGTCAGATTTTTGCTGAAATTGTGACCGCGCGGCTTAGGGATTTTTTCAAAAAAAAGTTGTTCAGACGTCAACGGCTAATTCTGTTTCCAATGATAAAAACCCATCTGTTTCCACCGAAAAACCTGGCAGGGGATCGTTTGAAACAATCTGGCACCATTTTTGAGTGAATTGCAGAACGTCAGATTTTTGCTGATATTGTGACCGCGCGGCTTAGGGATTTTTTCAAAAAAAAGTTGTTCAGACGTCAACGGCTAATTCTGTTTCCAATGATAAAAACCTATCTGTTTCCACCGAAAAACCTGGCAGGGGATCGTTTGAAACAGTTTGGCACCATTTTTGAGTGAATTGCAGAACGTCAGATTTTTGCTGAAATTGTGACCGCGCGGCTTAGGGATTTTTTCAAAAAAAAGTTGTTCACACCTTGTGGGCTAATTCTGTTACAATGATAAAAACCCATCTGTTTCCACCGAAAAACCTGGCAGGGGATCGTTTGAAACAGTCTGGCACCATTTTTGAGTGAATTGCAGAACGTCAGATTTTTGCTGAAATTGTGACCGCGCGGTTTAGGGATTTTTTCAAAAAAAAGTTGTTCACACCTTGTGGGCTAATTCTCTTTCAATGATAAAAACCCATCTGTTTCCACCGAAAAACCTGGCAGGGGATCGTTTGAAACAGTTTGGCACCATTTTTGAGTGAATTCCGGAACGTCAGATTTTTGCTGAAATTGTGACCGCGCGGCTTAGGGATTTTTTCAAAAAAAAGTTGTTCACACCTTGTGGGCTAATTCTGTTACAATGATAAAAACCCATCTGTTTCCACCGAAAAACCTGGCAGGGGATCGTTTGAAACAGTCTGGCACCATTTTTGAGTGAATTGCAGAACGTCAGATTTTTGCTGAAATTGTGACCGCGCGGTTTAGGGATTTTTTCAAAAAAAAGTTGTTCACACCTTGTGGGCTAATTCTCTTTCAATGATAAAAACCCATCTGTTTCCACCGAAAAACCTGGCAGGGGATCGTTTGAAACAGTCTGGCACCGTTTTTGAGTGAATTCCGGAACGTCAGATTTTTGCTGAAATTGTGACCGCGCGGCTTAGGGATTTTTTTTAAAAAAAAGTTGTTCACACCGTGCCGGCTAATTCTGTTTCAATGATAAAAACCCATCTGTTTCCACCGCAAAACCTGTCAGGTGATCGTTTGCAACAGTTTGGCACCATTTTTGAGTGAATTGCAGAACGTCAGATTTTTGCTGAAATTGTGACCTTAGGGATTTTTTCAAAAAAAAGTTGTTCAGACGTCAACGGCTAATTCTGTTTCTAATGATATATACCCATCTGTTTCCACCGAAAAACCTGGCAGGGGATCGTTTGCAACAGTCTGGCACCATTTTTGAGTGAATTGCAGAACGTCAGATTTTTGCTGAAATTGTGACCGCGCGGCTTAGGGATTTTTTCAAAAAAAAGTTGTTCAGACGTCAACGGCTAATTCTGTTTCCAATGATAAAAACCCATCTGTTTCCACCGAAAAACCTGGCAGGGGATCGTTTGAAACAATCTGGCACCATTTTTGAGTGAATTGCAGAACGTCAGATTTTTGCTGAAATTGTGACCGCGCGGCTTAGGGATTTTTTCAAAAAAAAGTTGTTCAGACGTCAACGGCTAATTCTGTTTCCAATGATAAAAACCTATCTGTTTCCACCGAAAAACCTGGCAGGGGATCGTTTGAAACAGTTTGGCACCATTTTTGAGTGAATTGCAGAACGTCATATTTTCTGAAATTGTGACCGCGCGGCTTAGGGATTTTTTCAAAAAAAAGTTGTTCACACCTTGTGGGCTAATTCTGTTACAATGATAAAAACCCATCTGTTTCCACCGAAAAACCTGGCAGGGGATCGTTTGAAACAGTCTGGCACCATTTTTGAGTGAATTGCAGAACGTCAGATTTTTGCTGAAATTGTGACCGCGCGGCTTAGGTATTTTTTCAAAAAAAAGTTGTTCACACCTTGTGGGCTAATTCTCTTTCAATGATAAAAACCCATCTGTTTCCACCGAAAAACCTGGCAGGGGATCGTTTGAAACAGTCTGGCACCGTTTTTGAGTGAATTCCGGAACGTCAGATTTTTGCTGAAATTGTGAGCTTAGGGATTTTTTTTAAAAAAAGTTGTTCACACCGTACCGGCTAATTCTGTTTCAATGATAAAAACCCATCTGTTTCCACCGCAAAACCTGGCAGGGGATCATTTGAAACAGTTTGGCACCATTTTTGAGTGAAATGCAGAACGTCAGATTTTTGCTGAAATTGTGACCGCGCGGCTTAGGGATTTTTTCAAAAAAAAGTTGTTCAGACGTCAACGGCTAATTCTGTTTCCAATGATAAAAACCCATCTGTTTCCACCAAAAACCGGGCAGGGGATCATTTGAAACAGTCTGGCACCATTTTTGAGTGAATTGCAGAACGTCAGATTTTTGCTGAATTTGTGACCGCGCGGCTTAGGGATTTTTTTTAAAAAAATTTGTTCACACCGTGCCAGCTAATTCTGTTTCAATGATAAAAACCCATCTGTTTCCACCGCAAAACCTGTCAGGTGATCGTTTGCAACAGTTTGGCACCATTTTTGAGTGAATTGCAGAACGTCAGATTTTTGCTGAAATTGTGACCTTAGGGATTTTTTCAAAAAAAAGTTGTTCAGACGTCAACGGCTAATTCTGTTTCTAATGATATATACCCATCTGTTTCCACCGAAAAACCTGGCAGGGGATCGTTTGCAACAGTCTGGCACCATTTTTGAGTGAATTGCAGAACGTCAGATTTTTGCTGAAATTGTGACCGCGCGGCTTAGGGATTTTTTCAAAAAAAAGTTGTTCAGACGTCAACGGCTAATTCTGTTTCCAATGATAAAAACCCATCTGTTTCCACCGAAAAACCTGGCAGGGGATCGTTTGAAACAATCTGGCACCATTTTTGAGTGAATTGCAGAACGTCAGATTTTTGCTGAAATTGTGACCGCGCGGCTTAGGGATTTTTTCAAAAAAAAGTTGTTCAGACGTCAACGGCTAATTCTGTTTCCAATGATAAAAACCTATCTGTTTCCACCGAAAAACCTGGCAGGGGATCGTTTGAAACAGTTTGGCACCATTTTTGAGTGAATTGCAGAACGTCAGATTTTTGCTGAAATTGTGACCGCGCGGCTTAGGGATTTTTTCAAAAAAAAGTTGTTCACACCTTGTGGACTAATTCTGTTACAATGATAAAAACCCATCTGTTTCCACCGAAAAACCTGGCAGGGGATCGTTTGAAACAGTCTGGCACCATTTTTGAGTGAATTGCAGAACGTCAGATTTTTGCTGAAATTGTGACCGCGCGGTTTAGGGATTTTTTCAAAAAAAAGTTGTTCACACCTTGTGGGCTAATTCTCTTTCAATGATAAAAACCCATCTGTTTCCACCGAAAAACCTGGCAGGGGATCGTTTGAAACAGTCTGGCACCGTTTTTGAGTGAATTCCGGAACGTCAGATTTTTGCTGAAATTGTGACCGCGCGGCTTAGGGATTTTTTTTTAAAAAAAGTTGTTCACACCGTGCCGGCTAATTCTGTTTCCAATGATAAAAACCCATCTGTTTCCACCGAAAAACCTGGCAGGGGATCGTTTGCAACAGTCTGGCACCACTTTTGAGTGAATTGCAGAACGTCAGATTTTTGCTGAAATTGTGACCGCGCGGCTTAGGTATTTTTTCAAAAAAAAGTTGTTCAGACGTCAACGGCTAATTCTGTTTCCAATGATAAAAACCCATCTGTTTCCACCAAAAAACCTGGCAGGGGATCGTTTGAAACAGTTTGGCACCATTTTTGAGTGAAATGCACAACGTCAGATTTTTGCTGAAATTGTGACCGCACGGCTTAGTGATTTTTTCAAAAAAAAGTTGTTCAGACTTTGCGGGCAAATTTTGTTTCAATGATAAAAACCCATCTGTTTCCACCGAAAAAACTGTTAGAGGTTCGTTTGCAACAGTCTGGCACCATTTTTGAGTGAATTGCAGAACGTCAGATTTTTGCTGAAATTGTGACCGCGCGGCTTAGGGATTTTTTCAAAAAAATGTTGTTCAGACGTCAACGGCTAATTCTGTTTCCAATGATAAAAACCTATCTGTTTCCACCGAAAAACCTGGCAGGGGATCATTTGAAACAGTTTTGCGCCATTTTTGAGTGAAATGCAGAACGTCAGATTTTTGCTGAAATTGTGACCGCGCGGCTTAGGGATTTATTAAAAAAAAAGTTGTTCAGACGTCAACGGCTAATTCTGTTTCAATGATAAAAACCCATCTGTTTCCACCGCAAAACCTGGCAGGGGATCATTTGAAACAGTTTGGCACCATTTTTGAGTGAAATACAGAATGTCAGATTTTTGCTGAAATTGTGACCGCGCGGCTTAGGGATTTTTTCAAAAAAAAGTTGTTCACACCTTGTGGGCTAATTCTGTTTCAATGATAAAAACCCATCTGTTTCCACCAAAAACCGGGCAGGGGATCGTTTGCAACAGTCTGGCACCATTTTTGAGTGAATTGCAGAACGTCAGATTTTTGCTGAAATTGTGACCGCGCGGCTTAGGGATTTTTTCAAAAAAAAGTTGTTCAGACGTCAACGGCTAATTCTGTTTCCAATGATAAAAACCCATCTGTTTCCACCGAAAAACCTGGCAGGGGATCGTTTGAAACAGTTTGGCACCATTTTTGAGTGAATTGCAGAACGTCAGATTTTTGCTGAAATTGTGACCGCGCGGCTTAGGGATTTTTTCAAAAAAAAGTTGTTCACACCTTGTGGGCTAATTCTCTTTCAATGATAAAAACCCATCTGTTTCCACCGAAAAACCTGGCAGGGGATCGTTTGAAACAGTCTGGCACCGTTTTTGAGTGAATTCCAGAACGTCAGATTTTTGCTGAAATTGTGACCGCACGGCTTAGGGATTTTTTCAAAAAAAAGTTGTTCAGACGTCAACGGCTAATTCTGTTTCCAATGATAAAAACCCATCTGTTTCCACCGAAAAACCTGGCAGGGGATCGTTTGAAACAGTTTGGCACCATTTTTGAGTGAAATGCAGAACGTCAGATTTTTGCTGAAATTGTGACCGCGCGGCTTAGTGATTTTTTTAAAAAAAAGTTGTTCAGACTTTGCGGGCAAATTTTGTTTCAATGATAAAAACCCATCTGTTTCCACTGAAAAAACTGTTAGAGGTTCATTTGCAACAGTTTGGCACCATTTTTGAGTGAATTGCAGAACGTCAGATTTTTGCTGAAATTGTGACCGCGCGGCTTAGGGATTTTTTCAAAAAAAAGTTGTTCAGACGTCAACGGCTAATTCTGTTTCCAATGATAAATACCCATCTGTTTCCACCGAAAAACCTGGCAGGGGATCGTTTGCAACAGTCTGGGACCATTTTTGAGTGAATTGCAGAACGTCAGATTTTTGCTGAAATTGTGACCGCGCGGCTTAGGGATTTTTTCAAAAAAAAGTTGTTCACACCTTGTGGGCTAATTCTGTCTCAATGATAAAAACCCATCTGTTTCCACCAAAAACCGGGCAGGGGATCGTTTGCAACAGTCTGGCACCATTTTTGAGTGAATTGCAGAACGTCAGATTTTTGCTGAAATTGTGACCGCGCGGCTTAGGGATTTTTTCAAAAAAAAGTTGTTCAGACGTCAACGGCTAATTCTGTTTCCAATGATAAATACCCATCTGTTTCCACCGAAAAACCTGGCAGGGGATCGTTTGCAACAGTCTGGCACCATTTTTGAGTGAATTGCAGAACGTCAGATTTTTGCTGAAATTGTGACCGCGCGGCTTAGGGATTTTTTCAAAAAAAAGTTGTTCACACCTTGTGGGCTAATTCTCTTTCAATGATAAAAACCCATCTGTTTCCACCGAAAAACCTGGCAGGGGATCGTTTGAAACAGTCTGGCACCATTTTTGAGTGAATTGCAGAACGTCAGATTTTTGCTGAAATTGTGACCGCGCGGCTTAGGGATTTTTTCAAAAAAAAGTTGTTCAGACGTCAACGGCTAATTCTGTTTTCAATGATAAAAACCTATCTGTTTCCACCGAAAAACCTGGCAGGGGATCATTTGAAACAGTTTGGCACCATTTTTGAGTCAAATGCAGAACGTCAGATTTTTGCTGAAATTGTGACCGCGCGGCTTAGGGATTTTTTCAAAAAAAAGTTGTTCAGACGTCAACGGCTAATTCTGTTTCCAATGATAAAAACCCATCTGTTTCCACCGAAAAACCTGGCAGGGGATCGTTTGAAACAGTCTGGCACCATTTTTGAGTGAATTGCAGAACGTCAGATTTTTGCTGAATTTGTGACCGCGCGGCTTAGGGATTTTTTTTAAAAAAAAGTTGTTCACACCGTGCCGGCTAATTCCGTTTCCAATGATAAAAACCCATCTGTTTCCACCGCAAAACCTGGCAGGGGATCATTTGAAACAGTTTGGCACCATTTTTGAGTGAAATGCAGAACGTCAGATTTTTGCTGAAATTGTGACCGCGCGGCTCAGGGATTTTTTCAAAAAAAAGTTGTTCACACCTTGTGGACTAATTCTGTTTCAATGATAAAAACCCATCTGTTTCCACCAAAAACCGGGCAGGGAATCGTTTGCAACAGTCTGGCACCATTTTTGAGTGAATTGCAGAACGTCAGATTTTTGCTGAAATTGTGACCGCGCGGCTTAGGGATTTTTTCAAAAAAAAGTTGTTCACACGTCAACGGCTAATTCTGTTTCCAATGATAAAAACCCATCTGTTTCCACCGAAAAACCTGGCAGGGGATTGTTTGAAACAGTTTGGCACCATTTTTGAGTGAATTGCAGAACGTCAGATTTTTGCTGAAATTGTGACCGCGCGGCTTAGGGATTTTTTCAAAAAAAAGTTGTTCACACCTTGTGGGCTAATTCTCTTTCAATGATAAAAACCCATCTGTTTCCACCGAAAAACCTGGCAGGGGATCGTTTGACACAGTCTGGCACCGTTTTTGAGTGAATTCCAGAACGTCAGATTTTTGCTGAAATTGTGACCGCGCGGCTTAGGGATTTTTTCAAAAAAAAGTTGTTCACACCTTGTGGGCTAATTCTGTTCCAATGATAAAAACCCATCTGTTTCCACCGAAAAACCTGGCAGGGGATCGTTTGAAACAGTCTGGCACCATTTTTGAGTGAAATGCACAACGTCAGATTTTTGCTGAAATTGTGACCGCGCGGCTTAGGGATTTTTTCAAAAAAAAGTTGTTCAGACGTCAACGGCTAATTCTGTTTTCAATGATAAAAACCTATCTGTTTCCACCGAAAAACCTGGCAGGGGATCATTTGAAACAGTTTGGCACCATTTTTGAGTGAAATGCAGAACGTCAGATTTTTGCTGAAATTGTGACCGCGCGGCTTAGGGATTTTTTCAAAAAAAAGTTGTTCACACCTTGTGGGCTAATTCTGTTTCAATGATAAAAACCCATCTGTTTCCACCAAAAAACCTGGCAGGGGATCGTTTGAAACAGTTTGGCACCATTTTTGAGTGAAATGCAGAACGTCAGATTTTTGCTGAAATTGTGACCACGCGGCTTAGTGATTTTTTCAAAAAAAAGTTGTTCACACCGTGCCGGCTAATTCTGTTTCAATGATAAAAACCCATCTGTTTCCACCGCAAAACCTGGCAGGGGATCATTTGAAACAGTTTGGCACCATTTTTGAGTGAATTGCAGAACGTCAGATTTTTGCTGAAATTGTGACCGCGCGGCTTAGGGATTTTTTCAAAAAAAAGTTGTTCACACCTTGTGGGCTAATTCTCTTTCAATGATAAAAACCCATCTGTTTCCACCGAAAAACCTGGCAGGGGATCGTTTGACACAGTCTGGCACCGTTTTTGAGTGAATTCCAGAACGTCAGATTTTTGCTGAAATTGTGACCGCGCGGCTTAGGGATTTTTTCAAAAAAAAGTTGTTCACACCTTGTGGGCTAATTCTGTTCCAATGATAAAAACCCATCTGTTTCCACCGAAAAACCTGGCAGGGGATCGTTTGAAACAGTCTGGCACCATTTTTGAGTGAAATGCACAACGTCAGATTTTTGCTGAAATTGTGACCGCGCGGCTTAGGGATTTTTTCAAAAAAAAGTTGTTCAGACGTCAACGGCTAATTCTGTTTTCAATGATAAAAACCTATCTGTTTCCACCGAAAAACCTGGCAGGGGATCATTTGAAACAGTTTGGCACCATTTTTGAGTGAAATGCAGAACGTCAGATTTTTGCTGAAATTGTGACCGCGCGGCTTAGGGATTTTTTCAAAAAAAAGTTGTTCACACCTTGTGGGCTAATTCTGTTTCAATGATAAAAACCCATCTGTTTCCACCAAAAAACCTGGCAGGGGATCGTTTGAAACAGTTTGGCACCATTTTTGAGTGAAATGCAGAACGTCAGATTTTTGCTGAAATTGTGACCACGCGGCTTAGTGATTTTTTCAAAAAAAAGTTGTTCACACCTTGTGGGCTAATTCTGTTTCAATGATAAAAACCCATCTGTTTCCACCGAAAAACCTGGCAGGGGATCGTTTGAAACAGTCTGGCACCATTTTTGAGTGAATTGCAGAACGTCAGATTTTTGCTGAATTTGTGACCGCGCGGCTTAGGGATTTTTTTTAAAAAAAGTTGTTCACACCGTGCCGGCTAATTCTGTTTCAATGATAAAAACCCATCTGTTTCCACCGCAAAACCTGGCAGGGGATCATTTGAAACAGTTTGGCACCATTTTTGAGTGAAATGCAGAACGTCAGATTTTTGCTGAAATTGTGACCGCGCGGCTTAGGGATTTTTTCAAAAAAAAGTTGTTCACACCTTGTGGGCTAATTCTGTTTCAATGATAAAAACCCATCTGTTTCCACCAAAAACCGGGCAGGGAATCGTTTGCAACAGTCTGGCACCATTTTTGAGTGAATTGCAGAACGTCAGATTTTTGCTGAAATTGTGACCGCGCGGCTTAGGGATTTTTTAAAAAAAAGTTGTTCAGACGTCAACGGCTAATTCTGTTTCCAATGATAAAAACCCATCTGTTTCCACCGAAAAACCTGGCAGGGGATCGTTTGAAACAGTTTGGCACCATTTTTGAGTGAATTGCAGAACGTCAGTTTTTTGCTGAAATTTTGACCGCGCGGCTTAGGGATTTTTTCAAAAAAAAGTTGTTCACACCTTGTGGGCTAATTCTCTTTCAATGATAAAAACCCATCTGTTTCCACCGAAAAACCTGGCAGGGGATCGTTTGACACAGTCTGGCACCGTTTTTGAGTGAATTCCAGAACGTCAGATTTTTGCTGAAATTGTGACCGCGCGGCTTAGGGATTTTTTCAAAAAAAAGTTGTTCAGACGTCAACGGCTAATTCTGTTTCCAATGATAAAAACCCATCTGTTTCCACCGAAAAACCTGGCAGGGGATCGTTTGAAACAGTTTGGCACCATTTTTGAGTGAAATGCAGAACGTCAGATTTTTGCTGAAATTGTGACCGTGCGGCTTAGTGATTTTTTCAAAAAAAAGTTGTTCAGACTTTGCGGGCAAATTTTGTTTCAATGATAAAAACCCATCTGTTTCCACCGAAAAAACTGTTAGAGGTTCGTTTGCAACAGTTTGGCACCATTTTTGAGTGAATTGCAGAACGTCAGATTTTTGCTAAAATTGTGACCGCGCGGCTTAGGGGTTTTTTCAAAAAAAAGTTGTTCAGACGTCAACGGCTAATTCTGTTTCCAATGATAAATACCCATCTGTTTCCACCGAAAAACCTGGCAGGGGATCGTTTGCAACAGTCTGGCACCATTTTTGAGTGAATTGCAGAACGTCAGATTTTTGCTGAAATTGTGACCGCGCGGCTTAGGGATTTTTTCAAAAAAAAGTTGTTCACACCTTGTGGGCTAATTCTGTTCCAATGATAAAAACCCATCTGTTTCCACCGAAAAACCTGGCAGGGGATCGTTTGAAACAGTCTGGCACCATTTTTGAGTGAAATGCACAACGTCAGATTTTTGCTGAAATTGTGACCGCGCGGCTTAGGGATTTTTTCAAAAAAAAGTTGTTCAGACGTCAACGGCTAATTCTGTTTTCAATGATAAAAACCTATCTGTTTCCACCGAAAAACCTGGCAGGGGATCATTTGAAACAGTTTGGCACCATTTTTGAGTGAAATGCAGAACGTCAGATTTTTGCTGAAATTGTGACCGCGCGGCTTAGGGATTTTTTCAAAAAAAAGTTGTTCACACCTTGTGGGCTAATTCTGTTTCAATGATAAAAACCCATCTGTTTCCACCAAAAAACCTGGCAGGGGATCGTTTGAAACAGTTTGGCACCATTTTTGAGTGAAATGCAGAACGTCAGATTTTTGCTGAAATTGTGACCACGCGGCTTAGTGGTTTTTTAAAAAAAAAGTTGTTCACACCTTTTGGGCTAATTCTGTTTCAATGATAAAAACCCATCTGTTTCCACCGAAAAACCTGGCAGGGGATCGTTTGCAACAGTCTGGCACCATTTTTGAGTGAATTGCAGAACGTCAGATTTTTGCTGAAATTGTTACCGCGCGGCTTAGGGATTTTTTCAAAAAAAAGTTGTTCACACCTTGTGGGCTAATTCTCTTTCAATGATAAAAACCTATCTGTTTCCACCGAAAAACCTGGCAGGGGATCATTTGAAACAGTTTTGCACCATTTTTGATTGAAATGCAGAATGTCAGATTTTTGCTGAAATTGTTACCGCGCGGCTTAGGGATTTTTTTTTAAAAAAGTTGTTTAGACGTCAACGGCTAATTCTGTTTCAATGATAAAAACCCATCTGTTTCCACCGCAAAACCTGGCAGGGGATCATTTGAAACAGTTTGGCACCGTTTTTGAGTGAATTCCAGAACGTCAGATTTTTGCTGAAATTGTGACCGCGCGGCTTAGGGATTTTTTCAAAAAAAAGTTGTTCAGACGTCAACGGCTAATTCTGTTTCCAATGATAAAAACCCATCTGTTTCCACCAAAAACCGGGCAGGGGATCGTTTGCAACAGTCTGGCACCATTTTTGAGTGAATTGCAGAACGTCAGATTTTTGCTGAAATTGTGACCGCGCGGCTTAGGGATTTTTTCAAAAAAAAGTTTTTCACACCTTGTGGGCTAATTCTCTTTCAATGATAAAAACCCATCTGTTTCCACCGAAAAACCTGGCAGGGGATCGTTTGAAACAGTCTGGCACCATTTTTGAGTGAAATGCAGAACGTCAGATTTTTGCTGAAATTGTGACCGCGCGGCTTAGTGATTTTTTCAAAAAAAAGTTGTTCAGACTTTGCGGGCAAATTTTGTTTCAATGATAAAAACCCATCTGTTTCCACCGAAAAAACTGTTAGAGGTTCATTTGCAACAGTTTGGCACCATTTTTGAGTGAATTGCAGAACGTCAGATTTTTGCTGAAATTGTGACCGCGCGGCTTAGGGATTTTTTCAAAAAAAAGTTGTTCAGACGTCAACGGCTAATTCTGTTTCCAATGATAAAAACCCATCTGTTTCCACCAAAAACCGGGCAGGGAATCGTTTGCAACAGTCTGGCACCATTTTTGAGTGAATTGCAGAACGTCAGATTTTTGCTGAAATTGTGACCGCGCGGCTTAGGGATTTTTTCAAAAAAAAGTTGTTCAGACGTCAACGGCTAATTCTGTTTCCAATGATAAAAACCCATCTGTTTCCACCGAAAAACCTGGCAGGGGATCGTTTGAAACAATCTGGCACCATTTTTGAGTGAATTGCAGAACGTCAGATTTTTGCTGAAATTGTGACCGCGCGGCTTAGGGATTTTTTCAAAAAAAAGTTGTTCAGACGTCAACGGCTAATTCTGTTTCCAATGATAAAAACCTATCTGTTTCCACCGAAAAACCTGGCAGGGGATCGTTTGAAACAGTTTGGCACCATTTTTGAGTGAATTGCAGAACGTCAGATTTTTGCTGAAATTGTGACCGCGCGGCTTAGGGATTTTTTCAAAAAAAAGTTGTTCACACCTTGTGGACTAATTCTGTTACAATGATAAAAACCCATCTGTTTCCACCGAAAAACCTGGCAGGGGATCGTTTGAAACAGTCTGGCACCATTTTTGAGTGAATTGCAGAACGTCAGATTTTTGCTGAAATTGTGACCGCGCGGTTTAGGGATTTTTTCAAAAAAAAGTTGTTCACACCTTGTGGGCTAATTCTCTTTCAATGATAAAAACCCATCTGTTTCCACCGAAAAACCTGGCAGGGGATCGTTTGAAACAGTCTGGCACCGTTTTTGAGTGAATTCCGGAACGTCAGATTTTTGCTGAAATTGTGACCGCGCGGCTTAGGGATTTTTTTTTAAAAAAAGTTGTTCACACCGTGCCGGCTAATTCTGTTTCCAATGATAAAAACCCATCTGTTTCCACCGAAAAACCTGGCAGGGGATCGTTTGCAACAGTCTGGCACCACTTTTGAGTGAATTGCAGAACGTCAGATTTTTGCTGAAATTGTGACCGCGCGGCTTAGGTATTTTTTCAAAAAAAAGTTGTTCAGACGTCAACGGCTAATTCTGTTTCCAATGATAAAAACCCATCTGTTTCCACCAAAAAACCTGGCAGGGGATCGTTTGAAACAGTTTGGCACCATTTTTGAGTGAAATGCACAACGTCAGATTTTTGCTGAAATTGTGACCGCACGGCTTAGTGATTTTTTCAAAAAAAAGTTGTTCAGACTTTGCGGGCAAATTTTGTTTCAATGATAAAAACCCATCTGTTTCCACCGAAAAAACTGTTAGAGGTTCGTTTGCAACAGTCTGGCACCATTTTTGAGTGAATTGCAGAACGTCAGATTTTTGCTGAAATTGTGACCGCGCGGCTTAGGGATTTTTTCAAAAAAATGTTGTTCAGACGTCAACGGCTAATTCTGTTTCCAATGATAAAAACCTATCTGTTTCCACCGAAAAACCTGGCAGGGGATCATTTGAAACAGTTTTGCGCCATTTTTGAGTGAAATGCAGAACGTCAGATTTTTGCTGAAATTGTGACCGCGCGGCTTAGGGATTTATTAAAAAAAAAGTTGTTCAGACGTCAACGGCTAATTCTGTTTCAATGATAAAAACCCATCTGTTTCCACCGCAAAACCTGGCAGGGGATCATTTGAAACAGTTTGGCACCATTTTTGAGTGAAATACAGAATGTCAGATTTTTGCTGAAATTGTGACCGCGCGGCTTAGGGATTTTTTCAAAAAAAAGTTGTTCACACCTTGTGGGCTAATTCTGTTTCAATGATAAAAACCCATCTGTTTCCACCAAAAACCGGGCAGGGGATCGTTTGCAACAGTCTGGCACCATTTTTGAGTGAATTGCAGAACGTCAGATTTTTGCTGAAATTGTGACCGCGCGGCTTAGGGATTTTTTCAAAAAAAAGTTGTTCAGACGTCAACGGCTAATTCTGTTTCCAATGATAAAAACCCATCTGTTTCCACCGAAAAACCTGGCAGGGGATCGTTTGAAACAGTTTGGCACCATTTTTGAGTGAATTGCAGAACGTCAGATTTTTGCTGAAATTGTGACCGCGCGGCTTAGGGATTTTTTCAAAAAAAAGTTGTTCACACCTTGTGGGCTAATTCTCTTTCAATGATAAAAACCCATCTGTTTCCACCGAAAAACCTGGCAGGGGATCGTTTGAAACAGTCTGGCACCGTTTTTGAGTGAATTCCAGAACGTCAGATTTTTGCTGAAATTGTGACCGCACGGCTTAGGGATTTTTTCAAAAAAAAGTTGTTCAGACGTCAACGGCTAATTCTGTTTCCAATGATAAAAACCCATCTGTTTCCACCGAAAAACCTGGCAGGGGATCGTTTGAAACAGTTTGGCACCATTTTTGAGTGAAATGCAGAACGTCAGATTTTTGCTGAAATTGTGACCGCGCGGCTTAGTGATTTTTTTAAAAAAAAGTTGTTCAGACTTTGCGGGCAAATTTTGTTTCAATGATAAAAACCCATCTGTTTCCACTGAAAAAACTGTTAGAGGTTCATTTGCAACAGTTTGGCACCATTTTTGAGTGAATTGCAGAACGTCAGATTTTTGCTGAAATTGTGACCGCGCGGCTTAGGGATTTTTTCAAAAAAAAGTTGTTCAGACGTCAACGGCTAATTCTGTTTCCAATGATAAATACCCATCTGTTTCCACCGAAAAACCTGGCAGGGGATCGTTTGCAACAGTCTGGGACCATTTTTGAGTGAATTGCAGAACGTCAGATTTTTGCTAAAATTGTGACCGCGCGGCTTAGGGATTTTTTCAAAAAAAAGTTGTTCACACCTTGTGGGCTAATTCTGTCTCAATGATAAAAACCCATCTGTTTCCACCAAAAACCGGGCAGGGGATCGTTTGCAACAGTCTGGCACCATTTTTGAGTGAATTGCAGAACGTCAGATTTTTGCTGAAATTGTGACCGCGCGGCTTAGGGATTTTTTCAAAAAAAAGTTGTTCAGACGTCAACGGCTAATTCTGTTTCCAATGATAAATACCCATCTGTTTCCACCGAAAAACCTGGCAGGGGATCGTTTGCAACAGTCTGGCACCATTTTTGAGTGAATTGCAGAACGTCAGATTTTTGCTGAAATTGTGACCGCGCGGCTTAGGGATTTTTTCAAAAAAAAGTTGTTCACACCTTGTGGGCTAATTCTCTTTCAATGATAAAAACCCATCTGTTTCCACCGAAAAACCTGGCAGGGGATCGTTTGAAACAGTCTGGCACCATTTTTGAGTGAATTGCAGAACGTCAGATTTTTGCTGAAATTGTGACCGCGCGGCTTAGGGATTTTTTCAAAAAAAAGTTGTTCAGACGTCAACGGCTAATTCTGTTTTCAATGATAAAAACCTATCTGTTTCCACCGAAAAACCTGGCAGGGGATCATTTGAAACAGTTTGGCACCATTTTTGAGTCAAATGCAGAACGTCAGATTTTTGCTGAAATTGTGACCGCGCGGCTTAGGGATTTTTTCAAAAAAAAGTTGTTCAGACGTCAACGGCTAATTCTGTTTCCAATGATAAAAACCCATCTGTTTCCACCGAAAAACCTGGCAGGGGATCGTTTGAAACAGTCTGGCACCATTTTTGAGTGAATTGCAGAACGTCAGATTTTTGCTGAATTTGTGACCGCGCGGCTTAGGGATTTTTTTTAAAAAAAAGTTGTTCACACCGTGCCGGCTAATTCCGTTTCCAATGATAAAAACCCATCTGTTTCCACCGCAAAACCTGGCAGGGGATCATTTGAAACAGTTTGGCACCATTTTTGAGTGAAATGCAGAACGTCAGATTTTTGCTGAAATTGTGACCGCGCGGCTCAGGGATTTTTTCAAAAAAAAGTTGTTCACACCTTGTGGACTAATTCTGTTTCAATGATAAAAACCCATCTGTTTCCACCAAAAACCGGGCAGGGAATCGTTTGCAACAGTCTGGCACCATTTTTGAGTGAATTGCAGAACGTCAGATTTTTGCTGAAATTGTGACCGCGCGGCTTAGGGATTTTTTCAAAAAAAAGTTGTTCACACGTCAACGGCTAATTCTGTTTCCAATGATAAAAACCCATCTGTTTCCACCGAAAAACCTGGCAGGGGATTGTTTGAAACAGTTTGGCACCATTTTTGAGTGAATTGCAGAACGTCAGATTTTTGCTGAAATTGTGACCGCGCGGCTTAGGGATTTTTTCAAAAAAAAGTTGTTCACACCTTGTGGGCTAATTCTCTTTCAATGATAAAAACCCATCTGTTTCCACCGAAAAACCTGGCAGGGGATCGTTTGACACAGTCTGGCACCGTTTTTGAGTGAATTCCAGAACGTCAGATTTTTGCTGAAATTGTGACCGCGCGGCTTAGGGATTTTTTCAAAAAAAAGTTGTTCACACCTTGTGGGCTAATTCTGTTCCAATGATAAAAACCCATCTGTTTCCACCGAAAAACCTGGCAGGGGATCGTTTGAAACAGTCTGGCACCATTTTTGAGTGAAATGCACAACGTCAGATTTTTGCTGAAATTGTGACCGCGCGGCTTAGGGATTTTTTCAAAAAAAAGTTGTTCAGACGTCAACGGCTAATTCTGTTTTCAATGATAAAAACCTATCTGTTTCCACCGAAAAACCTGGCAGGGGATCATTTGAAACAGTTTGGCACCATTTTTGAGTGAAATGCAGAACGTCAGATTTTTGCTGAAATTGTGACCGCGCGGCTTAGGGATTTTTTCAAAAAAAAGTTGTTCACACCTTGTGGGCTAATTCTGTTTCAATGATAAAAACCCATCTGTTTCCACCAAAAAACCTGGCAGGGGATCGTTTGAAACAGTTTGGCACCATTTTTGAGTGAAATGCAGAACGTCAGATTTTTGCTGAAATTGTGACCACGCGGCTTAGTGATTTTTTCAAAAAAAAGTTGTTCACACCGTGCCGGCTAATTCTGTTTCAATGATAAAAACCCATCTGTTTCCACCGCAAAACCTGGCAGGGGATCATTTGAAACAGTTTGGCACCATTTTTGAGTGAATTGCAGAACGTCAGATTTTTGCTGAAATTGTGACCGCGCGGCTTAGGGATTTTTTCAAAAAAAAGTTGTTCACACCTTGTGGGCTAATTCTCTTTCAATGATAAAAACCCATCTGTTTCCACCGAAAAACCTGGCAGGGGATCGTTTGACACAGTCTGGCACCGTTTTTGAGTGAATTCCAGAACGTCAGATTTTTGCTGAAATTGTGACCGCGCGGCTTAGGGATTTTTTCAAAAAAAAGTTGTTCACACCTTGTGGGCTAATTCTGTTCCAATGATAAAAACCCATCTGTTTCCACCGAAAAACCTGGCAGGGGATCGTTTGAAACAGTCTGGCACCATTTTTGAGTGAAATGCACAACGTCAGATTTTTGCTGAAATTGTGACCGCGCGGCTTAGGGATTTTTTCAAAAAAAAGTTGTTCAGACGTCAACGGCTAATTCTGTTTTCAATGATAAAAACCTATCTGTTTCCACCGAAAAACCTGGCAGGGGATCATTTGAAACAGTTTGGCACCATTTTTGAGTGAAATGCAGAACGTCAGATTTTTGCTGAAATTGTGACCGCGCGGCTTAGGGATTTTTTCAAAAAAAAGTTGTTCACACCTTGTGGGCTAATTCTGTTTCAATGATAAAAACCCATCTGTTTCCACCAAAAAACCTGGCAGGGGATCGTTTGAAACAGTTTGGCACCATTTTTGAGTGAAATGCAGAACGTCAGATTTTTGCTGAAATTGTGACCACGCGGCTTAGTGATTTTTTCAAAAAAAAGTTGTTCACACCTTGTGGGCTAATTCTGTTTCAATGATAAAAACCCATCTGTTTCCACCGAAAAACCTGGCAGGGGATCGTTTGAAACAGTCTGGCACCATTTTTGAGTGAATTGCAGAACGTCAGATTTTTGCTGAATTTGTGACCGCGCGGCTTAGGGATTTTTTTTAAAAAAAGTTGTTCACACCGTGCCGGCTAATTCTGTTTCAATGATAAAAACCCATCTGTTTCCACCGCAAAACCTGGCAGGGGATCATTTGAAACAGTTTGGCACCATTTTTGAGTGAAATGCAGAACGTCAGATTTTTGCTGAAATTGTGACCGCGCGGCTTAGGGATTTTTTCAAAAAAAAGTTGTTCACACCTTGTGGGCTAATTCTGTTTCAATGATAAAAACCCATCTGTTTCCACCAAAAACCGGGCAGGGAATCGTTTGCAACAGTCTGGCACCATTTTTGAGTGAATTGCAGAACGTCAGATTTTTGCTGAAATTGTGACCGCGCGGCTTAGGGATTTTTTAAAAAAAAGTTGTTCAGACGTCAACGGCTAATTCTGTTTCCAATGATAAAAACCCATCTGTTTCCACCGAAAAACCTGGCAGGGGATCGTTTGAAACAGTTTGGCACCATTTTTGAGTGAATTGCAGAACGTCAGTTTTTTGCTGAAATTTTGACCGCGCGGCTTAGGGATTTTTTCAAAAAAAAGTTGTTCACACCTTGTGGGCTAATTCTCTTTCAATGATAAAAACCCATCTGTTTCCACCGAAAAACCTGGCAGGGGATCGTTTGACACAGTCTGGCACCGTTTTTGAGTGAATTCCAGAACGTCAGATTTTTGCTGAAATTGTGACCGCGCGGCTTAGGGATTTTTTCAAAAAAAAGTTGTTCAGACGTCAACGGCTAATTCTGTTTCCAATGATAAAAACCCATCTGTTTCCACCGAAAAACCTGGCAGGGGATCGTTTGAAACAGTTTGGCACCATTTTTGAGTGAAATGCAGAACGTCAGATTTTTGCTGAAATTGTGACCGTGCGGCTTAGTGATTTTTTCAAAAAAAAGTTGTTCAGACTTTGCGGGCAAATTTTGTTTCAATGATAAAAACCCATCTGTTTCCACCGAAAAAACTGTTAGAGGTTCGTTTGCAACAGTTTGGCACCATTTTTGAGTGAATTGCAGAACGTCAGATTTTTGCTAAAATTGTGACCGCGCGGCTTAGGGGTTTTTTCAAAAAAAAGTTGTTCAGACGTCAACGGCTAATTCTGTTTCCAATGATAAATACCCATCTGTTTCCACCGAAAAACCTGGCAGGGGATCGTTTGCAACAGTCTGGCACCATTTTTGAGTGAATTGCAGAACGTCAGATTTTTGCTGAAATTGTGACCGCGCGGCTTAGGGATTTTTTCAAAAAAAAGTTGTTCACACCTTGTGGGCTAATTCTGTTCCAATGATAAAAACCCATCTGTTTCCACCGAAAAACCTGGCAGGGGATCGTTTGAAACAGTCTGGCACCATTTTTGAGTGAAATGCACAACGTCAGATTTTTGCTGAAATTGTGACCGCGCGGCTTAGGGATTTTTTCAAAAAAAAGTTGTTCAGACGTCAACGGCTAATTCTGTTTTCAATGATAAAAACCTATCTGTTTCCACCGAAAAACCTGGCAGGGGATCATTTGAAACAGTTTGGCACCATTTTTGAGTGAAATGCAGAACGTCAGATTTTTGCTGAAATTGTGACCGCGCGGCTTAGGGATTTTTTCAAAAAAAAGTTGTTCACACCTTGTGGGCTAATTCTGTTTCAATGATAAAAACCCATCTGTTTCCACCAAAAAACCTGGCAGGGGATCGTTTGAAACAGTTTGGCACCATTTTTGAGTGAAATGCAGAACGTCAGATTTTTGCTGAAATTGTGACCACGCGGCTTAGTGGTTTTTTAAAAAAAAAGTTGTTCACACCTTTTGGGCTAATTCTGTTTCAATGATAAAAACCCATCTGTTTCCACCGAAAAACCTGGCAGGGGATCGTTTGCAACAGTCTGGCACCATTTTTGAGTGAATTGCAGAACGTCAGATTTTTGCTGAAATTGTTACCGCGCGGCTTAGGGATTTTTTCAAAAAAAAGTTGTTCACACCTTGTGGGCTAATTCTCTTTCAATGATAAAAACCTATCTGTTTCCACCGAAAAACCTGGCAGGGGATCATTTGAAACAGTTTTGCACCATTTTTGATTGAAATGCAGAATGTCAGATTTTTGCTGAAATTGTTACCGCGCGGCTTAGGGATTTTTTTTTAAAAAAGTTGTTTAGACGTCAACGGCTAATTCTGTTTCAATGATAAAAACCCATCTGTTTCCACCGCAAAACCTGGCAGGGGATCATTTGAAACAGTTTGGCACCGTTTTTGAGTGAATTCCAGAACGTCAGATTTTTGCTGAAATTGTGACCGCGCGGCTTAGGGATTTTTTCAAAAAAAAGTTGTTCAGACGTCAACGGCTAATTCTGTTTCCAATGATAAAAACCCATCTGTTTCCACCAAAAACCGGGCAGGGGATCGTTTGCAACAGTCTGGCACCATTTTTGAGTGAATTGCAGAACGTCAGATTTTTGCTGAAATTGTGACCGCGCGGCTTAGGGATTTTTTCAAAAAAAAGTTTTTCACACCTTGTGGGCTAATTCTCTTTCAATGATAAAAACCCATCTGTTTCCACCGAAAAACCTGGCAGGGGATCGTTTGAAACAGTCTGGCACCATTTTTGAGTGAAATGCAGAACGTCAGATTTTTGCTGAAATTGTGACCGCGCGGCTTAGTGATTTTTTCAAAAAAAAGTTGTTCAGACTTTGCGGGCAAATTTTGTTTCAATGATAAAAACCCATCTGTTTCCACCGAAAAAACTGTTAGAGGTTCATTTGCAACAGTTTGGCACCATTTTTGAGTGAATTGCAGAACGTCAGATTTTTGCTGAAATTGTGACCGCGCGGCTTAGGGATTTTTTCAAAAAAAAGTTGTTCAGACGTCAACGGCTAATTCTGTTTCCAATGATAAATACCCATCTGTTTCCACCGCAAAACCTGGCAGGGGATCATTTGAAACAGTTTGGCACCATTTTTGAGTGAAATGCAGAACGTCAGATTTTTGCTGAAATTGTGACCGCGCGGCTTAGGGATTTTTTCAAAAAAAAGTTGTTCACACCTTGTGGGCTAATTCTGTTTCAATGATAAAAACCCATCTGTTTCCACCAAAAACCGGGCAGGGAATCGTTTGCAACAGTGTGGCACCATTTTTGAGTGAATTGCAGAACGTCAGATTTTTGCTGAAATTGTGACCGCGCGGCTTAGTGATTTTTTCAAGAAAAAGTTGTTCAGACGTCAACGGCTAATTCTGTTTCCAATGATAAAAACCCATCTGTTTCCACCGAAAAACCTGGCAGGGGATCGTTTGAAACAGTTTGGCACCATTTTTGAGTGAAATGCAGAACGTCAGATTTTTGCTGAAATTGTGACCGTGCGGCTTAGTGATTTTTTCAAAAAAAAGTTGTTCAGACTTTGCGGGCAAATTTTGTTTCAATGATAAAAACCCATCTGTTTCCACCGAAAAAACTGTTAGAGGTTCGTTTGCAACAGTTTGGCACCATTTTTGAGTGAATTGCAGAACGTCAGATTTTTGCTAAAATTGTGACCGCGCGGCTTAGGGGTTTTTTCAAAAAAAAGTTGTTCAGACGTCAACGGCTAATTCTGTTTCCAATGATAAATACCCATCTGTTTCCACCGAAAAACCTGGCAGGGGATCGTTTGCAACAGTCTGGCACCATTTTTGAGTGAATTGCAGAACGTCAGATTTTTGCTGAAATTGTGACCGCGCGGCTTAGGGATTTTTTCAAAAAAAAGTTGTTCACACCTTGTGGGCTAATTCTGTTCCAATGATAAAAACCCATCTGTTTCCACCGAAAAACCTGGCAGGGGATCGTTTGAAACAGTCTGGCACCATTTTTGAGTGAAATGCACAACGTCAGATTTTTGCTGAAATTGTGACCGCGCGGCTTAGGGATTTTTTCAAAAAAAAGTTGTTCAGACGTCAACGGCTAATTCTGTTTTCAATGATAAAAACCTATCTGTTTCCACCGAAAAACCTGGCAGGGGATCATTTGAAACAGTTTGGCACCATTTTTGAGTGAAATGCAGAACGTCAGATTTTTGCTGAAATTGTGACCGCGCGGCTTAGGGATTTTTTCAAAAAAAAGTTGTTCACACCTTGTGGGCTAATTCTGTTTCAATGATAAAAACCCATCTGTTTCCACCAAAAAACCTGGCAGGGGATCGTTTGAAACAGTTTGGCACCATTTTTGAGTGAAATGCAGAACGTCAGATTTTTGCTGAAATTGTGACCACGCGGCTTAGTGGTTTTTTAAAAAAAAAGTTGTTCACACCTTGTGGGCTAATTCTCTTTCAATGATAAAAACCCATCTGTTTCCACCGAAAAACCTGGCAGGGGATCGTTTGCAACAGTCTGGCACCATTTTTGAGTGAATTGCAGAACGTCAGATTTTTGCTGAAATTGTTACCGCGCGGCTTAGGGATTTTTTCAAAAAAAAGTTGTTCACACCTTGTGGGCTAATTCTCTTTCAATGATAAAAACCTATCTGTTTCCACCGAAAAACCTGGCAGGGGATCATTTGAAACAGTTTTGCACCATTTTTGATTGAAATGCAGAATGTCAGATTTTTGCTGAAATTGTTACCGCGCGGCTTAGGGATTTTTTTTTAAAAAAGTTGTTTAGACGTCAACGGCTAATTCTGTTTCAATGATAAAAACCCATCTGTTTCCACCGCAAAACCTGGCAGGGGATCATTTGAAACAGTTTGGCACCGTTTTTGAGTGAATTCCAGAACGTCAGATTTTTGCTGAAATTGTGACCGCGCGGCTTAGGGATTTTTTCAAAAAAAAGTTGTTCAGACGTCAACGGCTAATTCTGTTTCCAATGATAAAAACCCATCTGTTTCCACCAAAAACCGGGCAGGGGATCGTTTGCAACAGTCTGGCACCATTTTTGAGTGAATTGCAGAACGTCAGATTTTTGCTGAAATTGTGACCGCGCGGCTTAGGGATTTTTTCAAAAAAAAGTTTTTCACACCTTGTGGGCTAATTCTCTTTCAATGATAAAAACCCATCTGTTTCCACCGAAAAACCTGGCAGGGGATCGTTTGAAACAGTCTGGCACCATTTTTGAGTGAAATGCAGAACGTCAGATTTTTGCTGAAATTGTGACCGCGCGGCTTAGTGATTTTTTCAAAAAAAAGTTGTTCAGACTTTGCGGGCAAATTTTGTTTCAATGATAAAAACCCATCTGTTTCCACCGAAAAAACTGTTAGAGGTTCATTTGCAACAGTTTGGCACCATTTTTGAGTGAATTGCAGAACGTCAGATTTTTGCTGAAATTGTGACCGCGCGGCTTAGGGATTTTTTCAAAAAAAAGTTGTTCAGACGTCAACGGCTAATTCTGTTTCCAATGATAAATACCCATCTGTTTCCACCGCAAAACCTGGCAGGGGATCATTTGAAACAGTTTGGCACCATTTTTGAGTGAAATGCAGAACGTCAGATTTTTGCTGAAATTGTGACCGCGCGGCTTAGGGATTTTTTCAAAAAAAAGTTGTTCACACCTTGTGGGCTAATTCTGTTTCAATGATAAAAACCCATCTGTTTCCACCAAAAACCGGGCAGGGAATCGTTTGCAACAGTGTGGCACCATTTTTGAGTGAATTGCAGAACGTCAGATTTTTGCTGAAATTGTGACCGCGCGGCTTAGTGATTTTTTCAAGAAAAAGTTGTTCAGACGTCAACGGCTAATTCTGTTTCCAATGATAAAAACCCATCTGTTTCCACCGAAAAACCTGGCAGGGTATCGTTTGAAACAGTTTGGCACCATTTTTGAGTGAATTGCAGAACGTCAGATTTTTGCTGAAATTGTGACCGCGCGGCTTAGGGATTTTTTCAAAAAAAAGTTGTTCACACCTTGTGGGCTAATTCTCTTTCAATGATAAAAACCCATCTGTTTCCACCGAAAAACCTGGCAGGGGATCGTTTGACACAGTTTGGCACCGTTTTTGAGTGAATTCCAGAACGTCAGATTTTTGCTGAAATTGTGACCGCGCGGTTTAGGGATTTTTTTTTTAAAAAAGTTGTTCACACCGTGCCGGCTAATTCTGTTTCCAATGATAAAAACCCATCTGTTTCCACCGAAAAACCTGGCAGGGGATCGTTTGAAACAGTTTGGCACCATTTTTGAGTGAAATGCAGAACGTCTGATTTTTGCTGAAATTGTGACCGCGCGGCATAGTGATTTTTTCAAAAAAAAGTTGTTCAGACGTCAACGGCTAATTCTGTTTCCAATGATAAAAACGCATCTGTTTCCACCGAAAAAAATGGCAGGGGATCGTTTGAAACAGTTTGGCACCATTTTTGAGTGAATTGCAGAACGTCAGATTTTTGCTGAAATTGTGACCGCGCGGCTTAGGGATTTTTTCAAAAAAAAGTTGTTCACACCTTGTCGGCTAATTCTATTCCAATGATAAAAACCCATCTGTTTCCACCGAAAAACCTGGCAGGGGATCGTTTGAAACAGTCTGGCAACATTTTTGAGTGAATTGCAGAACGTCAGATTTTTGCTGAAATTGTGACCGCGCGGCTTAGGGATTTTTTCAAAAAAAAGTTGTTCAGACGTCAACGGCTAATTCTGTTTTCAATGATAAAAACCTATCTGTTTCCACCGAAAAACCTGGCAGGGGATCATTTGAAACAGTTTGGCACCATTTTTGAGTGAAATGCAGAACGTCAGATTTTTGCTGAAATTGTGACCGCGCGGCTTAGGGATTTTTTCAAAAAAAAGTTGTTCACACCTTGTGGGCTAATTCTCTTTCAATGATAAAAACCCATCTGTTTCCACCGAAAAACCTGGCAGGGGATCGTTTGAAACAGTCTGGCACCGTTTTTGAGTGAATTCCGGAACGTCAGATTTTTGCTGAAATTGTGACCGCGCGGCTTAGGGATTTTTTTTTAAAAAAGTTGTTCACACCGTGCCGGCTAATTCTGTTTCCAATGATAAAAACCCATCTGTTTCCACCGAAAAACCTGGCAGGGGATCGTTTGCAACAGTCTGGCACCACTTTTGAGTGAATTGCAGAACGTCAGATTTTTGCTGAAATTGTGACCGCGCGGCTTAGGGATTTTTTCAAAAAAAAGTTGTTCAGACGTCAACGGCTAATTCTGTTTCCAATGATAAAAACCCATCTGTTTCCACCGAAAAACCTGGCAGGGGATCGTTTGAAACAGTTTGGCACCATTTTTGAGTGAAATGCACAACGTCAGATTTTTGCTGAAATTGTGACCGCACGGCTTAGTGATTTTTTCAAAAAAAAGTTGTTCAGACTTTGCGGGCAAATTTTGTTTCAATGATAAAAACCCATCTGTTTCCACCGAAAAAACTGTTAGAGGTTCGTTTGCAACAGTCTGGCACCATTTTTGAGTGAATTGCAGAACGTCAGATTTTTGCTGAAATTGTGACCGCGCGGCTTAGGGATTTTTTCAAAAAAAAGTTGTTCAGACGTCAACGGCTAATTCTGTTTCCAATGATAAAAACCTATCTGTTTCCACCGAAAAACCTGGCAGGGGATCATTTGAAACAGTTTTGCACCATTTTTGAGTGAAATGCAGAACGTCAGATTTTTGCTGAAATTGTGACCGCGCGGCTTAGGGATTTTTTCAAAAAAAAGTTGTTCACACCTTGTGGGCTAATTCTGTTTCAATGATAAAAACCCATCTGTTTCCACCAAAAACCGGGCAGGGGATCGTTTGCCACAGTCTGGCACCATTTTTGAGTGAATTGCAGAACGTCAGATTTTTGCTGAAATTGTGACCGCGCGGCTTAGGGATTTTTTCAAAAAAAAGTTGTTCAGACATCAACGGCTAATTCTGTTTCCAATGATAAAAACCTATCTGTTTCCACCGAAAAACCTGTTAGGGGATCATTTGAAACAGTTTGGCACCATTTTTGAGTGAAATGCAGAACGTCAGATTTTTGCTGAAATTGTAAACGCGCGGCTTAGGGATTTTTTCAAAAAAAAGTTGTTTTGACGTCCACGGCTAATTCTGTTTCCAATGATAAAAACCCATCTGTTTCCACCGAAAAACCTGGCAGGGGATCGTTTGAAACAGTCTGGCACCATTTTTGAGTGAATTGCAGAACGTCAGATTTTTGCTGAATTTGTGACCGCGCGGCTTAGGGATTTTTTTTTAAAAAAGTTGTTCACACCGTACCGGCTAATTCTGTTTCAATGATAAAAACCCATCTGTTTCCACCGCAAAACCTGGCAGGGGATCATTTGAAACAGTTTGGCACCATTTTTGAGTGAAATGCAGAACGTCAGATTTTTGCTGAAATTGTGACCGCGCGGCTTAGGGATTTTTTCAAAAAAAAGTTGTTCAGACGTCAACGGCTAATTCTGTTTCCAATGATGAAAACCCATCTGTTTCCACCAAAAACCGGGCAGGGGATCATTTGAAACAGTCTGGCACCATTTTTGAGTGAATTGCAGAACGTCAGATTTTTGCTGAATTTGTGACCGCGCGGCTTAGGGATTTTTTTAAAAAAAATTTGTTCACACCGTGCCGGCTAATTCTGTTTCAATGATAAAAACCCATCTGTTTCCACCGCAAAACCTGTCAGGTGATCGTTTGCAACAGTTTGGCACCATTTTTGAGTGAATTGCAGAACGTCAGATTTTTGCTGAAATTGTGACCTTAGGGATTTTTTCAAAAAAAAGTTGTTCAGACGTCAACGGCTAATTCTGTTTCTAATGATATATACCCATCTGTTTCCACCGAAAAACCTGGCAGGGGATCGTTTGCAACAGTCTGGCACCATTTTTGAGTGAATTGCAGAACGTCAGATTTTTGCTGAAATTGTGACCGCGCGGCTTAGGGATTTTTTCAAAAAAAAGTTGTTCAGACGTCAACGGCTAATTCTGTTTCCAATGATAAAAACCCATCTGTTTCCACCGAAAAACCTGGCAGGGGATCGTTTGAAACAATCTGGCACCATTTTTGAGTGAATTGCAGAACGTCAGATTTTTGCTGATATTGTGACCGCGCGGCTTAGGGATTTTTTCAAAAAAAAGTTGTTCAGACGTCAACGGCTAATTGTGTTTCCAATGATAAAAACCTATCTGTTTCCACCGAAAAACCTGGCAGGGGATCGTTTGAAACAGTTTGGCACCATTTTTGAGTGAATTGCAGAACGTCAGATTTTTGCTGAAATTGTGACCGCGCGGCTTAGGGATTTTTTCAAAAAAAAGTTGTTCACACCTTGTGGGCTAATTCTGTTACAATGATAAAAACCCATCTGTTTCCACCGAAAAACCTGGCAGGGGATCGTTTGAAACAGTCTGGCACCATTTTTGAGTGAATTGCAGAACGTCAGATTTTTGCTGAAATTGTGACCGCGCGGTTTAGGGATTTTTTTTTAAAAAAGTTGTTCACACCGTGCCGGCTAATTCTGTTTCCAATGATAAAAACCCATCTGTTTCCACCGAAAAACCTGGCAGGGGATCGTTTGCAACAGTCTGGCACCACTTTTGAGTGAATTGCAGAACGTCAGATTTTTGCTGAAATTGTGACCGCGCGGCTTAGGGATTTTTTCAAAAAAAAGTTGTTCAGACGTCAACGGCTAATTCTGTTTCCAATGATAAAAACCCATCTGTTTCCACCGAAAAACCTGGCAGGGGATCGTTTGAAACAGTTTGGCACCATTTTTGAGTGAAATGCACAACGTCAGATTTTTGCTGAAATTGTGACCGCACGGCTTAGTGATTTTTTCAAAAAAAAGTTGTTCAGACTTTGCGGGCAAATTTTGTTTCAATGATAAAAACCCATCTGTTTCCACCGAAAAAACTGTTAGAGGTTCGTTTGCAACAGTCTGGCACCATTTTTGAGTGAATTGCAGAACGTCAGATTTTTGCTGAAATTGTGACCGCGCGGCTTAGGGATTTTTTCAAAAAAAAGTTGTTCAGACGTCAACGGCTAATTCTGTTTCCAATGATAAAAACCTATCTGTTTCCACCGAAAAACCTGGCAGGGGATCATTTGAAACAGTTTTGCACCATTTTTGAGTGAAATGCAGAACGTCAGATTTTTGCTGAAATTGTGACCGCGCGGCTTAGGGATTTTTTCAAAAAAAAGTTGTTCACACCTTGTGGGCTAATTCTGTTTCAATGATAAAAACCCATCTGTTTCCACCAAAAACCGGGCAGGGGATCGTTTGCCACAGTCTGGCACCATTTTTGAGTGAATTGCAGAACGTCAGATTTTTGCTGAAATTGTGACCGCGCGGCTTAGGGATTTTTTCAAAAAAAAGTTGTTCAGACATCAACGGCTAATTCTGTTTCCAATGATAAAAACCTATCTGTTTCCACCGAAAAACCTGTTAGGGGATCATTTGAAACAGTTTGGCACCATTTTTGAGTGAAATGCAGAACGTCAGATTTTTGCTGAAATTGTAAACGCGCGGCTTAGGGATTTTTTCAAAAAAAAGTTGTTTTGACGTCCACGGCTAATTCTGTTTCCAATGATAAAAACCCATCTGTTTCCACCGAAAAACCTGGCAGGGGATCGTTTGAAACAGTCTGGCACCATTTTTGAGTGAATTGCAGAACGTCAGATTTTTGCTGAATTTGTGACCGCGCGGCTTAGGGATTTTTTTTTAAAAAAGTTGTTCACACCGTACCGGCTAATTCTGTTTCAATGATAAAAACCCATCTGTTTCCACCGCAAAACCTGGCAGGGGATCATTTGAAACAGTTTGGCACCATTTTTGAGTGAAATGCAGAACGTCAGATTTTTGCTGAAATTGTGACCGCGCGGCTTAGGGATTTTTTCAAAAAAAAGTTGTTCAGACGTCAACGGCTAATTCTGTTTCCAATGATAAAAACCCATCTGTTTCCACCAAAAACCGGGCAGGGGATCATTTGAAACAGTCTGGCACCATTTTTGAGTGAATTGCAGAACGTCAGATTTTTGCTGAATTTGTGACCGCGCGGCTTAGGGATTTTTTTAAAAAAAATTTGTTCACACCGTGCCGGCTAATTCTGTTTCAATGATAAAAACCCATCTGTTTCCACCGCAAAACCTGTCAGGTGATCGTTTGCAACAGTTTGGCACCATTTTTGAGTGAATTGCAGAACGTCAGATTTTTGCTGAAATTGTGACCTTAGGGATTTTTTCAAAAAAAAGTTGTTCAGACGTCAACGGCTAATTCTGTTTCTAATGATATATACCCATCTGTTTCCACCGAAAAACCTGGCAGGGGATCGTTTGCAACAGTCTGGCACCATTTTTGAGTGAATTGCAGAACGTCAGATTTTTGCTGAAATTGTGACCGCGCGGCTTAGGGATTTTTTCAAAAAAAAGTTGTTCAGACGTCAACGGCTAATTCTGTTTCCAATGATAAAAACCCATCTGTTTCCACCGAAAAACCTGGCAGGGGATCGTTTGAAACAATCTGGCACCATTTTTGAGTGAATTGCAGAACGTCAGATTTTTGCTGATATTGTGACCGCGCGGCTTAGGGATTTTTTCAAAAAAAAGTTGTTCAGACGTCAACGGCTAATTGTGTTTCCAATGATAAAAACCTATCTGTTTCCACCGAAAAACCTGGCAGGGGATCGTTTGAAACAGTTTGGCACCATTTTTGAGTGAATTGCAGAACGTCAGATTTTTGCTGAAATTGTGACCGCGCGGCTTAGGGATTTTTTCAAAAAAAAGTTGTTCACACCTTGTGGGCTAATTCTGTTACAATGATAAAAACCCATCTGTTTCCACCGAAAAACCTGGCAGGGGATCGTTTGAAACAGTCTGGCACCATTTTTGAGTGAATTGCAGAACGTCAGATTTTTGCTGAAATTGTGACCGCGCGGTTTAGGGATTTTTTCAAAAAAAAGTTGTTCACACCTTGTGGGCTAATTCTCTTTCAATGATAAAAACCCATCTGTTTCCACCGAAAAACCTGGCAGGGGATCGTTTGAAACAGTCTGGCACCGTTTTTGAGTGAATTCCGGAACGTCAGATTTTTGCTGAAATTGTGAGCTTAGGGATTTTTTTTTAAAAAAGTTGTTCACACCGTACCGGCTAATTCTGTTTCAATGATAAAAACCCATCTGTTTCCACCGCAAAACCTGGCAGGGGATCATTTGAAACAGTTTGGCACCATTTTTGAGTGAAATGCAGAACGTCAGATTTTTGCTGAAATTGTGACCGCGCGGCTTAGGGATTTTTTCAAAAAAAAGTTGTTCAGACGTCAACGGCTAATTCTGTTTCCAATGATAAAAACCCATCTGTTTCCACCAAAAACCGGGCAGGGGATCATTTGAAACAGTCTGGCACCATTTTTGAGTGAATTGCAGAACGTCAGATTTTTGCTGAATTTGTGACCGCGCGGCTTAGGGATTTTTTTAAAAAAAATTTGTTCACACCGTGCCGGCTAATTCTGTTTCAATGATAAAAACCCATCTGTTTCCACCGCAAAACCTGTCAGGTGATCGTTTGCAACAGTTTGGCACCATTTTTGAGTGAATTGCAGAACGTCAGATTTTTGCTGAAATTGTGACCTTAGGGATTTTTTCAAAAAAAAGTTGTTCAGACGTCAAAGGCTAATTCTGTTTCTAATGATATATACCCATCTGTTTCCACCGAAAAACCTGGCAGGGGATCGTTTGCAACAGTCTGGCACCATTTTTGAGTGAATTGCAGAACGTCAGATTTTTGCTGAAATTGTGACCGCGCGGCTTAGGGATTTTTTCAAAAAAAAGTTGTTCAGACGTCAACGGCTAATTCTGTTTCCAATGATAAAAACCCATCTGTTTCCACCGAAAAACCTGGCAGGGGATCGTTTGAAACAATCTGGCACCATTTTTGAGTGAATTGCAGAACGTCAGATTTTTGCTGATATTGTGACCGCGCGGCTTAGGGATTTTTTCAAAAAAAAGTTGTTCAGACGTCAACGGCTAATTGTGTTTCCAATGATAAAAACCTATCTGTTTCCACCGAAAAACCTGGCAGGGGATCGTTTGAAACAGTTTGGCACCATTTTTGAGTGAATTGCAGAACGTCAGATTTTTGCTGAAATTGTGACCGCGCGGCTTAGGGATTTTTTCAAAAAAAAGTTGTTCACACCTTGTGGGCTAATTCTGTTACAATGATAAAAACCCATCTGTTTCCACCGAAAAACCTGGCAGGGGATCGTTTGAAACAGTCTGGCACCATTTTTGAGTGAATTGCAGAACGTCAGATTTTTGCTGAAATTGTGACCGCGCGGTTTAGGGATTTTTTCAAAAAAAAGTTGTTCACACCTTGTGGGCTAATTCTCTTTCAATGATAAAAACCCATCTGTTTCCACCGAAAAACCTGGCAGGGGATCGTTTGAAACAGTCTGGCACCGTTTTTGAGTGAATTCCGGAACGTCAGATTTTTGCTGAAATTGTGAGCTTAGGGATTTTTTTTTAAAAAAGTTGTTCACACCGTACCGGCTAATTCTGTTTCAATGATAAAAACCCATCTGTTTCCACCGCAAAACCTGGCAGGGGATCATTTGAAACAGTTTGGCACCATTTTTGAGTGAAATGCAGAACGTCAGATTTTTGCTGAAATTGTGACCGCGCGGCTTAGGGATTTTTTCAAAAAAAAGTTGTTCAGACGTCAACGGCTAATTCTGTTTCCAATGATAAAAACCCATCTGTTTCCACCAAAAACCGGGCAGGGGATCATTTGAAACAGTCTGGCACCATTTTTGAGTGAATTGCAGAACGTCAGATTTTTGCTGAATTTGTGACCGCGCGGCTTAGGGATTTTTTTTAAAAAAATTTGTTCACACCGTGCCAGCTAATTCTGTTTCAATGATAAAAACCCATCTGTTTCCACCGCAAAACCTGTCAGGTGATCGTTTGCAACAGTTTGGCACCATTTTTGAGTGAATTGCAGAACGTCAGATTTTTGCTGAAATTGTGACCTTAGGGATTTTTTCAAAAAAAAGTTGTTCAGACGTCAAAGGCTAATTCTGTTTCTAATGATATATACCCATCTGTTTCCACCGAAAAACCTGGCAGGGGATCGTTTGCAACAGTCTGGCACCATTTTTGAGTGAATTGCAGAACGTCAGATTTTTGCTGAAATTGTGACCGCGCGGCTTAGGGATTTTTTCAAAAAAAAGTTGTTCAGACGTCAACGGCTAATTCTGTTTCCAATGATAAAAACCCATCTGTTTCCACCGAAAAACCTGGCAGGGGATCGTTTGAAACAATCTGGCACCATTTTTGAGTGAATTGCAGAACGTCAGATTTTTGCTGAAATTGTGACCGCGCGGCTTAGGGATTTTTTCAAAAAAAAGTTGTTCAGACGTCAACGGCTAATTCTGTTTCCAATGATAAAAACCTATCTGTTTCCACCGAAAAACCTGGCAGGGGATCGTTTGAAACAGTTTGGCACCATTTTTGAGTGAATTGCAGAACGTCAGATTTTTGCTGAAATTGTGACCGCGCGGCTTAGGGATTTTTTCAAAAAAAAGTTGTTCACACCTTGTGGACTAATTCTGTTACAATGATAAAAACCCATCTGTTTCCACCGAAAAACCTGGCAGGGGATCGTTTGAAACAGTCTGGCACCATTTTTGAGTGAAATGCAGAACGTCAGATTTTTGCTGAAATTGTGACCGCGCGGTTTAGGGATTTTTTCAAAAAAAAGTTGTTCACACCTTGTGGGCTAATTCTCTTTCAATGATAAAAACCCATCTGTTTCCACCGAAAAACCTGGCAGGGGATCGTTTGAAACAGTCTGGCACCGTTTTTGAGTGAATTCCGGAACGTCAGATTTTTGCTGAAATTGTGACCGCGCGGCTTAGGGATTTTTTTTAAAAAAAAGTTGTTCACACCGTGCCGGCTAATTCTGTTTCCAATGATAAAAACCCATCTGTTTCCACCGAAAAACCTGGCAGGGGATCGTTTGCAACAGTCTGGCACCACTTTTGAGTGAATTGCAGAACGTCAGATTTTTGCTGAAATTGTGACCGCGCGGCTTAGGTATTTTTTCAAAAAAAAGTTGTTCAGACGTCAACGGCTAATTCTGTTTCCAATGATAAAAACCCATCTGTTTCCACCAAAAAACCTGGCAGGGGATCGTTTGAAACAGTTTGGCACCATTTTTGAGTGAAATGCACAACGTCAGATTTTTGCAGAAATTGTGACCGCACGGCTTAGTGATTTTTTCAAAAAAAAGTTGTTCAGACTTTGCGGGCAAATTTTGTTTCAATGATAAAAACCCATCTGTTTCCACCGAAAAAACTGTTAGAGGTTCGTTTGCAACAGTCTGGCACCATTTTTGAGTGAATTGCAGAACGTCAGATTTTTGCTGAAATTGTGACCGCGCGGCTTAGGGATTTTTTCAAAAAAATGTTGTTCAGACGTCAACGGCTAATTCTGTTTCCAATGATAAAAACCTATCTGTTTCCACCGAAAAACCTGGCAGGGGATCATTTGAAACAGTTTTGCGCCATTTTTGAGTGAAATGCAGAACGTCAGATTTTTGCTGAAATTGTGACCGCGCGGCTTAGGGATTTATTCAAAAAAAAGTTGTTCAGACGTCAACGGCTAATTCTGTTTCAATGATAAAAACCCATCTGTTTCCACCGCAAAACCTGGCAGGGGATCATTTGAAACAGTTTGGCACCATTTTTGAGTGAAAAACAGAATGTCAGATTTTTGCTGAAATTGTGACCGCGCGGCTTAGGGATTTTTTCAAAAAAAAGTTGTTCACACCTTGTGGGCTAATTCTGTTTCAATGATAAAAACCCATCTGTTTCCACCAAAAACCGGGCAGGGGATCGTTTGCAACAGTCTGGCACCATTTTTGAGTGAATTGCAGAACGTCAGATTTTTGCTGAAATTGTGACCGCGCGGCTTAGGGATTTTTTCAAAAAAAAGTTGTTCAGACGTCAACGGCTAATTCTGTTTCCAATGATAAAAACCCATCTGTTTCCACCGAAAAACCTGGCAGGGGATCGTTTGAAACAGTTTGGCACCATTTTTGAGTGAATTGCAGAACGTCAGATTTTTGCTGAAATTGTGACCGCGCGGCTTAGGGATTTTTTCAAAAAAAAGTTGTTCACACCTTGTGGGCTAATTCTCTTTCAATGATAAAAACCCATCTGTTTCCACCGAAAAACCTGGCAGGGGATCGTTTGAAACAGTCTGGCACCGTTTTTGAGTGAATTCCAGAACGTCAGATTTTTGCTGAAATTGTGACCGCGCGGCTTAGGGATTTTTTCAAAAAAAAGTTGTTCAGACGTCAACGGCTAATTCTGTTTCCAATGATAAAAACCCATCTGTTTCCACCGAAAAACCTGGCAGGGGATCGTTTGAAACAGTTTGGCACCATTTTTGAGTGAAATGCAGAACGTCAGATTTTTGCTGAAATTGTGACCGCGCGGCTTAGTGATTTTTTTAAAAAAAAGTTGTTCAGACTTTGCGGGCAAATTTTGTTTCAATGATAAAAACCCATCTGTTTCCACTGAAAAAACTGTTAGAGGTTCATTTGCAACAGTTTGGCACCATTTTTGAGTGAATTGCAGAACGTCAGATTTTTGCTGAAATTGTGACCGCGCGGCTTAGGGATTTTTTCAAAAAAAAGTTGTTCAGACGTCAACGGCTAATTCTGTTTCCAATGATAAATACCCATCTGTTTCCACCGAAAAACCTGGCAGGGGATCGTTTGCAACAGTCTGGGACCATTTTTGAGTGAATTGCAGAACGTCAGATTTTTGCTGAAATTGTGACCGCGCGGCTTAGGGATTTTTTCAAAAAAAAGTTGTTCACACCTTGTGGGCTAATTCTGTTTCAATGATAAAAACCCATCTGTTTCCACCAAAAACCGGGCAGGGGATCGTTTGCAACAGTCTGGCACCATTTTTGAGTGAATTGCAGAACGTCAGATTTTTGCTGAAATTGTGACCGCGCGGCTTAGGGATTTTTTCAAAAAAAAGTTGTTCAGACGTCAACGGCTAATTCTGTTTTCAATGATAAAAACCTATCTGTTTCCACCGAAAAACCTGGCAGGGGATCATTTGAAACAGTTTGGCAACATTTTTGAGTGAAATGCAGAACGTCAGATTTTTGCTGAAATTGTGACCGCGCGGCTTAGGGATTTTTTCAAAAAAAAGTTGTTCAGACGTCAACGGCTAATTCTGTTTCCAATGATAAATACCCATCTGTTTCCACCGAAAAACCTGGCAGGGGATCGTTTGCAACAGTCTGGGACCATTTTTGAGTGAATTGCAGAACGTCAGATTTTTGCTGAAATTGTGACCGCGCGGCTTAGGGATTTTTTCAAAAAAAAGTTGTTCACACCTTGTGGGCTAATTCTGTTCCAATGATAAAAACCCATCTGTTTCCACCGAAAAACCTGGCAGGGGATCGTTTGAAACAGTCTGGCACCATTTTTGAGTGAATTGCAGAACGTCAGATTTTTGCTGAAATTGTGACCGCGCGGCTTAGGGATTTTTTCAAAAAAAAGTTGTTCAGACGTCAACGGCTAATTCTGTTTTCAATGATAAAAACCTATCTGTTTCCACCGAAAAACCTGGCAGGGGATCATTTGAAACAGTTTGGCACCATTTTTGAGTCAAATGCAGAACGTCAGATTTTTGCTGAAATTGTGACCGCGCGGCTTAGGGATTTTTTTTTAAAAAAGTTGTTCACACCGTGCCGGCTAATTCCGTTTCCAATGATAAAAACCCATCTGTTTCCACCGCAAAACCTGGCAGGGGATCGTTTGAAACAGTCTGGCACCATTTTTGAGTGAATTGCAGAACGTCAGATTTTTGCTGAATTTGTGACCGCGCGGCTCAGGGATTTTTTCAAAAAAAAGTTGTTCACACCTTGTGGACTAATTCTGTTTCAATGATAAAAACCCATCTGTTTCCACCAAAAACCGGGCAGGGAATCGTTTGCAACAGTCTGGCACCATTTTTGAGTGAATTGCAGAACGTCAGATTTTTGCTGAAATTGTGACCGCGCGGCTTAGGGATTTTTTCAAAAAAAAGTTGTTCACACGTCAACGGCTAATTCTGTTTCCAATGATAAAAACCCATCTGTTTCCACCGAAAAACCTGGCAGGGGATTGTTTGAAACACTTTGGCACCATTTTTGAGTGAATTGCAGAACGTCAGATTTTTGCTGAAATTGTGACCGCGCGGCTTAGGGATTTTTTCAAAAAAAAGTTGTTCACACCTTGTGGGCTAATTCTCTTTCAATGATAAAAACCCATCTGTTTCCACCGAAAAACCTGGCAGGGGATCGTTTGACACAGTCTGGCACCGTTTTTGAGTGAATTCCAGAACGTCAGATTTTTGCTGAAATTGTGACCGCGCGGCTTAGGGATTTTTTCAAAAAAAAGTTGTTCACACCTTGTGGGCTAATTCTGTTCCAATGATAAAAACCCATCTGTTTCCACCGAAAAACCTGGCAGGGGATCGTTTGAAACAGTCTGGCACCATTTTTGAGTGAAATGCACAACGTCAGATTTTTGCTGAAATTGTGACCGCGCGGCTTAGGGATTTTTTCAAAAAAAAGTTGTTCAGACGTCAACGGCTAATTCTGTTTTCAATGATAAAAACCTATCTGTTTCCACCGAAAAACCTGGCAGGGGATCATTTGAAACAGTTTGGCAACATTTTTGAGTGAAATGCAGAACGTCAGATTTTTGCTGAAATTGTGACCGCGCGGCTTAGGGATTTTTTCAAAAAAAAGTTGTTCACACCTTGTGGGCTAATTCTGTTTCAATGATAAAAACCCATCTGTTTCCACCAAAAAACCTGGCAGGGGATCGTTTGAAACAGTCTGGCACCGTTTTTGAGTGAATTCCAGAACGTCAGATTTTTGCTGAAATTGTGACCGCGCGGCTTAGGGATTTTTTCAAAAAAAAGTTGTTCAGACGTCAACGGCTAATTCTGTTTCCAATGATAAAAACCCATCTGTTTCCACCGAAAAACCTGGCAGGGGATCGTTTGAAACAGTTTGGCACCATTTTTGAGTGAAATGCAGAACGTCAGATTTTTGCTGAAATTGTGACCGCGCGGCTTAGTGATTTTTTTAAAAAAAAGTTGTTCAGACTTTGCGGGCAAATTTTGTTTCAATGATAAAAACCCATCTGTTTCCACTGAAAAAACTGTTAGAGGTTCATTTGTAACAGTTTGGCACCATTTTTGAGTGAATTGCAGAACGTCAGATTTTTGCTGAAATTGTGACCGCGCGGCTTAGGGATTTTTTCAAAAAAAAGTTGTTCAGACGTCAACGGCTAATTCTGTTTCCAATGATAAATACCCATCTGTTTCCACCGAAAAACCTGGCAGGGGATCGTTTGCAACAGTCTGGGACCATTTTTGAGTGAATTGCAGAACGTCAGATTTTTGCTGAAATTGTGACCGCGCGGCTTAGGGATTTTTTCAAAAAAAAGTTGTTCACACCTTGTGGGCTAATTCTGTTCCAATGATAAAAACCCATCTGTTTCCACCGAAAAACCTGGCAGGGGATCGTTTGAAACAGTCTGGCACCATTTTTGAGTGAATTGCAGAACGTCAGATTTTTGCTGAAATTGTGACCGCGCGGCTTAGGGATTTTTTCAAAAAAAAGTTGTTCAGACGTCAACGGCTAATTCTGTTTTCAATGATAAAAACCTATCTGTTTCCACCGAAAAACCTGGCAGGGGATCATTTGAAACAGTTTGGCACCATTTTTGAGTCAAATGCAGAACGTCAGATTTTTGCTGAAATTGTGACCGCGCGGCTTAGGGATTTTTTCAAAAAAAAGTTGTTCAGACGTCAACGGCTAATTCTGTTTCCAATGATAAAAACCCATCTGTTTCCACCGAAAAACCTGGCAGGGGATCGTTTGAAACAGTCTGGCACCATTTTTGAGTGAATTGCAGAACGTCAGATTTTTGCTGAATTTGTGACCGCGCGGCTTAGGGATTTTTTTTTAAAAAAGTTGTTCACACCGTGCCGGCTAATTCCGTTTCCAATGATAAAAACCCATCTGTTTCCACCGCAAAACCTGGCAGGGGATCATTTGAAACAGTTTGGCACCATTTTTGAGTGAAATGCAGAACGTCAGATTTTTGCTGAAATTGTGACCGCGCGGCTCAGGGATTTTTTCAAAAAAAAGTTGTTCACACCTTGTGGACTAATTCTGTTTCAATGATAAAAACCCATCTGTTTCCACCAAAAACCGGGCAGGGAATCGTTTGCAACAGTCTGGCACCATTTTTGAGTGAATTGCAGAACGTCAGATTTTTGCTGAAATTGTGACCGCGCGGCTTAGGGATTTTTTCAAAAAAAAGTTGTTCACACGTCAACGGCTAATTCTGTTTCCAATGATAAAAACCCATCTGTTTCCACCGAAAAACCTGGCAGGGGATTGTTTGAAACACTTTGGCACCATTTTTGAGTGAATTGCAGAACGTCAGATTTTTGCTGAAATTGTGACCGCGCGGCTTAGGGATTTTTTCAAAAAAAAGTTGTTCACACCTTGTGGGCTAATTCTCTTTCAATGATAAAAACCCATCTGTTTCCACCGAAAAACCTGGCAGGGGATCGTTTGACACAGTCTGGCACCGTTTTTGAGTGAATTCCAGAACGTCAGATTTTTGCTGAAATTGTGACCGCGCGGCTTAGGGATTTTTTCAAAAAAAAGTTGTTCACACCTTGTGGGCTAATTCTGTTCCAATGATAAAAACCCATCTGTTTCCACCGAAAAACCTGGCAGGGGATCGTTTGAAACAGTCTGGCACCATTTTTGAGTGAAATGCACAACGTCAGATTTTTGCTGAAATTGTGACCGCGCGGCTTAGGGATTTTTTCAAAAAAAAGTTGTTCAGACGTCAACGGCTAATTCTGTTTTCAATGATAAAAACCTATCTGTTTCCACCGAAAAACCTGGCAGGGGATCATTTGAAACAGTTTGGCAACATTTTTGAGTGAAATGCAGAACGTCAGATTTTTGCTGAAATTGTGACCGCGCGGCTTAGGGATTTTTTCAAAAAAAAGTTGTTCACACCTTGTGGGCTAATTCTGTTTCAATGATAAAAACCCATCTGTTTCCACCAAAAAACCTGGCAGGGGATCGTTTGAAACAGTTTGGCACCATTTTTGAGTGAAATGCAGAACGTCAGATTTTTGCTGAAATTGTGACCACGCGGCTTAGTGATTTTTTCAAAAAAAAGTTGTTCACACCTTGTGGGCTAATTCTGTTTCAATGATAAAAACCCATCTGTTTCCACCGAAAAACCTGGCAGGGGATCGTTTGAAACAGTCTGGCACCATTTTTGAGTGAATTGCAGAACGTCAGATTTTTGCTGAATTTGTGACCGCGCGGCTTAGGGATTTTTTTTAAAAAAAGTTGTTCACACCGTGCCGGCTAATTCTGTTTCAATGATAAAAACCCATCTGTTTCCACCGCAAAACCTGGCAGGGGATCATTTGAAACAGTTTGGCACCATTTTTGAGTGAAATGCAGAACGTCAGATTTTTGCTGAAATTGTGACCGCGCGGCTTAGGGATTTTTTCAAAAAAAAGTTGTTCACACCTTGTGGGCTAATTCTGTTTCAATGATAAAAACCCATCTGTTTCCACCAAAAACCGGGCAGGGAATCGTTTGCAACAGTCTGGCACCATTTTTGAGTGAATTGCAGAACGTCAGATTTTTGCTGAAATTGTGACCGCGCGGCTTAGGGATTTTTAAAAAAAAAGTTGTTCAGACGTCAACGGCTAATTCTGTTTCCAATGATAAAAACCCATCTGTTTCCACCGAAAAACCTGGCAGGGGATCGTTTGAAACAGTTTGGCACCATTTTTGAGTGAATTGCAGAACGTCAGTTTTTTGCTGAAATTTTGACCGCGCGGCTTAGGGATTTTTTCAAAAAAAAGTTGTTCACACCTTGTGGGCTAATTCTCTTTCAATGATAAAAACCCATCTGTTTCCACCGAAAAACCTGGCAGGGGATCGTTTGACACAGTCTGGCACCGTTTTTGAGTGAATTCCAGAACGTCAGATTTTTGCTGAAATTGTGACCGCGCGGCTTAGGGATTTTTTTTTAAAAAAGTTGTTCACACCGTGCCGGCTAATTCTGTTTCCAATGATAAAAACCCATCTGTTTCCACCGAAAAACCTGGCAGGGGATCGTTTGAAACAGTTTGGCACCATTTTTGAGTGAAATGCAGAACGTCAGATTTTTGCTGAAATTGTGACCGCGCGGCTTAGTGATTTTTTAAAAAAAAAGTTGTTCAGACTTTGCGGGCAAATTTTGTTTCAATGATAAAAACCCATCTGTTTCCACTGAAAAAACTGTTAGAGGTTCATTTGCAACAGTTTGGCACCATTTTTGAGTGAATTGCAGAACGTCAGATTTTTGCTGAAATTGTGACCGCGCGGCTTAGGGATTTTTTCAAAAAAAAGTTGTTCAGACGTCAACGGCTAATTCTGTTTCCAATGATAAATACCCATCTGTTTCCACCGAAAAACCTGGCAGGGGATCGTTTGCAACAGTCTGGGACCATTTTTGAGTGAATTGCAGAACGTCAGATTTTTGCTGAAATTGTGACCGCGCGGCTTAGGGATTTTTTCAAAAAAAAGTTGTTCACACCTTGTGGGCTAATTCTCTTTCAATGATAAAAACCCATCTGTTTCCACCGAAAAACCTGGCAGGGGATCGTTTGAAACAGTCTGGCACCGTTTTTGAGTGAATTCCAGAACGTCAGATTTTTGCTGAAATTGTGACCGCGCGGCTTAGGGATTTTTTCAAAAAAAAGTTGTTCAGACGTCAACGGCTAATTCTGTTTCCAATGATAAAAACCCATCTGTTTCCACCGAAAAACCTGGCAGGGGATCGTTTGAAACAGTTTGGCACCATTTTTGAGTGAAATGCAGAACGTCAGATTTTTGCTGAAATTGTGACCGCGCGGCTTAGTGATTTTTTTAAAAAAAAGTTGTTCAGACTTTGCGGGCAAATTTTGTTTCAATGATAAAAACCCATCTGTTTCCACTGAAAAAACTGTTAGAGGTTCATTTGTAACAGTTTGGCACCATTTTTGAGTGAATTGCAGAACGTCAGATTTTTGCTGAAATTGTGACCGCGCGGCTTAGGGATTTTTTCAAAAAAAAGTTGTTCAGACGTCAACGGCTAATTCTGTTTCCAATGATAAATACCCATCTGTTTCCACCGAAAAACCTGGCAGGGGATCGTTTGCAACAGTCTGGGACCATTTTTGAGTGAATTGCAGAACGTCAGATTTTTGCTGAAATTGTGACCGCGCGGCTTAGGGATTTTTTCAAAAAAAAGTTGTTCACACCTTGTGGGCTAATTCTGTTCCAATGATAAAAACCCATCTGTTTCCACCGAAAAACCTGGCAGGGGATCGTTTGAAACAGTCTGGCACCATTTTTGAGTGAATTGCAGAACGTCAGATTTTTGCTGAAATTGTGACCGCGCGGCTTAGGGATTTTTTCAAAAAAAAGTTGTTCAGACGTCAACGGTTAATTCTGTTTTCAATGATAAAAACCTATCTGTTTCCACCGAAAAACCTGGCAGGGGATCATTTGAAACAGTTTGGCACCATTTTTGAGTCAAATGCAGAACGTCATATTTTTGCTGAAATTGTGACCGCGCGGCTTAGGGATTTTTTCAAAAAAAAGTTGTTCAGACGTCAACGGCTAATTCTGTTTCCAATGATAAAAACCCATCTGTTTCCACCGAAAAACCTGGCAGGGGATCGTTTGAAACAGTCTGGCACCATTTTTGAGTGAATTGCAGAACGTCAGATTTTTGCTGAATTTGTGACCGCGCGGCTTAGGGATTTTTTTTAAAAAAAGTTGTTCACACCGTGCCGGCTAATTCCGTTTCCAATGATAAAAACCCATCTGTTTCCACCGCAAAACCTGGCAGGGGATCATTTGAAACAGTTTGGCACCATTTTTGAGTGAAATGCAGAACGTCAGATTTTTGCTGAAATTGTGACCGCGCGGCTCAGGGATTTTTTCAAAAAAAAGTTGTTCACACCTTGTGGACTAATTCTGTTTCAATGATAAAAACCCATCTGTTTCCACCAAAAACCGGGCAGGGAATCGTTTGCAACAGTCTGGCACCATTTTTGAGTGAATTGCAGAACGTCAGATTTTTGCTGAAATTGTGATTGCGCGGCTTAGGGATTTTTTCAAAAAAAAGTTGTTCACACGTCAACGGCTAATTCTGTTTCCAATGATAAAAACCCATCTGTTTCCACCGAAAAACCTGGCAGGGGATTGTTTGAAACAGTTTGGCACCATTTTTGAGTGAATTGCAGAACGTCAGATTTTTGCTGAAATTGTGACCGCGCGGCTTAGGGATTTTTTCAAAAAAAAGTTGTTCACACCTTGTGGGCTAATTCTCTTTCAATGATAAAAACCCATCTGTTTCCACCGAAAAACCTGGCAGGGGATCGTTTGACACAGTCTGGCACCGTTTTTGAGTGAATTCCAGAACGTCAGATTTTTGCTGAAATTGTGACCGCGCGGCTTAGGGATTTTTTCAAAAAAAAGTTGTTCACACCTTGTGGGCTAATTCTGTTCCAATGATAAAAACCCATCTGTTTCCACCGAAAAACCTGGCAGGGGATCGTTTGAAACAGTCTGGCACCATTTTTGAGTGAAATGCACAACGTCAGATTTTTGCTGAAATTGTGACCGCGCGGCTTAGGGATTTTTTCAAAAAAAAGTTGTTCAGACGTCAACGGCTAATTCTGTTTTCAATGATAAAAACCTATCTGTTTCCACCGAAAAACCTGGCAGGGGATCATTTGAAACAGTTTGGCACCATTTTTGAGTGAAATGCAGAACGTCAGATTTTTGCTGAAATTGTGACCGCGCGGCTTAGGGATTTTTTCAAAAAAAAGTTGTTCACACCTTGTGGGCTAATTCTGTTTCAATGATAAAAACCCATCTGTTTCCACCAAAAAACCTGGCAGGGGATCGTTTGAAACAGTTTGGCACCATTTTTGAGTGAATTGCAGAACGTCAGATTTTTGCTGAAATTGTGACCACGCGGCTTAGTGATTTTTTCAAAAAAAAGTTGTTCACACCTTGTGGGCTAATTCTGTTTCAATGATAAAAACCCATCTGTTTCCACCGAAAAACCTGGCAGGGGATCGTTTGACACAGTCTGGCACCGTTTTTGAGTGAATTCCAGAACGTCAGATTTTTGCTGAAATTGTGACCGCGCGGCTTAGGGATTTTTTTTTAAAAAAGTTGTTCACACCGTGCCGGCTAATTCTGTTTCCAATGATAAAAACCCATCTGTTTCCACCGAAAAACCTGGCAGGGGATCGTTTGAAACAGTTTGGCACCATTTTTGAGTGAAATGCAGAACGTCAGATTTTTGCTGAAATTGTGACCGTGCGGCTTAGTGATTTTTTCAAAAAAAAGTTGTTAAGACTTTGCGGGCAAATTTTGTTTCAATGATAAAAACCCATCTGTTTCCACCGAAAAAACTGTTAGAGATTCGTTTGCAACAGTTTGGCACCATTTTTGAGTGAATTGCAGAACGTCAGATTTTTGCTAAAATTGTGACCGCGCGGCTTAGGGGTTTTTTCAAAAAAAAGTTGTTCAGACGTCAACGGCTAATTCTGTTTCCAATGATAAATACCCATCTGTTTCCACCGAAAAACCTGGCAGGGGATCGTTTGCAACAGTCTGGCACCATTTTTGAGTGAATTGCAGAACGTCAGATTTTTGCTGAAATTGTGACCGCGCGGCTTAGGGATTTTTTCAAAAAAAAGTTGTTCACACCTTGTGGGCTAATTCTGTTCCAATGATAAAAACCCATCTGTTTCCACCGAAAAACCTGGCAGGGGATCGTTTGAAACAGTCTGGCACCATTTTTGAGTGAAATGCACAACGTCAGATTTTTGCTGAAATTGTGACCGCGCGGCTTAGGGATTTTTTCAAAAAAAAGTTGTTCAGACGTCAACGGCTAATTCTGTTTTCAATGATAAAAACCTATCTGTTTCCACCGAAAAACCTGGCAGGGGATCATTTGAAACAGTTTGGCACCATTTTTGAGTGAAATGCAGAACGTCAGATTTTTGCTGAAATTGTGACCGCGCGGCTTAGGGATTTTTTCAAAAAAAAGTTGTTCACACCTTGTGGGCTAATTCTGTTTCAATGATAAAAACCCATCTGTTTCCACCAAAAAACCTGGCAGGGGATCGTTTGAAACAGTTTCGCACCATTTTTGAGTGAAATG